>NC_057819.1:58735921-59051052 GCF_910594005.1 Cervus elaphus | reverse complement strand
TATTACTGAATTTAGAGTACTTTTCCCACTTATGAAGTATGTATATATGGAAGTGGCCTTGTTAAGACAATGCTATAGTAAATGGAGAATTATATTGATCTCTAGTTTAAAAAATTTTCAAATAAAGGATGTGCGTGCACGCTAAGTCACTTCACTCATGTCTGACTCTATGTGATGCTATGGACTGTAGCCCACCAGGCTCCTCTGTCCATGGGATTCTCCAGGCAAGAATGCTGGAGTGGGTTGTGATTCCCTTCTCCAGAGGATCTTCCCGACCCAGGGATCAAGCCCACGTCTCTTATATCTCCAGCACTGGGAGAAAGGTTCTTTACCATTAGCATCACCTGGGAAGCCTGAAAGTATGGACAGATAGCATTAAAAGAGTTTGTTCTTTATTGGATGGTTCCTATCATGAAGAGCTTCAATATAATTATGACTGAACATACATGCCATTATTATCTGAAGGGTAGGAGATGTAGGTGATTTGTTTAATGTGTACAGATCCTGTGACCTATGCTAGGTTGAAAAACAACAGCACAACAACAAAAAACCTCCAAGTCTCTGATACTCATTTGTTTATTTTGTCTCTTTTTTACTGAAGTAAAATATGGAAAAAAATGTCAGTTATCTGAACTTTTTGGTTGTTGATTCCTGGAAAGAGGCCTTATAGTAAGTCAGGGGAGAAGCATCTGACAATAGTGTGTAAAAGGAGAGATTAAAATATTGGCTTTTCTATCAGCTGTGTCTTTGAGTGTGGATTTTTCAGCTGAGTGAATCCTATTTCCTGTTTCCTATATCCATCTGCCTCCTCAAGCAGAAATCGTATCTCAGTTGAATCTTTTCGTTTTTGGGAATGGACAGACAAAGGAAGGCATGACTGGGAATTGCTTCAGAAAAATTATTCTGCCTATTCAGTAATATGGCTTAACCCATGCAAACTCGATATACGTCGCAGAAAACAAATATACAGTCAAACAGAAGGACCTGGCAAAAATCTTGCTCTAGCAAAAAAAAAAAAAATGTTTACTTTGTAAGTGAAAGCCATTTAATTAATGAACTGTTAGCTACAGGAAGCACTAGCCTGAGAAAAGCAAAATATGAGGATAGTGATGAGGCATTTAACACCAGAACAAGCCTGAGATATGACTTGGTACCATAGTGTAGAAGGGAGAAGATTTAAATGCTGGGAAAGTCATTGTCCCCTGGGATCAACCCCATCTGTTTAAGCCATAACTTTCTTGGTTATGCCTTTCCTTCCTTTATATCCTTGAGAGATAAATCATGCCTTTGTTGTTAATGAGAACAGCTGGACGCCTGTGACTAAGGGGTCAGCCTGCAGGAAACATTGTTGATATTGGATCATCATTTCCTGCAGAGAGACGAGTGGCTTATGTGGAGAATCTTCTTTTCTACATACATTTGCTAAATGCCTGTTCACGTATTTTGCAAAGAGCTCCCACAAGAATTTTTTAATGTGGCATCTTGGGTTTTGTTGCTGATTCTGGCCATGAACCTTTGCATGTACTCATATCTTATTGATATGTGCCAAGAGCAAGCTGCCTGACAGAGAAGAGAACTAAGAACAAATTCCAAATGGGTCCAGAATGACAGCACAATCTGGAATTCATTGTTCCTTAGTCTCACTAGCTAACTTTCCTCAGAGTGTTAAGTTCCTTTATGAGCAATGCTTAGAACCCAATTGCCATGGTCCAGGATGGAATCCTTGTTTTTTTTTACTGAAGATTCAGTAATGGAGCATCTCTGATTTCAGTGATGTTCTGAAGCAGAAGGCATCTGCTCTGAATGCTCTTCGATTCTCAGTCAGCTTTGTTCTCTATCTGCTTTGTTCACATTACCATGTGTACAATCAGCTGCCAGATGCTGACTCGCCCAAGGTCCTGGGAACATACCCGCCTCGTTTTAATCTCTCTTTATTCACTGTTTGTACAATTTCCTTTCAGACTTGAGTTTAATGAACCTTTCCCTTTCCTGGCTTTATGATCTCCTTTCTTCCACCCTCCTCCCTCCCCCACTATTCTTGTCCTTCCCTGAGAGCTCTATCTAGCTGGAATTTGTTTGATTTCTCTTTCCCTTCCCTTTGTTCTATGTGAAAGCTCAAGGCTAGGCTCCCTTAAACATTTATGAACTTAGTTCATGTTCTCGAGTCCCTTTGGATAAGTCAAGCTTGACCCCATCACATATCGGTTAAACAAGACTTGCTTTGAGTACTTTGGTATCACACGTATAACATACCCTTTAGATTGTAGAGCCATACATTACATTCAAGATGTAGAACGAAGAGACTGACATGTAGACCATATATTTCATGTTCAAAGTCAAAGAAGTAAAAGTATCAGGATATTCTAGGTGAGGACCATGCTCCAACTTCTACAGTGTATGTGATGTTGCTTATAATCTGCATCGTCACTGGTATCCTTACCACTTCTCACCCTTCAACCCAGAGAAGAATAGGAGGGGAGGAAGAAGTGGAAAAAAAAAAAAAGAAAGAAAAATTGAAGGAAAACAGTTGTGGTGTTTCCTATTAAAATGCCATATGAACTTGGATTTGGAGTTTAATCAATATCTTCTAAGATATCATCTGCCTTTTATATTGCACATCTGATTCTGTACATCTGTTGTACACTGTATTTATTTGGTCATGCATCTTGGTTTTCTTGAAACCTCCTGGTACTTAACTCTCTTGGAATATGTACTGCTTTTGGTGATTGATCACAGTGTATCTTGGCAGTGTTCGGAGGCTCTTTGTTATGGATTCAGTTTTTTTTTTTTTTTTTTTAATAGTTCAGACAATGAAGTATGAGTCTCCAGTGCTGCTAAGTATTTTAGGGGATAGGGTGGGGAGTGAAATGAATGAAAGGACAGCTAGCCTGAGACTCGCAGAGTGCAGAGGCAAGAAAGGAGAAGAAAGTTTCCTCTTTCATAGAGAAATTTTGGACAGAGTTTGAACAGGGAATAAGCAAAAATAACCAAATGTAATTTTATAGCCAACTTCCCATGTCTTCATGTCTGCAGGATAACTTAACATCTTTTCATTATATTTCCCTTGCAACTCAATTTGCTGATGTTCCAAGAGAAATAGAAGGAAGGGTGGGAAAATTCACTTTTATGGTTGGAATACACAAGGTTTATTATGCTTTTTAAAATTGCAGTGCATTTACACAATAGTCAGAGCCATTATATATACGTGCATGCTAAGTTGCTTCAGTTGTGTCTGACTTTTTGTGACCCTATGGACTGTAGCCTGCCAGGCTCCTCTGTTCATGGGATTCTCCAGGCAAGAATACTGGAGTGGCTTGCCATGCCTTCCTCTAGGGGATCTTCCTGACCCAAGGATTGAACCTGCATCTCTTAATATCTCCTGCATTGGCAGGCAGGTTATATATACATGCACATATTTGCATTCTGAAGTTTCATTCTTTCTTTTTTCATTGAATGAAAGATTCTTTAAATTCTATAGTGCTTTACAGTTTTCAAAAGTTTCACATATGATTTCATATCTATTAAAATGTTTTTTTTTGCCATACCCCAAGGCATGTGGGATCTGAGTCCCTGATCAGGCATCAAACTTGTGTTCTCTGCATTGGAAGCATGGAGTCTTAACCACTGGACCACTAGGGAAGTCCCCATTAGGATTTTTTGATGACATAATCTGAGCAAATGAAACATGAAGATCACAAGCAGAATTTCTACATTGTATGCATGTGATAAACTGTATGGTGCATCCAGCAAGTGTTTCTTTCACAGGATGCCACCAGATGGACACATTATTGTGGAATAATCTCCCTAAGTTAGGCTTACCTTCCCTGCTGCTTCACTGCCCCAAGAGATAGATTAAGATAGCAGTGGGCAGAGAGAAGGCAAATTAAAGTGTCTTGGCTATTAGAAATGAGTGAATGAGAATGAGCCTGAAAGTTGGCAAAGTGGCACCTTCTCACCATAGCCACCTGCCTGCCACCCTCTTCTGCTGCTGCGTCTATATTCTGGCAACTCTTCCTCCCACAATAGGGTTGGAATGAACTCAGGACGGTGACCACTGGCATGCTTTCCATTTCACCCCAAGATAAGGCTCCCAGGCCTGCCCTAACTCCACATTATCCACACTGATAGTGATCAAGTTTTGTTAAGGACAAATCAGGACATGAAACTGTGACAGATAAAAAATGTGCTTGTTGGCAGCCAAAGAAGGGATTGAGGCCACTTGAAAACAGGATTAAATGCCAGTCTACAGTTTGACCATCACACTCCCCTGCCTTCATTCCCCTTTTTGAACCCAGGATGCTGGCAGGACACTGGCAGGGGAAAGAGTCATAGGCACTGGAGGTCCTAGACAACTGCCAGGCATCCTATGAGGATGCCCATCATTGGACAAACCATGCACATGGAGCTTCCAGTAAGGACTTGGCAGCAGACTTTTAAGTATTAAGGGCTTCCCTGGTAGCTCAGCTGGTAAAGAATCTGCCTGCAATGCGGCAGACCCCAGTTAGATTCCTGGGTCAGGAAGATCCGCCGAAGAATGGATAGGCTACCCACTCCAGTATTCTTGGGCTTCCCTGGTGGCTCAGATGGTAAAGAATCCACCTGCAGTGCGGGAGACCTGGGTTCGATCCCTGGGTTGGGAAGATCGCCTGGAGAAGGGAATGACAACCCACTCCAGTATTCTGGCCTGGAGAATTCCATGGACAGAGGAGCCTGACAGGCTACATGGAACTTCCAAAAAGGACTTGGTGGCTGACTTTTAAGTATAAAAACCTAAGCGATAGGGAGGCAGTTTAAAGACAGAAACTCAAATAAGTAAGGGGAAAAAGTTTGTTGCAAAGCTTACCAAAAAATAAAAAGTAAAGGAGAAAAGAGATTAATATCCTCAGAAAGATAATACCATTTATATACATAAAACAAAAATAAGAGCCTCTTAAAAAGCACTTACTATATTAGGGAAAATAAAAGTAAAGCACATTAAAAACAATTCTATAGAAGATTTATAAGATATATTTGAGGACTTCTGGAAGTAGGAACGAAAGCCAGGAATGAAAAGTAGGAAGGAAAGATAAGGACAGTAGAAGGTAATGAAATCTAAGATTTAAATAATAGGCATTCCAGACAGAGGCCACAAGGAAGTGGGGGGAAATATTATCAAAGATTTACACAAAAAATTTCAGAATTAAGGAATATGAGTCTTTTGATGCAAAAGGCTGCTGCATACCTCATACAATGATTGGAGAAAAAGAATTATTCAGGACATGAGACCATGAAATTTTAGTAATATAAAGATCACATATTTTAAAAATTTTAAAGTTAATTTCTATTTATTTTTTTCTCTTTACTTTTTTGACCCTCTTCACCCTTATCTCTTACCTCTCAAACACCTCTGGCAGCCACCAATCTGTTGTTCTCTATATCTACGAGGGTGGGGTTTTGTTATTTTTGTTTGTTTATTTTTGAGTTTTACATGCAAAGATCATACAGTATTCATCTTTATTTATCTGGTTTATTTCACCTACCATAATGCTCTTGAGGTCCATCTGCATAAGTGCTAAGTCGCTCAGTTTTGTCCAACTCTTTGCGACCTTATGGACATGTAGCCTGTCCTCTGTCCATGGGATTCTCCAGGCAAGAATACTGGAGTGGGTTGCCACTCCTTTCTCCAGAGGTCCATCTATATTGATGTAAATGGAAAGATTACGTTTGTTTTTATGGCTGAATAAAATTCTATTGTATGAATACATCACAATTTCTTTATTCATTCATATATTGATGGACACTTAGGTTTTCTCTGTATCTTATAAATAGTGATGCAATGAGAATGGGAGTGTGTATATATTTTTGAATTAGTGTTTTTTGTTTTCTTTGGATTAATACCCTTAAGTTGAATTGCCGGATCACATGATAGTTCTATTTTGCAATTTTCTGAGGAACCTGCATAGTGGTTTCCATAGTGTCGACATCAATTTATATTCCCACTAAGAGTGCTCACATGTTTCCTTTTCTCCACATCCTCCCCAACAATTGTTATTTCTTAATTTTTATAATGCCATTCTAATATGTGTGAGACAATAACTCACTGTGGTTTTGATTTGCATTTCTCTGATGGTTAATGATGTTGAGCATCTTTTCATATACCTGTTGGTCATCTTCAGAAAAATGTCAATTCAGATCCTCTGTTCATTTTTGAATTGGGTTTTTTTGGGATGTTAAATTGTATGAGTTCTTTATATAGTTTGGATATTAACCCCTTATCAGATAGATCATTTGCAAATATTTGTCCCATTCAGCAGGTTGCTTTTCATTCTGTTGACAGTTTCCTTTGCTGTGCAGAAGCTTTTTGGAATGATGTAGTCATAGTTGTTTTTGTTGCTTTTGGTATCAGATTTAAAAAATTATCACCAACACAGGGACCTATATTCAATATCTTATATTAATCTATAATGGGAGGTAATCTGAAAAAATGCAATTGAATCACTTTGCTGTACCCTTGAAAATAAGACAATATTGTAAATCAACTATACTTCAAATTATCACCAAGACTTATATCACAGACTTTACCATGTAGTTTTTCTTCTAGGAGTTTCAAGGGCTTCAGGTCTTACACTCAAGTTTTTAATCCATTTGAGTTAATTTTTATGTATGGTGTAAGGCAGTAGCAGGTTTTATTCTTTTGCATGAGTCTGTCCAGTTTTTCCAACACCATTTATTGACTCAGTAGGTCTGGGGTGGGGCCTGAGAATTCTAACAAACTCTCAGATAGATGCTGATACTAGGGTTCCACCAACTACACTTAAAGTACCATCGATGGAGCTCTTGGGAAAACAGTTTTAAGAGCCCTTCAGGCAGGATCCAGTTCACTGCAGGATTTGACTTTTAGTAATACCTATATATATACACATATTTTTTCTTTCAAGATAGGTAGATAGGATAACAGTTGGCTTTATGTGTCAGCTTGACTGGGCTAAGGGATGTCCAGATAGCTGGTAAAACATTATTTCTGAGTGTGTCTGTGAGGATTTTTTCCAGAAAAAAATAGCATTTGAATGTGTAGACTGAATAGAGAAGGTTGTCTTCACCAATGTGGGTGGGCATCATTCAATCCATTGCCAGTCTAATAGAGCAAAAAGGTGGAGCTAAAGGCAAGTTTGCTTTTTTTTTGCTTGAGCTGGTACATCCATCTTCTCCTTCCCTCAGCTCTTGGGCCTCTGGATTCAGAGTGGGACTCAGGCCATTATCACCTCTCCACCCCTGGCCCCACCCCATTCTTGCGCCTCTAGACTCAGACTGAATTGCACCACCAGCTTTTCTGGTTCTCCAGCTTAAAGATGGCCGACTGTGGGACTTCTTTGCCTCTGCAACTTCATAAACCCATTACTTATAAATCTCTTATTATCTACCTGTGGATCTATCTACGGTGTGTATATCAATTTTCTTTCTTTTTAATGTATGTATCTACCTATCATCTATTAATATCTCTTGTATTTATCTGTCTCTTGGTAGAACCTTGACTAATACAGATAGATAGAAAGAGAGGTGGATAGCTAGATAGATAAAACACTCCTTGGACAAAAAAAGAAAGGGAGGAAAGAAAAGAAGGAGTAGGGAAAGAGAAAAGGAAGGGAGAAGGAAGGGAAGGGAAGGAGGGAAAGAAAGAACTCAGAATGCAGAGCCTTTTCAGTCCCTTACCCAGTCATGCATGGTAAATACTGTTGACCATATTGCCCCCTGCCACTCATGTCCTTCTTCAGGGTCTAGACCTATAGAATGACATTTTTTTGGCCATGAAGCTTGCAGAATCTCAGTTCCCTGACCAGAGATCAAACCCAAACCCTCCGCAGTGAAAGCGTGGAGTCCTAACCACTAGACCACTAGGAAACTTCCCTAGAATAACTTTTTATTGCTCCTTTCCTGTAGATCACTTAATCTGATGATATCTCTTGCCATTTCTGCAGGTGATCCCAGACATTTCTTATTTGACCCAAGGACCTGCAGTACTATAGGCGGTCAGGAAATGTCTGTGGACTAAGGTGGTGCGTGAGGAGCCTTCCACATAAGCTTTCTCAGCATCCCTGCCTCCCTCTGGTTGATGCCCTTCAGCCCTGCCTGCCACATGTGCAGGCTAACTTTCAGAGAAACTTTTGGGGAGTTTTGGAGACAGAAGAAGGGAGACTGTAGGGACATTTGTTGCACCTGGCTTTATGGATTATTGAAGTATTTTAGGATGAACTTTCTCAGTGTCATTTTGTGAAAGTCCATCTTAAAGATTTCAGTTGCTTTTCAGTTTAATTTTTTTGGTGGTGTTGGATGAATGTCCGTCTGAATCTGAGAGTATGTCAACACTTACTTCCAAACAAGACTGTGCTTCCTTGTGGGAACTTTGAAGAAACAGGAAACAAGATTTAACTGTTTCACATTATGTAATGATGGTTCTTTTGATTTGCTTGTTTTTCGGTTGTGGTTACCGGGCATATCTGTGGAGAGATTGCTCTCAGAGAGTCATGTCAGTGTACATGACATAGCTGGCTCTTTGTGTCCTCATGGTCGCTGTTGACTCAAAGGACGCAAGATTATCAATACACATTATTGTTTCTTACTGAATATGATTTCCCAGGAACCCTCCTCATTTTCACTATCTTTCTTTTGGGGGGGGGGGCGCGGTTCTTTCACCACAGACACTCACATAACCAAGGCTGTGGTTATGCCTTGGATCTTGTCAACTCCAGAAATTGCAACACCTTCTGAAATCTCAAACTTTATGTCATCTTTTATCCTCTTAGCTCATTCCCTCAAGAACCCCCTCAGCAGGACGTTTGTCTATCAGCAGATCCACTTGGTTCTCCCAAGTCGTGCTCCCGACCCGGCCACTCCTCCCTGTCTTCATGCTAACACATGGGTTGAAGCCACCATCATCTCTTGTTTATGTCTTGTTTATACTGGCTACTGGTCTCCCTACTTCTGTCCTTACTTCTCTAGAGTTTATTTCTTAGAGTAGCCAAAGTCATCTTTTTCCAGCATAAATCAGGTCATTTTACATGCTTATTTAAAAGTTTCCCACAGTTTTCCCAAGCCCTTGGAATTAATCCAACCCCTTACAGTATATAGTTAACCACCAAAGATTCATGCTGCTTTTCCTCAGTGTAGAATTGTTTCGGGAAGTGGCTGCCCACGCTTGTATTTTCCAGCCTTCTTGTTTCTAGGTGAGAGCATCTGATTAGTGCTCACCAGTGGAGCTCGAGCCCAGGGATGTATACCCCTTTCAGGCAGACGGTAAAACACCAGGATGCCCACTGCTCCCTCTCTCTTCCTCAGTAAGCTTGGAGGTCATAGGTCATATAGCAGCATCACAAGGTAGAAGCAGTTTGGATCCTTGAGTTACTCTTTGGAAGAAAGTTGCCAGACCAGAAATATTTACTTGTGATTTTAGCAATTTTTTAAGTGTGACTCTGCTGCCAACAAATTCCCAACTGTACTGGCTGTCTCCCTGCCAAATGAATGGTCTCAGACCAGCTAAACCACAAAAGAATCCCACTACTTTTGTCTACTTACTAGGTTCCTGCTAGTTTTAAAGGTGACTGTTTCACATTCCTTTCTTTCGTGTAACCCTTTTAGCTGCAAATAACACCTTTTAGCTAATTGGCTAGACTTACACGTGTTTGAGAAGATCAGTCAATCAGGAAAGACCTAATAATCTGCTTAAATTTAATTTTTATTGGAGATAATTGCTTTACAATGTTGTGTTAGTTTCTGCTGTATAGTAAAGTGAATTAGCTACGTATACACATATCCCGTCTTTTTTGGATTTCCTTCCCATTAGGTCACCAGAAAGAATTGAGCTATACAGTAGGTTCTCATTAGTTATCTATTGTATTCACAGCAGTGTATGTATATATCAATCCCAACCTCTCAGTTCATCCGATCGCCCTTCGCCTTTACCTCCTGTTGCTGTCCATATGCTGGTTCTCTGCATCTGTCTTTATTTTGCTTTGCAAATAAGATTATCTATACCATTTTTCCACATATATGCGTTAATATATATTTGCTTTTCTCTTTCTGACTTAGCCCTAATCTTACCACCAAGCCCACAGACCCACCAGCATATACACCCAATCACGTCTTCTCTGTTCCCCATGGATGAAACCGATAAGGTGTCATTATCCCATCAATAGTCCTACTTGCCCGTGAGGTCTGGACCCTATCCTCTCTCAAGGACTTCCCTTCTTTATTTTTTCTCTCTCCAGCATGATTAATATTTGCCTCACTGCCAGGAGCAAACTGTGTATATCTCAACCGAAAATACAAAACCAACAAGCAAAAGACCCCGAGTCCCCTCTCAATACTTCTGTCTCCTCTAGTTATGGTCTTGTTTCTCTGCCCCCCTTTACAAGCCATAAGTAAAGTGATTTCCACATGGTTCCTCTACCTCTTCACTTCCCATTTGTCCTACAATCCTTTCCAATTTGGTCCTGATCCAGAAAACTTCACCTACATTGCTTTTTAAAAATATCATCAGTAGCCTCTGCATTGTCAAATCCATTGAGATTAATATGTTCTCATTTTATTTGATCTTTTTTACTTAAAAATTTTTTTATTTTTAAATTTATATTTATTTATTTGACTGCACCAAGTCTTAGCTGCAGCATGTGAGCTCTTAGTTGTATCATATCAGATCTAGTTCCCTGACCAGGGATCAAGCCTGGGCCCCCTGCCTTAGAAGCCCAGAGTCTTAGCCACTGAACCACCAGGGAAGTCACCTTATTAGATCTTTCAACTGTGTATAGCCAGTTGTCTGCCTATGCTTTCTTAAAATTCTCTAATTTTTTGGTGTCTGTGACTTTACATCCTGGTGTTCCTCTATCTCTTTCTTAGTTTCCTTTATAAGTTCTTCTCTCTTCCTAGCCTCTAATGTAGGGGCCCCCTAGGCTCAGGTCTTGGTCCTGTTTTTGCTCCCAGCCACATTCTCTAATTAAGGATTAATTTCCAAAATATACAAACAGCTCATACTTCTTAACATAAAAAACAACTTAATTAAAAAATGGGCAGAAGACTTAAATAGGTATTCTCTGGAGAAGGCACTCAGATGGCCAACAGGCACATGAAAAGATGCTCAATATTGCTAGTTATTAGAGAGATGTGAATCAAAACTACAATGAGGTATCACTTCATATAACTCAGAATGATCGTCATTAAAAAGTCTATGGGCTTCTCTGGTGGCTTGGATGTTTAAGACTCTGCCAGCAGAGCAGGAGACCTGGGTTCAATCCCTGGGTCAGGAAGATCCCCTGAAGAAGGGAATGGCTACCCACTCCAGTATTCTTGCCTGGGAAATCCCATTTTCCAGTAGTCATATATGGATGTGGACCATAAAGAAAGCTGAGTGCCAAAGAATTGATGCTTCTGAACTGTGGTGTTGGAGAAGACTCTTGAGAGTCCCCTTGGACTGCAAGGAGATCCAACCAGTCAACAGATGACCAGTGCAGGTTCGATGCATGAAGCAGGGTACTCCAAGCTGGTGCTCTGGGACAACCTGGAGGGATGGGATGGGGAGGGATGTGTGAGGGAGGTTCGGGATGGGGGCACACATGTACACCCATGGCTAATTCATGTCAATGTGTGGCAAAAACTACCACAATATTGTAAAGTAGTTAGCCTCCAATTAAAATAAATAAATTAATTAAAAAAAGTAATCTTGAAAAAAAAATCCTAAAGGAAACCAGTTGTGAATGTTCATTGGAAGGACTGAAGCTGAAGCTCTAATACTTTGGCCACCTGATGTGAAGAACTGACTCATTGGAAAAGACCCTGATGCTGGGAAAGATTGAAGGCAGGGGGAGAAGGGGATGATAGAGGATGAGATAGTTGGATGGCGTCACCAACTCAGTGGACATGAGTTTGAGCAAGCTCCGGGAGTTGGTGATAGACAGGGAAGCCTGGCTTTCTGCAATTCATGGGGTAGCAAAGAGTCAGACATGACTGAGCGACTAATAAATAATAAATGCTGGAGAGGGTATGGAGAAAGGGAACCCTCCTACATCATTGATAGGAATGTAAATTGGTGCAGCTACTATGGAGAACAGTATAGAGGTTCCTTAAAAAACTGAAAATACGGGACACATGTACACCCATGGCTGATTCATGTCAATGTGTGGCAAAAACCACCACAATATTGTAAAGTAATTAGCCTCCAACTAAAATAAATAAATGAATTAGAAAAAAACCAAACTAAAACTACAATTACTGTATGATCCCTCAATCCCACTCTTGGGCATATATCCAGAGGAAACTCTAATTAAAAAAGATACATGCACCCCAATGTTCATTACAGCATTATTTACAATAGCCAAGACATGGGAACAACCTAAATGTCCATTGACAGATGAATGGATAAAGAAGATGTGGTGTATTTATATAATGGAATATTGTTGTTATTGTTTAGTCACTAAATGTGTCCAACTCTTTTGTGACCCCATCGACTATGGCCTGCCAGGCCCCTCTGTCCATGGTATTTCCGAGGCAAGAATATTAGAGTGGGTTGCCATTTCCTTGTCCAGGGGATCTTCCCGGCCCAGGGATCAAACCCACATCTCCTGCATTGGCATGTGGATTGTTTACCACTGAGACACCAGGGAAGTCCATAACGAACGATTATTCAGCCATAAAAACGAATGAAATAATGCAATCTGTGGCACATGTATGGGTCTAGAGATGATTGTGTTGAGTAATCCAGTTAGTGACAAATATATAGTTATGTGTGGAATCTAGAAATAATACAAATGAACTTATCTACAAAACAGAAATAGGCTCACAGACAGAGAAAACAAACTTAGGGTTACCAGAAGGGATAGTGGTGGGGGAGGGGAGAGATAAATTAGAAGTTTGGGATCAACATGTACATACTACTATATATAAAACAGGTAAGCAACAAGGACCTTCTGTATAGTACCGGAAACTGTACTCAGTAGCTTTTAATAAGCAATAATGGAAAAGAATCTGAAAAAGAATATATATATATGTGTGTGTGTGTGTGTATAACAATCATTTTGCTGTGTACATGAAACTAATACAACATTGTAAATTGACTATACTTCAATAAAAAAAAGGCAAAACATTAGCTATATTCTGGGCCCATCTACCTATATATTTTTAAAACTTTAAAATTTTTTCCAACTATATACTTTGCACACATGTACTTGGATGTACTCTTGTTTCCTCTTTCTTAACAATTATGTCATGAGTCCTGTCAATTCTACGTCCAAAACAAATCTTGAATTCATCTTTTTCCCCAATTCTACTGCCAACACTCTAATCCACATCACCGTCATCTCTGACTTGAGTTATTAGAATAGACCTAGTTTCTAGTCTCTCCATTTTTATTCTTGGCACACCCTATGTTAATCTTATCTTCTACAGCAGTGATGACCATGTCCTTTAACGTCCATGCTTTCAGAAAATGTCTGCATTAAAAGAATCATATGCTTTTGTGAAAACAGGGTGCCCCAAATATATAGACATGGCAGCCATAGCATTCCAGGCTCACATCAGAAGACTTATGCTAATAACATACAGTTTGGTAAGAATATTTGAACTCAGGACTATCCTGGGAAATCTAGGTCAACACTTCCCTGCCATCATAAGCAAGAACTCTGTGTGCACTGGGCTGCTGCCAGGACTCTGGCCCTGAAACTATAACTTGCTCCTTTAAAATGTCAGAATAAGAACACTTATTTCAGAGAAAGAAAGTTCAAAGCCAGTTCTACCCAAGAGGTAGCAGTGGAACTGGTCCAAGTCAAGGCTCCATTTGTCTTTTCTCAGAATTCCTGAGAGGACTTCTGGAAATGCAGTGTGAACAATTATAGTTCTTCTGATTCTTCGACTTTATTCTGATGTTAAAGAGATTCTATACCTTGACTCTCATATCAGCCTTTGCTGTAGAACAACCCACCCACATCTCAGTGGGTAAAACCACCATGCGTTAACCTCACCACTCTGGTGGTAACCGATTTTGGTTGCTCAGGGTCGGGCAGTTCTTCTGGCCTCTCCTGGGGTCATTCATGTGGCTGCCGTTTTCTGACGTCCTGACTACAGCAGGATGATCTCCGTTGGTCTCACTCACATGTCTGGCGATTACTGCTGACCACCAGCTGGGGCTCCTCTCTGGTAACTTCTTATCGTCAAGAAGGCCAGCCTTGCTTCTGCCTTTGGGGGCAGTCCTGAGACTAGAACTTGAGAACAGAAACTGCCAGGCCTCTGGAAGCCCAGAGAGGGAGTCACACACATGAGTGCCATTGGTCGGAGCAGGTCAAAGGGCCAGCCCAGAGACAGAAGGGAAGGAGGAATCGACTCCACTTCTTGATGAGGGGGTAGAAAGTCACACTGCCAAGTGCTCGCAGACAGGGATGGGAGAAACTGTTGTGGCCAGACTGTGTGTGCTTAGTCACTCAGTCGTGTCCAACTCTTTGCGACCCCATGGGCTGTAGCATGCCAGGCTCCTCTGTCCATGGGGATTCTCCAGGCAGGAATACTGGAGTGGGTTGCCATGCCCTCCTCCAGGGGATCTTCTCTACCCAGAGATCAAACCCAGGTCTCCTACATTGCAGGCAGATTCTTTACCATCTGAGCCACCAGGGAACTCCACCCACAATCTACACAGCCCCAGTGTTTTACTTCCTTAGAGGAGCACTTTCTCTGAGTCACTTCCTGTGTATATATATTTTAATATCTCTGTATGTATGTCTTAGTAAGTTTGGGCTGCCATGACAAAATGCCATAGACTGGGTGACTGGTAAATACACAAATTTATTTCTCATAATTTAGAGGAGGGAAGTCTGAGAGCAGGGTGTCACCATGATTGGGTTCTGATGAAGGTCCTCTTCTGGTTTACAGGTCACTGACTTCTTGCATCCTCACATGGTGGAAAGAGGGCAAGAGAACTCTGGGTGGTCTCTTTTGTAAGGACACTAATCTCATTCACGAGGGCTCCACCCTCCCAACCTAATCACTTTCCAAAGGCCCCATGTCCTAATACCATCAGAGTGGGAGTTAGGATTTTATCAACATACAAATTTGAGGGGGGGCATAAACATTTTGGGCTTCCCAGGTGGCTCAGTGATAAAGAATCCACCTGCCAATGCAGGAGACGTGGGTGGGGAAGATCCCCTGGAGAAGGAAATGGCAACCCACTCCAGTATTTTTGCCTGAAAAATTTCATGGACAGAAGAGCCTGGTGGGGTACAGTCCATCAAGTCAGAGAGTCAGACATGATTTAGCAACTAAATAACAACAACAACAGAAACATTTAGTCCATTTCGGTGTGTGTGAATATATATGTAGATATGACTGCTATAACTTGGAAATGTACATATATATATATGTATATATATATATATATATATATATATATATATATATATATATAAACATACCTTTTGGAGAAGGGAATGGCAATCCACTCCAGTATTCTTGCCTGGAGAATTCCATGGACAGAGAAGCCTGGCGGGTTACAGTCCGTGGGGTCGCAAAGAGTCGGACACGACTGAACTAATACACACACACACACACACACACACACACAACATACCTATAAGGTACACAGATATAATTTACTGATATGTAGGTACAAATGGTGGAGCTATGTAAAGAACACGCCTACCAATGCAGGAGACATAAGGGATGCAGGTTCAATCCCTGGGCTGGGAAAGATCCCCTGGAGAAGGGCATGGCAAGCCACTCCAGTATTCTTGCCTGGAGAATCCCATTGACAGAGGAGCCTGGCGGGCTATAGTCCATAGGGTCGCGAGGAGTTGGACATGCACAGGTACATGTAAACAACATTTGGACAGGAGTTGTCTGTGGGTTGTTTATTATGTTGTCTAACATCATTTGTAAAAGGACTTCTGCCATAATATGTCTTAGAAGTTGCTTAACTCCTAAATACATAATATATTTCTTTTGTTCAAATAAGAAATGCATAATTCATCACTGACTTTTGTTTACTTTGACTTCCAGAAAGTTCAGAATTGAACTTAAATGTCATCACTCATTTTTGATATTAGCTTAGATATGATTGTTTTCTACTTAGAATTAGTTTTCTTTTTTCTTTTTAAATTTCCTTATTGTGCCCATGTATTACTTATAAGCTACTTCAGTCATTTTTGAAATGAGACGAAGTGCAATCCAAATATTTAAAAATACATGAATGTGCTTTTTGTAGTTCCACTTGAGAGAGTGATGTTAATGCATTCTAGAAAGACTGGAGAGCCATGTTAGGGGTATTTCACATTGTGAGAATTGTAAGGTTAGCTTATGCAATAAAATAGTTCGAATAGTGGAGGAGAGTCCCCCAGAGAGTTACTGGGCTCAAATGCCTATGGTTTAATGCATTCTTTTTCTCACTCTTCACAATCAATCATCTACGAGAGCTCATGGTGAGTCATCCTTAAAAAACAAACATCACAGACTTCATATCTCCATTTTCAATCTGTTCTCCAATTCAACTCTTTCTCCTTTCTAACTCAGAAAGGAGTCTTCTTGGAGGGAAAATCATTAATTTGCTTATTGGGCAATATTAGATTATTACCTTACATATAAAAGTTTCCTTAAAGAGAGGTATTATTTCCACTTTTGCCAGTACTTTCAGGTATGTTTTCTGAATTATTAACTCACGTGCTAGGTTATTCAGTTGTGCCCAACTTTTTGCAACCCCATAGACTATATAGCTCACCAAACTCCTCTGTCCATGGGATTTTATAGGCAAAAATACTGGAGTGGGTTGCCATTTACTCCTCCAGGGATCTTCCTGACTCAAGGGTTGAACCTCTGTCTCCTGCGGCTCCTGCATTGCAGGTGGATTCTTTACCAGTGACCCATTAGGGAAGCACTGTTAACTCACAATTAACTCACAACTCATCCTTTTGGTGCATAATATTTTTCTTTGATTTAAGTGTGCATTCTCTTGGGGATTCCCTGGTGGTCCAGTGATTAGGACTTGGCATTCTTACTGCTGAGGGTACCTGTTCGATTCCTATTTGGGAACTAAGATCCCACAGGCCTCCTGGATTGGCTTAAAAAAAAAGTGCGTTCTCTTGCTCCTTTTAGAATTGGAAGTGCACAGAACTCAAATGGGTATGGGGGTGGTGGAATACTGTTATGAACACTGGGGAGTAACTTTTCAAATCAAGAGTTTTCATCTTTTCTGGATACATGCCCAGGAATGGGATTGCCAGCTCACATAGTAGTTCTATTTTTAGTTTTTTAAGGAACTTGTATACTGTTTTTCAATGTCCATCAACAGATGGATGAAGACTATGTGGTGTATATATATACATATACATATATATAACACATGTATATATATAATAATATTACTTAGCCATAAAAAAGGATGAAATATTGCCATTTGCAGCAACATGGATGAGCTTAGAGTGTATCATACTAAATGAAGTAACAGAGGGAAACAAATAGTATGTGATTTGTCACTTATATGTGGAATCTAAAAAATAATACAGCTGCATTTATTTACAAAACAGAAATGGACTCACAGACATAAAAAATGAACTTATGTTTACCAAAGGGGATAGTGGTGGTGGTGGGAGAAATAAATTAAGAGTCTGGGATTAACAGTTATACACTACTGTACAGAAATTAGGTAAACCACAGGGACCTACTATATAGCATGAGGAACTACAGTCAATATCTTATAATAACCTATAGTGGAAAATATTCTTTTTTCTGTTAATGGAAAATATCACTTTGCTGTGCAACTGAACCTAACACAATATTGTAAATCAACTATACTTCAATAAAAACTAATAAAACACACACACACACACACATATTTGATCTAGGCACATAGCCCCTCCCCTTAAACCTTTGTAATTTCCTAAATGATAAGAGCATGGGAGCATTTTCCATTTAATATTTGGTCTTTAGCCCTGAGATCATGATACAGTTTCAGAGAGATGAAGGTGAAAGCCCCTTTTAGTCACGCCTGAGTTTTAGTTAATGAGGTAGCTTTTGGAAAGCCCCTAGATTACCATAGGATGGGGCTGTTTGCCAGGGAAGCCAAGCTTGTAGCTAGAGAAACTTTCAGCTACCCCCTCACTCCCCTTTCAGGGAAGAAAGAAGGGCTGGAGGCTGAATTAATGACCGGTGATTTAATCAGTTGCACCTCCATAAAAATCCCTGTAGTACCTACCCGGTGCTGAGAGCTTCTGGGTTGAGGACCATGTGGAGCTGCTGGGAGGGTGTGGAAGCTCTGTACCCTCTTCCTCCACACCCTGTCCTATATATCTCATCCATCGAACTGTTTCTGAGTTGTACCCTTTGTAATAAATCAGTAATCTATTAATAGTAGGTGGTCAACCTAAATCAAAAGGTAATCTGAGGTAAAATCGAATTACCTGAAATTGACTTTATTCAAGAATAGCAGAGGAATTGCCGTTTGGGACACTCATGCTGACACAGGCTCCAGGCGGGTCCTTTGAGGCTGTAGTACATACTTAGTTGCTCAGCCATGCCTGCCAGGCTCCTCTGTCCATGGGATTTCCCAGGCAAGAACACTGGAGTGGGTTGCCATTTCCTCCTCTAGAGGATCTTCCCCATCTAGGGATCAAACTGCAGTGCCTCCTGTATTGGCAGGCGGGTTCTTTACCACTGAGCCACCTGGAAGGCCATTGAGCATGTGGGATGGGCTATATTTATAGACAAGGAGTGCAAAGAGGAAGAAGTCCACCAAAGTCCAAGGAGTAAGGTCACTGGCTAAGAGGATGGGGAGAGATTCTTGGTGGATGTTCATCGGTCAAGAGATAGGTCTTAGCTTAAGGCATTTACAGCACAGCAATCTCAGTTCTGAAGTTTTGTTTCATTAGGGCACATGCGTGAGATTTTCCAAGTTATGTGCTCTGGTTCCATTTTAGATTGAAATCCTTTCACAAGGTAAACTGCTTTCTGGAGTACTGTGAGCCATTCTAACAAATTATTGAACCCAGGAAGGCATTGTGGGAACTGCCCATTTTTAGCTGGTTGGTCAGAAGCACAGGTGATGATCTGGATGTTAGATTGGCATCTGAAGTCTGGGCATGGAGTGGGGGTGGCAGTCTGGACTGATCCCTTAACCTTGCGATCAGACAGGAGCTCCAGGTAGATGGTATCAGAATTGAGTGGAATTGCAGGACACCCAGCTGGGGTGTATAGAGAATTAGAGAACAGCTAGGAGGGGAAAACCCCTCACACACTTTGGTGACCAGAAGTATTGTGAGTAGAGTGTTTGAGAGGAGAATTTTTTTCAGGGACTATAGCAGTGTAGTCATTTAACAATTCAAGCACACTTCGCATATTTAGGGATGGCTTATCTGGCAAACTCTTTCATTAGTAGCAAAATTACTAACCTGTAAGGAAGCAGATTGGCTGGAGTGCCTAACATAGATGCCAGCTACTCACTGAATTCTCAAATAGGCATTTGACGAGCCTGTCTGCTGTCATTTTGCCCACTTCTTGCCAGGACTGTTGTCTAATTTCCCAGATTAAAGTAGCACAGTAGAACAAGGTTGTGAGTGGCTTAAAGAAGGTTCACTGAGAAGTCCAAGAAGTCCGTTTGATGGTGTGATGATGACAGAAACAGAACCAAGGAAAGCAGACATACAAATGCAGAATGCATCATGACCTCAGGCAATGAGCATAATCACAGATAACCTGGTAAGTAGCTTTCATCTCCTAGGACAGCATTGCATTCTACCAGGCACACAATTTACTGTTCATTACTGTGGCCCTGAGTTGCCAGAAAATTGTTATACTATATTCAAGTAGTCAGTTTAAAAAGACATGGAAATATTTCCATCAAATTGTTGTTGTTATTAGTCTCTGTGCCTTAGAATCTCAAGTTCAGTTAATGGGAAGATTTGCTGTGTTCTATGGCTCAGTCGTCATCCTTTGCTCACGTTTTAATCATGCATCTGTAGTATGCCAGACACTGAGCTAGGAGCTAGATCTTTAATGGTGAACAAAACTCACACCACTGCTGTCTTGATAGAGCTTGCAGAATTGCACTAAGACGAACAATTAGTAAACAGGCGGAACCTCTAAACACATAATTTAACTCCTGTAAAAGGTTACAAGAGAAAAGAACGTGGGGTATATCAGAGAACCCCAAGGGTGGGAATGAGGAGGTTTAGAACATGATTATTTATTTACAGTCACCAGGGAGGGCCAGAGAATGCCACACACAGGAGGAAGGCAAGAATGTGAGCATGGGGAGGCAGCAGAAACGATGGGCAAGGGGTTTGAGAGAGAAGGAGGTTGGCAAGGTAGAAGAGCTGCAAAGAGGATGGTGTGGCAGCAGAAAGTCACACAGAACATCAGAGGGGGCATGGAGCGACTTGGATGTGAAGCAGCAGCCAGATCATGGAGGGCTTTGCAAACCTCATGAGGAGTTCAGGTTTTAGTCAAAGTATCGCGGGAAGCCTTTGTAGGACCTGAAGCATAGCTGCTGAGTAACCAGCTCTTTGTGTTTTACAATGGGTTAATTATTTTCGTTTCTCTTTGCTTTTGCTCGTATTTGTAGAAATGATAAAAGGATAAATCCATGAAGGTGCAGTGCAGAAAAGAGTCCAAATTTGGAGAGTTCCCAATCTTAAGCAGTTTGAGAGGCCCTCTTTGAGAAACAGAACTTAGAATTACAAATATAAAATGAGAGACAGAGTCTTCCATAGACGGGCTGCACACAAGTGAAGGGTGCGGGAGATTAAGCTTCATTGTGTCTTGACATATCCACTCACTTTGCGTATTGTGGAAAGGGTATTTAGAGATGTTCCTGGCTTTAGGTGGTAACCAAAGTCAATTATCAGTTTTGAGAATGGCTCAAAGCACCATTCTTCAGAAGTCTTATCCTGTATTTTGTTCTTTTTTCCCCTCTCTTTTGTTCCCCATCATCCAGTGCCCTCTGACTCCCAACAGGTCAGGTTAAAATTCTTCCTTTTGTGGTTGTCTTAGAATTGATTTGGAATTTTTCTGTTGAACTATTTCATCCTTCCACATCTGTGTATATGTCCTTTGCAGCAGTATACTCTGAGGGTTAGCATGAGTGTGTATCTGAAATGGTATGGGACTGGGAAATGGGATGGAAAAAGGATAATGAGATTCATGTATGTAAATAGTTATGTGTTAGAGATTCCATGTTCTGGAAAAAAAATTTACTGGAAATATTCCAGGAGCCTGTTACAGTGATGTTACAAAGCTTTTGTTTTTAAGATCAAAGGCCCTGGAAAGGTGCTTTATTGAGGCAGAGCCCCTGCCTTTTTCTGTCCCATATTCCAGTCTCCTTTGAAATCTTATTGAACACTGTTGCCTATCTCATACCCTATTTGTCAAGCAGTTTTACTGTAAGAAATGGGGTCTATTCCATGACATGCTCTCACTACAGGAATAGTACTCTATTTATTTATTTATAAAATAGAGGGAAAGATGAGCTGGCTAACTTACTTCATTCCAAAAGCTTTGTAACATAAGTTGAAATGAATGAAAATGATTGAGTTTGTAGGCCTGGTCTGCAGATAGGAAAAACTGCTGGAGACCGTTGACTGTGGAATGGCTTTAATTTACAGCATGGATCTCGGCCCATGATACACCTGCTTTTGGTTAACTTTTACAGAAGAGAACGACATACAGAGAGCAATAGCTTTCAGAAAGACTGTATTTGAAACGAGCCAGTGCTTGAAGCTTTAAGATGCTTATTGCATTAAACAATGGGGTATTGTTCTGGAGGAGTGGAAGGGGGACAGAGCAGTGGAGATACAGAGAGTTAGACTGACAGACCGGTTAGTGAGAACTCGGACAGAATCACCCTATCAGATGATTGCCTCCACGGGCAGGAGTGCCTGGGGTTGCCCTGGGACCCCCAGAGGTCGGACTTGGTGTGATGAATAAGGATGTATGAGACTGCGGCGTCACTCTCTACTCTGAGAATATTGTGCCTAGATTTTTGCTATGTGACTTAAATGTCAACATATTTGATATTGATGCTACTAAAGAATGGTGGATGTTGTTTCTTCTTTTATGTTCTCCTCCAATGCTGCTGGTTCATGAAATGAATAGAATGGGGTCCCATGGCGATACCCATCGATACAGGAGGAGAACATCCTTTAGTACACAGCTTCTTCCACTGAAAGAGCGATTGGCTCTTCAGTTTCCACATTTTGCTGAAATTATGCTGCATAGCAGAGTGACCCCCGTCACTGGCAGCCAGGATGATTTACGGCAACACTGAGTCATCAGGCATTTGGGTTGCATGTCTTGTAAATACGGAGTGAAAGAAAGAGGTCCCTGCCCCCAATCAAGTAGAGAGGACAGAATGGTTGTTCACGTCTCATTATCATGCCCTTCATCTTCCTTTGAAAAAAGTTTTTAAGGTAGTATTGAAACCATCTGGGCTGCTTTGAAGTCAGTTTATTTCACTAAATTAAACTTTCTCAGACTGTGCCCTTTTTCTTTAAGTAATGCCATGTAACATGTGATTAGCTCTGGCACGAGTACACGTGTGTTTGTAAATCTGACAGTTTAGACTGTAGGTGAAGGAAGCTGGAGTTTTGTGCCCAATGCAGTCTGTTGGTAGACTCCAGTTTTTTCTTCCTGATATGATTTTATATTAAAGTTTCCCTGTGCAGATAAATATCTTCCACTTTAAGTTCCAGGTTACTTAAAGAGAAAGTATAGTATAGTGATCACAAAAAACAGGATTTAGAGTCAGAAAGAGCCAGGTTTGAATATCAAGTTGACAACTTACTCTGTGACTTTAGGAAAGTAACTTGACCTCCCTGGGCCCCTGTAGCCTCGGCTGTAAAATGACAGCTATGTTAGCCAGCCTCCAAGATGGGCTCCGCGATTCCTGCCTCCTGGTGTTCTTGCCTGTGTGTGGTCTCCTCCATGCTGAGTTGGATTGACTCATGTAACCAATAGGATATTGCGGAACTGGTGGCATGTGACTTCCGAGGCTTCCGTTGTGGCCCGTGCCTTGCCCCATCTCTTGGATTCAGTCTGGGGTAAGATAGGCGCCATGTAGTAAGGGTGGTCAACAGTCTGAGGGAAGGCCCACTTGGCATGAATGGAAGTTTCCTGCCAGCAATCCGTATATATGGGTGAGCTGTCTTAGAGGCACATCTTCCAGCCCTAGTGGAGCCTTCGGTGGGTGTCTTGCCTGCAACCTCATGAGAGATCCTGAGTTGGAAAACACTCAGTCAAGCTGCTCCCAAATTCCTGTCCCATAGGAACTGAGTGAGCGAATCGACGTTTATTGTTGTGTTGAGCTGCAGAGTTTGGGATTACTGATGACAATTCTAATACTCATTCCCCCTCAGAGGATTGTGAGGAGGAGTAAATGCTACAGTGTAAGGGCTTTGCACAGAGTCTGGCACGTACTAAGTGTCATTCAGAAAGATGAAAGCATTGGTTATAGATGGGACTTGACACCAGATGACGAATTCTTCTCTCCAACACTTGGACTCCAGATGCTTTGCATGGGTGCTGCGTTTCATTGATGAAGGATTCCAGATGTACAGTAGGATCCCGAGCGAATGGTAAATGGAGTGGCATATCTGGTATTTCTTGTGTCCCGCCTCAGAGACTCCTTTCCTACGTTTTATTAATAATTTAGCCTTGCTGTGGCAACCAGCTGCGGGACAGTTAGCCTGGTGGCTCCTGCCCCAGTTGCACGGGCAGCTCTTGTGCAATCATGGGGCTGCCTCAAGGCTCACCTGCATGGGACCTTGCAACCCTGGGATGCACATGAAAATCTGTCCCCATTAGGAGTGGGAGGTGGTGGGTGAATTCTCCCCTTTGTGATTCCTTGGCTGAATGATTCTAAGACACCATCTACATGGCTCCTCGGAGATGTCCCCTGGGGGAATGGAGAGCTACTGCCCACAGCAGACATATGACCAATAGTGCATCTTCAGATTGGTTTTCTCTCTTTTGTCCCACTCATCACACTCCCTACTCCTGCTCCTTGGGCTCACTGCCTAAAATCAACTAAGAGCTCACCAGCCATGCATGTCTCTGGCTCTGATCCTTGGAGGTAACCTTAGGCTGAGACAGCTGGCTCTAATAAGAGTTGGCTGAGTGTTGTTTTCTTGATGTGTGTCCATGAAACCATGACCATGATACCTGCTTCTCCCCTTGCACTGTTTTCTTGCTGTTCTGAGGACAAAACCTCAAACATCTCATGTGGTGGCAGCGGCCTCCACAAACTGAGTCTTGTCCATGCATGCAGCTTCCTCTTCCAGCTGGCTGCCCTATGTCTTCTCTAGCTTGGCTGCAGTGGACTTTGTTCAATTCCTTTTACTTGACGGTTTCTCTGCAGTGTCTGAACCAAGCGCATAATGGTTTCTTATGTTGACTGGCCTGTTGTCACTCTTTGCTCAGGTCTCAACCTAAAAACCACATCCCCAGGAAGGCCTTGAAGATGTTACTTTAAACATCCTCATTTCAACCTGAACTTCTGTTTCCTTAACACTTTTTGCACTTGGAAGTATTGGGTTGGCTAGAAAGTTCTTTCGAGTTTTTCATAATAGCTTATGGCTTCCCTGGTGGCTCAGATGATAAAGAATCTGCCTGCCATGTGGGAGACCCTGGTTTGATCCCTGGGCTGGGAAAATTCCCTGTAGAAGGGAAAGGCTACCCTCCCCAACACTCTTGTTTGGAGAATTCTCTGGACAGAGAGACGCCTGGCAGGCTACAGTCCATGGGGTTGCAAAGAGTTAGACATGACTGTGACTCACACACACACATACACACACACAGAAAAGCCTGAACAAACCTTTTGGCCATCTCAGTATTTTCCTAGTGTTTATGTTCCCCTCTCGAGTGTAGACTCTATGACAGCGGGATGGTGACTGTCATGTTCTTTATTGCTTAATGTTTGGTTTAGAGAACATTTCAATACATCTAATAAAAGAATTTACCTGTGCAAAATCCACTTGGCTGAGGATTTTCTGTGTTATCTTTTTTTTCAGTGCTTTAATCTGTCTGTTTAAAACATAAATCATTTCCAGGGACTTCCCTGGAAGTCCAGTGGTTAAGACCTCACCTTCCAGTGCCGGGGTTGTGGGTTCAATCCCTGGCTGGGGAGCTGAGATCCTACATGCTTCATGATCAAAAACCCAAACACAAAACAGAAGCAATATTGTAACAAATTCAATAAAGACTTTAAAAGTGGTTCACATTACATAAAACACACACACACACAAAACATGGATCATTTCCAAAAGGGCCTCCTTGAACTGCTGAAAGAAGGCATTACTTTAATAACAGAAATGACAGATTTGTTGCTTATAGAAGAATTTACTTTCACATTTAGCTTTTTGGCACTTCACTAAAGGCAGTATCATAGGCTTGCACCAACTGACGAACTGCCCTGGTAATGTGGATTATAATTTAGTTTACAAAAGGTGATTGACTGACAACTATTAGAGATCATCTCTTCTGCATAGTCTACCCCTGCTTAAGTAAAACTTGTTTCAACTCTTGTAATCTAAGCTCTACTTGAATGAGAAAAGAGTTCTGTTTCTAATATATGTTGAAAGGATCCTCTATTAATGAGTCTTGAGGAAACGGTGTGCCCATCTCAGGAAATCTTCTACCCATTTCAGACACAGCAGCACTATTTGGATGGCAGAGGGTCACATCAGAATTCTGCTTGAATGTTTAAGGATGGAAAGTCATTTGTGAATGAAGTCATTATTCAAAATACATAGGGTAAAGTCTAGGACCATCTTGTATTGGCATCAAAAGGCCTAAGTTTGTTAACTAATACTGCAAATCTGGAACTGTATCATAGTTGTATTATGGAATGGGTACTTCTATATTTAATCCTATAATTAAATATAATAATATTTAAATTCTTTAAAACAAGTTTTTTTTTTGATGAATATACTTGCAAAGGGCTTCCCTCATAGCTCAGTTGGTACAGAATCTGCTTGCAATGCAGGAAACCTGGGTTCGATTCCTGGGTCAGGAATATGTGGAGAAGGAAATGGCAACCCACTCCAGTATTCTTGCCTGGAAAATTCTGACAGAGGAGCCTGGTGGGATCTTGGGATCCCAAGAGTCGGACACGACTTAGTGACTAAACCACCACTATATTTTCAAAATAGAAGTGTTGGCTGAAAAAAAAAATAACCTAAAAGTTGAGAATTATGTTTTATTTGGTGAACAAATCTGAGGACTTAAACCCAGAAGGCAGTGTCTCAGATATCTCGAGGAACTGCTCTGGAGAGATGAGGGAGGAGCTTCTATGTATAGGAGTTTCTGCAACTAAAACCAGGTAGTTGGAACATCAAAACATCACTGTTAATTAAAGACAGCCAGACACCTCAGGTTAGTGAATTTACTGCTTTTCTGTGTATGGGAAGATGCAGGAGTCTGGGCTCATTGAAATCATTTCTTTGATATGCACCTTAAGAATCTAGACCAGTATCCTGTTGTTTTCCATCCTGTATGGTCTCAGATGGTTGCCTTGACTGAAGGCATGATGACCACAGCATCCTTTGTTTTCTGATATAGAAGGCAACATTTTTCAACCTCAGAAGTCAACCCTGGTAGGTCAATAGTGCACAAAGACAGCTCCCTTGATATTTTACAAAGGGCTGTATACTAAGTTCATGAAGTCCTTCACAGTTTTAAAGATCACACACTTTATGTAGCAAGAAACCATTGAGTGAACATATATTTATTGAATGCCTGCTGTGTCCCATATGCTTCTCCAGGCAGATGAGGTATAGCAGGAACAAAATATAGTTCAGTACATTCTCTTCAAGAGCATGTTTTGCCATGGCAAAGGGTTTTGCAAAAACTTCATGGCAAGGGAATGGTTGACATCATTGGGAATCAATGTTGGTAGCCTACAGAAAATTGGCAGCAGATTTCCCATGGTGTTTCCTGAAGCATTAGTTTGGTTAGTTGCTCAGTCACGTCTGACTCTTTACAATCTCATAGACTGTAGCCTGCCCAGCTCCTCTGTCCATGGAATTCTGCAGGCCAGAATACTGGAGTGGGTAGCTGTTCCCTTCTCCGGGGGATCCTCCCAAGCTACGGATCGAACCCATGTCTCCTACATTGCAGATTCTTTACTACCTAAGCTACCAGGGAAGCCCAAGAATACTGGAGTGGGTAGCCTATTCCTTCTCCAGCAGATCTTTCCAACCCAGGAATCAAACTGGGGTCTCCTGCATTGCAGGTGGATTCTTTACCATCTGAGCCACCAGGGAAGCACTAGAATCTTCCAAAGAGGAAGGTCACATATTTCATCGAGAGCTAGCTGTTCCAGCAGTTTATTTGAAGGCTCAGTTCGGTTCAGTTCTGTCGCTCAGTCATGTCCAACTCTTTGTGACCCCATGAACCGCAGCACGCCAGGCCTCCCTGTCCATCACCAACTTCCGGAGTCCACCCAAACCCATGTCCATCGAGTCGGTGATGCCATCCAACCACCTCATCCTCTGTCATCCCCTTCTCCTCCTGCCCTCAGTCTTTCCCAGCATCGGGGTCTTTTCAAAGGAGTCAGCTCTTCGCATCAGGTGGCCAAAATATTGGAGTTTTAACATCAGTCCTTCCAGTGAACACCCAGGACTGATCTCCTTTAGGATGGACTGGTTGGATCTCCTTGCAGTCTAAGGGACTCTCAAGAGTCTTCAACACCACAGGTCAAAAGCATCAATTCTTCAGTGCTCAGCTTTCTTTATAGTCCAACTCTCACATCCATACATGACCACTGGAAAAACCATAGCCTTGACTAGATGGACCTTTGTTGACAAAGTAATGTCTCTGCTTTTTAATATGCTATCTAGGTTGGTCATAACTTTCCTTCCAAGGAGTAAGCATCTTTTAATTTCATGGCTGCAATCACCAACTGCAGTGATTTTGGAGCCCAGAAAAATAAAGTCAGCCACTGTTTCCACTGTTTCCCCATCTATTTGCCATGAATTGATGGGACCCTGTGCCATGATCTTAGTTTTCTGAATGTTGAGCTTTCTGAATGTTAAGCCAACTTTTGAAGGCTAGAAATGTTCATTTTCTTGAAGGAAATAGAGATAGCACTGAATTCAGCTAATTGAGCTCACGTCTCACTCAGCCACTCTCCAGAGTTCCCTCTGGAAGAACTGCATCCAGAGAAGACAGAGGCTCTAAGACAAGTCCTAGAAATCAAGGATCATATTTTGATCCAGATCTGATAATGCAAGATACATTAAAAAATTAATTTATAGGGCAAAATGGAAGAGATCGTGAATGTGCAACCTAGATCAGTGGTCCTAATGCTTGAGTAGACATCTGAATCATCTGTGAAACCAGAGTAATAGATGCTTCAACCTAACCTAACTAATGCTTGAGTAGACATCTGAATCATCTGTGAAACCAGAGTAATAGATGCTTCAACCTAACCCCAGCAATGCTGATACATATTGAGGTTTGAGAACCACTCCCCCGAATGTTAAAATCAATTTGGTGATGCACTGTCTGCCATAGTTTCTCAGAGATTTCCAGAGTCATTGGGTGAGACAGCAGGTTTCTACAGTGCCTTGCCTGAAGTAGAATCCTTCTGCTTCTGAAAATCTGTGTAACAAATAAAAACAAAAAAAGTCACAAAGATGACATTGTAAATGACATTGTAAATTATGCTAACTCTGGGTGATGTGGTTCAGTTTTAGACAAAGTACTCTTTTGATTAATTCTGGAACAAAGTAACATACTTTCATTTTTTAAAAATTGGATTATAGTTGCTTTTTAATGTTGTGTTAATTTCTGCTGTAGAGCAAAGTGAATGAGCTATATGTATACATATATCCTGGAGCAGTACTCTTGCCTGGAAAATCCCATGGACGGAGGAGCCTGGTAGGCTGCAGTCCATGGGGTCGCTAAGAGTCGGACATGACTGAGCGACTTCACTTTCACTTTTCACTTTCATGCATTGGAGAAGGAAATGGCAACCCACTCCAGTGTTCTTGCCTGGAGGATCCCAGGGATGGGGGAGCCTGGTGGCTGCCATCTATGGGGTCGCACATAGTCGGACACGACTGAAGTTACTTAGCAGCGGCAGCAGCAGTGTATATATGTTAATTCCAGTCTACCAATATTTTCATTTGTTGTTATCCAAGCATTACAATTAGGGCCTGAATTTGGACCCTTGCACCACTGACTATGGGGCAAGAGATCTTTAAATCTTAAGGGGGTTTTTATTTTAAATGTATACCAATAGTATATGGAATCAAGTAAATCAGTGAGCAGTAGGGAGATGTGAATTGTGTGACTAAGACTGCTACTGGTATTGGTTAAAGTCAGTGGTTTGAATGGTTTAAATCCAAAGAGTCTTATAGGTTCTTGTTTTCTCTCCTTTGGATGTTACTCAATTTGATGCATTTCTAAATTAAACAAATACCACTAAAAATACTAGATTATATAAATTCTTGTTTAGCCACCTTTGCAAAGATTTCTTTCCAAAAGATGGTGGCAGTGATTTTTCCTTGGTACTTTCTCCCAACATTCTGAACTTGATGTATAAATTGTATGTTTTGTAGTACATCATTCTTTTCCTAAAATGTTTTGAGTTTTTCTGTACAAAAAGTTGTGGAAATTTACCAGACTGAATCATAAATCTTTGCTGCAGTTTAACTCCAACACACTTGAATTGCACAACAAAATGAACATACAATTAAAATTTGGCAAATCTGGTCATTGTTTTAAGTATGGTTCAGCCCCAAGGAAAAATGAAGGCTAAGTTATAAGTTGAATTGTATATAGTGTAATAGAATGAAGCTTTGAAGTAAGAACAGAATTTAGAAGCTGTCACAATCCTTGCCTAAAGCAAATATATTCTCCTTTGGAATATTTTCTTGAATTAGAATTCTATGCTTACCAGCTGCTATAAATCACTTTTTCCTTTATTACAGGGTTGGACACTGTGATACCTTAAAGTGGGTGTTGCTTATCTTGGGAGTGGTGTGGAAGTTGAATGAGTAGGGGAAGGAATTATTGCTATTTAACAACTGTTTGCAAAGATTCCAGTGTTCTTGGGAGGGAGCAGGAAGTATTAATTTAAAAATAGTTCCCGAAGCCAAAAACTTGAGGGAAGAATAAAGCATTTTATTTCTTCATCTGTTTGGATTACCTCTAAGGAGATGAGTAATGAATGAAATTCAGGATTAGTACACAGGAAGGGCCCCTGAGAGACCGTCTAGACTAGGCCATCTTCCTCTTTCACAGAACTCCTCCTGACATTTTTGGAGAGAAAGTCCTCTACCATATTCTTAAGCACTCTGAAGGAAAGGGAATTAGAGAATACTGAATAACCACTCCAGCATCTAATAAAAACTTTATCATAAAAAAAAAATTTTTACTACTTTTTTTTACCATCTCTAATTGAAATTTGTATTTTCTTAGGACCTAGAAATGCAGTCATTTTGCATCTTAGATTTATATAGTTTGTTTTTCCTGTCCATTAAAAAAATTGGTCAAAATTATTTTTAATTCTAAAACACTTGGAAAAATCTCTGTCCTATGCCTTAAAATTTCAAGCTGTGTGTTCATTTACCCATGGTATTTTTCTAAGTCAGCAACAGAGCTCCCTTGACTGTCACTGATGCATTTTAAACTACCTTTGGGGAAAATTTCCTAGTAAAATTGTTTTGCGTCTTCCACATGCCTTTCATGGTAGTTATAAAAATTTCCAACATAAATTTCAGCTAAGATGACCCTGCAATGAAAGGACAAATCTTCTTTTTATCTCCCCAACTCCAGTGCTATGTAAAGAAAGAAAAATAGTTTTTAAAAAGACTCTTGTAAGTAATATAAATGCAAACATGACAGACCCTGGTGATTACTTACAAAAATTTCCTTATACTTCCATACTAGGATTAAAAACCCACTGCTTTTCCTTTTCTTTACAACTCCTAGCCTGCATAGGCTGGCTCACTTACTTTACTGCATTTCAACACTTTGGGATCACAGAATTTGTCACTGCCACTTGGCTCTTAAACTCACTCTACTTTGGAAGTCATTTCTTGTTGTAGGAAATCAGATTTTCCTTTAGGAACATTTTTGCCTGAGTATGGAATAAGGTGGGACCTCTCTGAGTGGCTTACTAAAAGGCCCATTTTTCCATGACTTTCATGTCTCCATTGAGGCAGACTGTGAGACCTTTGCCTGGAACCCTTACTTGCATCTCTTCGGAATAGATATGGAATTTATTGCTGCTCTTCTTTGCTCCTGTTCCATCTCCATGTATTGCAGTTTCTCCCTGTGATGAAAGCTTTACATACTTTACACACAAATATTAAAATTGTTTAACAACTTACTACTCAAAAGTGCTTATCTATTTGGGGATGGCTCTGTAAATTTTGGTATACATTTGTTGAAGAGTATGCAGCCAATAAAAATACAGAATTTGTAGTGACTTGGAAAAATGCTTATGTTAATATGCCTATTAAGTGAAAAAAGTGGGATGCAAAATTGTATATACACTATGATCAGAGCTAAGTAAAAAACAAGAACAAAAACAACTTTGCTTCCTTCTAAAACATGTATGCTTAGAAAAAGTCTGAAAGAAAAGTTACTAAAAGTCATGGTTGATAGAGAATGGTGAAACCTTTGGCAATTTCCTGTTTTCCACGTTGTTTTCAAAATTTCTGTAATTGATTTGGTATCACTCCTATAGTGATACCTTTTAAGCAAAGCAACCTAATCATTGCTATCATTAGACACCCATTTGCTTTTCAGTACCTTAAAAGAGCAATTCCTCATTCTGTAAGTGATGTTGGTCATTGGAAAAAAGAGAGAAGAAAAAAAGGTATACAGATAAATATTGAATTCAGCTTTCTTTTATATTTTAGTAAATTAAAAAAAATTTTTTTTGGCTGCACCATGCAGTATCAGTATGTTGGAGGAAGAAATGGCAAACCACTCCAGGATCCTTGCCTGGAAAGTCCCATGGACTGAGGAGCCTGGTGGGCTGCAGTCCATGGGGTCGCAAAGAGTCAGGCACGACTGAGCTACTAACACATGCAGCATGTGGGATCTTAGGTCCCAGATCAAAGGTTGAACCTGTGCCCACTGTAGTGGAAACCCAGAGTCATAACCACTGGACCACAGGGAAGTCTCATAAAGCTCTTTTTTAATGTAAATATAAAAGAAGTTGTTGAAGACTTTAATCTGATACAGTTTGCTCATGATCATCAAATCTTAATTCAGGATAAGTTCTTCAGTTCAGAGATGTAGGCATTGAGACTCAGAAAATGGTGATTTGCCATATTGAGTGACAGTGCTGAGTCTAGAACATTCACCTCCAGCTGCCCATTAGCACTCCTTCCCACCATGACTGTGTCTCCCCATAGCCAAACTACACTCAGTCTTCTTTGGTCTGGAAAAGTCTTAGGTTTGCATTGCTGTTTCATCTGACATGCAAAGCATAAGAACCAAAGAATATGAGAACAGTTTTGCATATATCTACTCTGCCAAAATTAACACGAACTGGCAATGGAACTACTGAAGCCATTTAGAAGTCTTCAGTTCTGGGGCCAGGCCCTCTTTCCAACATGAATCATTTGAACAGGGTGCTTGCCGACAATGACCATGCTCTGTTTGTGCTGGGGTACAGGAAGCGATCTTGGGAAAGGATATTCCCCAAAATGCAAATATTCACACACAGCTAGTAAAGAGAACTTGTGGGAAACAGCTCCGCATCTAGCTTTTGCACTGCTTTTCCCCTCAGCACTAAGGCATGTTTTCCTGCTTCCATTTTTGTTCGTGTTGTTAACACTGTTTTGGGAGAGCTGTGTTTATTACTGCTTCCAAAAAAATTCCCTACCATGGGACATTTGTTTTGGCTAGTTGGAAGAAAGTTTGCATTTTCTGTCTCTTTAGGAGATGGAGAATATGAAGAGTATTTATTAAGGGAACTGTGACATTGCTCTGTGTTTGGCAGTTTCTTGGAAACTACTCAGCCTTGGGAACTTGTGCAATTGATGCCAAGACTAAGTAATGGTTGTAAAGGTGTGTGTTTTTATATTATGGTCTTAAACAATGCTCTCTGCATTTCTGCCCTCAGGGAAGCTTTGTAAGTGGAAATAAAGTGGAGTATTTACTTCTAAATCACCTTTAAAAACATCTAAACGGGCAAACTTACAAAGATGCTCTTCAGATATACTGTATCATGTAGTTCTTATAACACTCCTTTGGGAGTATGTCATTTTTCATATTTTAAAGATGAAAAAAAGCCTAGACTGCAGCTAAAAATTGGCAGAACAGTATGGTCTTCTTATGGCCTCCAATCTCAAATTCCATGTCCTTTCTCGCATCTCTATGATTTATGGCCTCCCTGCTCTAGGGGCCCCATTCTATTTACAGGGTAAAAATTCACTAAAACTTTCACACTTGGTGTAACAGAGCTCTTCTGATACTTCCTTGCTTGCGTGAGTTTCTATTTGCATCTTTCTCAGTGAACGAAGGAGTAATAGAGCAATAGTAACTTTAGAAATTTCTCCTGAGATAGTGTTTTTGGGTAGATTCAGTTCATTTTGCTCTATCTAAGCCCTGGAAATATTATAAAATGATGTTGAATTCAAATAGTGTTTTTGTTAGAAATATCTATGTTCAAATTTGATTCTTTTTTTTTTTTTCAAGTTGTGTATGTGTGAGTACAGACTTAATAACACGAAATAGTGGCACTCTTCCCTCAGGTTTTCTATTTGCCTCCATCAGAAGGGAGGACGTTTTCCCTGAAAGAAAGCTCTGGGGTTTGTTAGTAGTTTTCACAGGACCCTCCAAGGTTTCTGTTCTTAATAGGGTTCTTTAGTCTGTGACATGAGTCAGTAATTGCTGAATGTTTCATCATGATACTGTTTTAGAAAATTGAGATGTAGTTGATGTGCAGTATTGTGTAAGTTATATAAGTATAATCTCTCAGTTGTGTCCTACTCTTTGTGACCCCGTGGACTGTAGCCCACCAGCCTCCTCTGTCCATGGAGTTCTCCAGGCAGTATTACTGGAGTGGGTTGCCATTCCCTTCTCCAGAGGATCTTTCTGACCCAGGGATCGAACCTGGGTCTCCTGCATTGCAGGCAGATTCTTTACCATCTGAGCCAACAGGAAAGCCCTGTGTAAGTTATATAGTGATTCATGATTTTTAAAGGTTATACTCCATTTATAGCTATTGTAAAATATTGGTTATATTTCCTGTGTTGTATGGTATATCCTTGTAGCTTATTTATTTTGTACATAATAGTTTGTATTCTCTACCCCTATTGTACTGTGTCCCTTTCCCCTCCCCACTGGTAAACACTAGTTTGTTTTCTATACCTGTATGTGTGTATGTATCTCTGTGTGTGTGTGTCTGTATATATATATGTATATATATATATACACACACACCTTTTTTAACCCTAACTCTATGAAATCTATATCTATATCTATATATGTACATATATAGGTATAAATATAGGTGCATATATATATAAAAATATAGGTGCATATATATATATATAAATATAGGTATATATATACCATTTTTAACCCTAACTCGATGAAACTGACACAAATGAAAAAATATATATAATACTGTTTGCCCATCTTCTACCATACTGCTCTTCAACACCCTTTTACAAATTGCCTTTGCTCACTCAAAAAATATTTATGGAGAACCTACTGTGAAACTTGGACACAGAAGAGTGAGTGACTTGCCCAAGATGTCAGGGTTAGTAAATACCACATTCAGAACTTAAATGAAGTCTATTTGGCAAATCACTTGAATATTCCTGCCTTGAGAACCCCATGAACAGTATGAAAAGGCAAAATGATAGGAAAGATGAACTCCTCAGGTCGGTAAGTGCCCGGTATGCCACTGGAGATCAGCGGAGAAATAACTCCAGAAAGAATGAAGGAATGGAGCCAAAGAAAAAACAACACCCAGTTGTGGATATGACTGGTGATGGAAGCAATGTCCGATTCTATAAAGAGCAATATTGCATAGGAACCTGGAATGTTAGGTCCATGAATCAAAGCAAATTGGAAGTGGTCAAACAGGAGATGGCAAGAGTGAACATGGACATTTTAGGAATTAGCGAACTAAAATGGACTGGAATGGGTGAATTTAACTCAGATGACCATTATATCTACTGCTGTGGGCAAGAATCCCTTAGAAGAAATGGCGTAGCCATCATGGTCAACAAAAGAGTCTGAAATGCAGTAATTGGATGTAGTCTCAAAAAAACAGAATGATCTCTGTTTGTCTCGAAGGCAAACCATTCAATATCACAGTAATCCAAGCCTATGCCCCGACCAGTAATGCTGAAGAAGCTGAAGTTGAACAGTTCTATGAAGTCCTATAAGACCTTCTAGAATTAACACCCCAAAAAGATGTCCTTTTCATTATAGGGGACTGGAAAGCAAAAGTAGGATGTCAGGAGATACCTGGATTAACAGGTAAATTTGGCCTTGGATTACAGAATGAAGCAGGGCAAAGGCTAATAGAATTCTTCCAAGAGAACGCACTGGTCATAGCAAACACCCTCTTCCAACAACACAAGAGAAGACTCTATACATGGGCATCACCAGATGGTCAACACCAAAATCAGATTGATTATATTCTTTGCAGCTGAAGATGGAGAAGCCCTATAGAGTAGCAAAAACAAGACCGGGAGCTGACTGTGGCTCAGATCATGAACTCCTTATTGTGAAATTCAGACTTAAATTGAAGAAAGTAGGGAAAAACACTAGACCATTCAGGTATGACCTAAATCAAATCCCTAATGATTATACAGTGGAAGTGAGAAATAGATTTAAGGGACTAGATCTGATAGACAGAGTGCCTGATGAACTATGGACGTAGATTCGTGACATTGTAGAGCAGATAGGGAACAAGACCATCCCCAAGAAAAAGAAATACAAAAAAGCAAAATGGCTGTCTGAGGAAGCCTTACAAATAGCTGTGAAAAGAAGAGAAGCAGAAAGCAAAGGAGAAGAGGAAAGATATACCCATTTGAATGCAGAGTTCCAAAGAATAGCAAGGAGAGTAAAAAAGCCTTCTTCAGTGATCAATGCAAAGAAATAGAGGAGAACAATAGAATGGGAAAGACTAGAGATCTCTTCAAGGAAATTAGAAATACCGAGGGCAATTTTCTTGCAAAGATGGGCTCAATAAAGGACAGAAATGGTATGAACCTGACAGAAGCAGAAGATATTAAGAAGAGGTGGCAAATACACAGAAGAACTGTACAAAAAAGATCTTCATGACCCAGATAATCACGATGGTGTGATCACTCACCTAGAGCCAGACATAGTGGAATGTGATGTCAAATGGGCCTTAGGAAGCATCTCTATGAACAAAGCTGGTGGAGGTGACGGAATTCCTGTTGAGCTATTTCAAATCCTAAAAGATGACGCTGTGAAAGTGCTGCACTCAATGTGTCAGCAAATTTGGAAAACTCAGCAGTGGCCACAGGACTGGAAAAGGTCAGTTTTCATTCCAGTCCCTAAGAAAGGAAATGCCATAGAATGCTCAAACTACCACACAATTGCATTCATCTCACACGCTTGCAAAATAAGGCTCAAAATTCTCCAAGCCAGGCTTTAACAATATGTGAATCGTGAACTTCTAGATGTTCAAGCTGGTTTTAGAAAAGGCAGAGGAACCAGAGATCAAATTGTCACCATCTGTTCAATCATTGAAAAAGCAAGAGAGTAGCAGAAAAACATCTACTTCTGCTTTATTGACTATGCCAAAGCCTTTGACTGTGCGGATCACAATAAACTGTGGAAAATTCTTCAAGAGATGGGAATACCAGACCCCCTGACCTGCCTCTTGAGAAACCTGTGTGCAGGTCAGGAAGCAATAATTAGAACTGGACGTGGAACAAGAGACTGGTTCCAAATAGGAAAAGGAGTACGTCAAGGCTGTATATTGTCACCCTGCTTATTTAACTTATATGCAGAGTACATCATGAGAAATGCTGGGCTAGAAGAAGCACAAGCTGAAATCAAGATTGCTGGGAGAAATATCAATAACCTCAGATATGCATATGACACCACCCTTATGGCAGAAAGTGAAGAGGAACTAAAAAGCCTCTTGATGAAAGTGAAAGCGGAGAGTGAAAAAGTTGTCTTAAATCTCAACATTCAGAAAACTAAGATCATGGCATCTGGTCCCATCACTTCATGGGAAGTAGATGGAGAAACAGTGGAAACAGTGGCTGACTAATTTTTGGGGCTCCAAAATCACTGCAGATGGTGACTGCAACCATGAAATAAAAAGACGCTTACTCCTTGGAAGAAAAGTTATGACCCACCTAGACAGCATATTAAACAGCAGAGACATTACTTTGTCAACAAAGGTGCGTATCTAGTCAAGCCTATGGGTTTTCCAGTGGTCATGTATGGATGTGAGAGTTGGACTATAAAGAAAGCTGAGTGCTGAAGAACTGGTGCTTTTGAACTGTGGTGTTAGAGAAGACTCTTGAGAGAGTCCCTTGGACTGCAAGGAGATCTAACTAGTCCATCCTAAATGATATCTGTCCTGAATATTCATTGGAAGGACTGATGTTGAATATGAAACTCCAATACTTTGGCCAACTGATGCGAAGAGCTGACCCATTTGAAAAGACCCTGATGCTGGGAACGATTGAGGGCAGGAGGAGAAGGGGACGACAGAGGGTGAGATGGTTGGATGGCATCACCAACTCAATGGACATGAATTTGAGTAAACTCCAGAGTTGGTGATGGAGAGGGAGGCCTGGCGTACTGCAGTCTATGGAGTCGCAAAGAGTTGGACACGACTGAGTGACTGAACTGAACTGAACTGATTTGGTTACAAAGCTATACACTTATTAATAACTACTAACCCTTTATAAGGACTTCTCACATAGCACTAGTGGTACAGAACCTGCCTGCCAATGCAGGAAACATAAGAGACACAGGTTTGATCCCTGGGTTGGGAAGATTCCATGGAGGAGGAAATGGCAATCCGCTCCAGTATTCTTGCCTGGAAAAATCCCAGGGACAGAAGAGCTTAGTGGGCTACAGTCCATAGGGTTGCAAAGAGTCGGACGTGACTGAAGCAACTTAGCATGCATGCAAGCTGTTATAAAATGTGCTCAGTATGTGTGAGAGAAAGAGAGAGAAAGAGAGAGCGATTAAATGAGTATGTGAGACATGGTCTTCCCTCTCCAGGTCCTTTCAAGGGCAGCACTTTGGGGATCACACCCATCGTGTCTTCTGTGTGAGTTCTGTTCTGCCTACACATATATATTCATTATTCCCTCAGTTCAGTTCTGTTCAGTCGCTCAGTCGTGTCTGACTCTTTGCGACCCCATGAATCGCAGCACGCCAGGCCTCCCTGTCCATCACCAATTCCCGGAGTTTACTCAAACTCGTGTCCATCGAGTCGGTGATGCCATCCAGTCATCTCATCCTCTGTCGTCCCCTTTTCCTCCTGTCCTCAATGCCTCCCAGCATCAGGGTCTTTTCCAGTGAGGCAACTCTTCGCATGAGGTGGCCAAAGTATTGGAGTTTCAGCTTCAACATCAGTCCTTCCAACGAACACCCAGGACTGATCTCCTTTAGGATGGACTGGTTGGATCTCCTTGCAGTCCAAGGGACCCTCAAGAGTCTTCTCCAACACCACAGTTCAAAAGCATCAATTTTTCAGTGCTCAGCTTTCTTCACAGTCCAACTGTCACATCCAGTGCCAAGAAAATATAGCTTGGTAGCATTTCAACAGGAGAACATAGATGTGTAAGTGAGAATCATCACTCTTTCTGAGAAGCAGACATTTTCATAGTGACCTTCCTTTTCTGATTTTTGACAAATATTTTAATCAGTATTTTTAAAAATAACATCTTTCAGGCATGAAACATATGGGAAACTAATTTCAACAACACAGAATGATCTTTTCCCTCTGCACAGATCTTAATGCTAAGTGTTATGGGTAGGAGGTGATATGAAATGAGGACATACTCAGTTACTGCCTTAATCTGGTCAGCTCAGGACAAGAAAGAAGGTTGGTCCTAAACCAGTGGGCACCCTTTGTGTAATTCACAGTACTGAGTAGCCAGACTGATCATGAGCAATTTGGGACCAGATAGATACCACAATTGACAGTGTTAAGCAACTATTTGCCTAATGGAAAGAAACTTGAGAGTGCAATATTATGTCTGCTGAACCTAATGATAAAAACAAGGGTGTTTCTATTTTCTATCTTCCCCCCCCCCCACCTCCAGCTTTGTTGTGGTATAATTGATGAATAAAACTGTGTATATTCACTGTGTGCAACTGATGAGTTATGCAGTGATGATTTAACAGATGTATACATTTTTGAAGATTACTATAATCAGGTTAATTAACATACCCATCACCTCACCTACATTTTTTTTTTTGGTAGTGAGAACACTTACGATCTATTCTCTTAGCAAATTTCAAGTATTCAATATAGTATTATTTTCTTTTTTAAAGGGGCTTGGCTCAGCAGCTGACCTCAAGGGACTTGCACCTCTTTTTATAAAATTTATTTATTTATTTATTTATTTATTTTTGGCCATGCTAGGTCTTCGTTGCTGCTCAGGCTTTTCTCTAGCTGCTCTCTAGTTGCGGTGCATGGGCTTCTCATTTATAGTGGGTTCTCTTTGCAGCATGGGCTCCAGAGTGGGTGGACTTCAGTAGTTGCGGCTCCTGGGCTCCAGAGCACAAGCGTTATAGCTGTGGTGCATGGGCTTAGCTGCCCCTTGGCATGTTGGATCTTCCCGGACCAAAGATTGAACCTGTGTCTCCTGAATTGGCAGGTGGATTCTCTCCCACTGAACCACCAGGGAAGCCCTCTACAGTATAGTATTATTAGCTATAATTGCCATGCTGTACATTAGATTTCCTCAGAACTTACTCATCTGATAACTTGGACCCTTTGACAAGTATCTCTCCATCTCCCTCACCCCTGAGTCCTGATAACCACCATTCTACTCTGTTTCTATGAATTTGACTCCCCCCCCCCCCAAGAGTCCATGTGTATGTGAGATTGTATAGGATTGTATAGATTGTGCAGTATCGTCTTTTCTGTATCTGGCTCCTCTCACTTAGCATCGTGTCCTCTATGTTCATCTGTGCTTTCTTGTGTGTGCTCAGTCATGTCCGATCCTTTGGGACCCCATGGGCTGTAGCCTACCATGGAATTTTGAAGGCAAGAATACTGGAGTGGCTTCCATTTCCTTCTCCGGGGGATCATTCCCACCCAAGGATTGAACCTGCTTCTCTTGTGTCTCCTGCAATGGCAGGTGGAGTCTTTACCAGTGTGCTGCCTGGGAGGCCCCTAGGTTCATCCATAGTGTTGCAAGTGACATGGTTTCTGTTTGCTCATGACTGAATAATATTTCACTGTTATATATTTATCTAATATACAGCTTCCCTGGTGGCCCAGACAATAGAGTCTGCAATGCAGGAGACCCAGGTTTGATCCCTGGGTGAGGAAGATCCTCTGGGGAAGGAAATGGCAACCTACTCTAGTATTCTTGCCTGGAAAAATCCCATGGACAGAGGAGACTGGTGGGCTACACCCCATGGGGTAGCAAAGAGTCATACAGGACTTAGTGACTAACACACACACACACATTTATTGGTTAATCTATCTCACGTCTTTGTTATCCATTCAACAGACATTTAGGTTGTCTTCACATCTCTTGTAGATAATAAACATAAGTGTCTTCATTTTATTTCTCAAAAATGTCTATTTTGAATTGACAATTTAAAAAAAAGGAGAAAACCAAACTGGTCTTCCACCACAGATTGTTTGAGAACACTGTGCTAAATCATAGTCAAGTCAGGTTTTTTACTGAAATGAAAAGAATTTTTTAAAAACACATTGAGTATAAAATACAAGTTTAAAACTATAGTGTTAGATTTTTTTCAACCCTTGGTCAATTAGGTGAATAGAATTGAAAGGATTCTGGAGATTTACAATCACATGGAGTCAAATTTTGCTTAATTCCAAGTGAGAAATTTTGCCAAAAATTTGGGAGAGGGCAAGCCCTACTAATTAGCCTAACAGTTGAATGTTTTAACAAAGGTACCATAAGCGTAACTTTCCTTGGTCTCACACAAGGAACTACTTTCATTCAATGACTACTGAGTACCTAGTCCGTGCCCAGGGCCATTCCCTGAATACTAGGAAATGCTTCTAGAGTAGCATAAGGGGTGGTCTGTGTACATACAGACCTTCTTAGAGATGATTTAAACCGAAGCCCTTTGAGTTTCTTGAGTAACTGTGGAGGAACTCAGGCCCACTGAGCACATTTGCAAAATGTTCATAGCTAACTGGGCTTCATTCCTGCTTTACCTATTTTCCTGGCCTTATTATCTGTCAGCCCAGTTTTCTCTGCTCCTACTTTTGAAATGGACTTAGAAGGTAGTAAGTCAGACAGGTTAATGGGAATCACAGAAGAGTGCAATAGATAAAGCTGGACTATAGCTACAGAGGCAGCCTCCAGCACAAAAGTGATTGGCTTTGATGAGTAGGCAAGGGGTTGTGGTCAGTATGTACCTCCTGAGGATGTGGTGACGTCCATGAGCATCAGTGTCACTTCAGCGTAAAGTTAGCAGAATATATGTAACATTGAAATCTAGATAAACAACAAAATCCTACTATATGGCACAGGGAACTATTCAAAATCCTGTGATAAACCATAATGGAAAAGGATATATAAAAAAATGTCTTTATGTGTATAACTGAGTTACTTTGCTGCACAACAGTTTGGCACAACATTGCAAATCAACTATACTTCAATAAAAAATAAAATTAATAGTAAATCAGCAAAAAAACCCCAAAACCCAAAAAATCCAATTATCAGGATTTTAATGCTTAGTCAGCCAGTTTGATTCTCTATGAAGGAGAAGGCAAGACTGCAGTGAAATTTCTGCTAGAATTCCTACTTGGTAAAGGGTATACTCTAACATTCAACTGTGAGATCTTTGGAAGCCTCTAAAGATAGAGAGTGCCTTCAGAAAAATCACACAATCTTTTTTTGTTGTTGTTGTCTTTCGTTTTGACTTCATTTTATTTTCCTGATTTATCACTAATAGGTTTGTTGTTATAGAAAAGAGAAAGTTTTATCATAGATGTCTTGGGCGATACAAGTTGTGAAAGAGTCTGTTTTTCTGATCAATGTCCAGATAGCACTGAAGGAGGGGAGCCTTGATTGTTCAATCTCTGTCAGCAATTAGGCTGGACCCATAAACAAGAACACATGTTGAGGCTGGGTAACTGACTGGAACAGCTAGGTATTTCTTAGCAAGATTTCCTGAATCTTGAGTTTTCTCCACACGGTGTGCATGGGAGAAGTTGGGGAGGTCAAGAGAAAATAAGCACAAGTCAAAGGGAGACATGTAAAATAAACAGCGACATCTGGCAAACGACTTCCTCCCATGGACGTAGGAAGGGCTCTTACTCAGGGCGGTGAATGTGAAATGTTGTTCTTGGCAGCATATTAGCTTAATGTCCATCAGATCTGGGAATGAGGGTTGCTTAAGTTTACATTTCTCTTGCTGGTGGTGTGTGCCTTAAGATCTGATGCTCACAACAGCCACCATCCATTTGGCCATTCTTGGATCATTAGATTTCACTTTGAAGCATTTTCAAAAGAGATTTGAACATTAAAGACCTTAGAATTCTTCATTATCTAAACTTGTTTATCTCCTTAATGAGCTATATTATTTACATTGGAGAGGTCTAGTACTGTACCTCTCTTTGCTCAGTAACAAAAAGAACCTTAAATTCTAACAATTCAGTCTGTCACTTCAAGCATACCGATATGGTAGAAGCCCTCTGTAATTTCTTGATGTGTAACTGTTCATATTAAATGATTAATAAGAAATTTAGCCTTTAATAACTTTATAATGTATTATTCTAATTATCATCACTGGGTTATTAAGGATATTTTCAGGAATTTTCTTACCAAAATAGACATATTTTTATTGTTTTCACAGACTGAAGAAAGAACACACATATTGCATATTGATAAAATGAAACAAAGCAGAAGTTTATAAAATAGAAAACATTGCACTCTTTCACCCGGGCCACATCAAGTGACAATTCCATGACTTGTATAACTCAGAAATGAAGTATTACACAATTCTTATTTTCAAGTGACATTCACTATTTTTAAGTTAATGTAAAGATAGCAAAACTTTCCAGTTTGATTGTGGGAGTTCTAAGTTTATTGCTTCTCAGTGAAATAGGGAAAGAGGTGTTTTCCTTGTTGGGGGGAAGAGAATGATAAAATAGTCCATTCTTCTGGAGAGGACAGTGAACAGATGTCCATTTAATTTCCCATCTCGCTGCTCTTCCCTCCTTTCTGGTTCTCGGTCATTGCCATTTATGAAAAGCAGATGGAAGTGAAGTGGTTTACACATAGCATGATCATTTTTTATGTTATGGGAAATGTGGATGCCCTGGTTTCAGGACTTTTCTGATGATGTTTTTGTTTTTGTTTTTTCCTCTTTTTTAGGTGCAGGTTTTACATTTACAACAGGGAAGCCATCTGTTTTTCTGAAGTCAGGCACTTCCTGATGCAAATACTCAGAAAAGCTCACTGACTTCAGGTGAGAATCTGTGTCTATGATCTCCAAGGGAAAATGAACAATTCTGGGTTTCCCAAAGGCGGAAGGTGTCTGAGTGGCAGTGATCTGAAGAGCATGTCTAGCAGGAGCTAAGCCACCTGTGGAAGATAGTTCAGCAATCTTATTTGAGAAAACCTGTCACTTTTACACTTAAATTGGCCACCTCTACCCATATTATTGTAGCAAAAACAGCATAAAGACTATAATATACCTTTTTGAAACAAGTATAATAGAATTTAGAGAGGTAGAGGCTATTTCTATCTAGTGACATTTGACACAAGGAGTAACTTTGGAGTTAGTGGCAGTGATCCTACAAAGAGGTAATCCTGGGCAACAGTCATTCATTTTAAAAAATATTGAGATGCCTGGTGCTCCCGACTCTCTCTCTTCAGAGCTCCAGACCCACACGATTGGCTGGCCACTGCGTGCCCCACTTTAACTATATCGAAAATAATGGGAATTGGTTACAGCATTTTTTGTGTTTATTACTATTTTCATTTTTTAAAGTTTATTTTTATTTATTTAAAAATTTACTTATTTTCTGATTGCTTTATAGATTTTTGTTGCTTTCTGTCAAACCTCAACATGAATCAGTCATAGGTATACATTTGTCCCCTCCCTCTCGAGCTTCCCTCCCATCTCCCTCCCCATCCCACCCCTCTAGGTTGTTACAGAGCCCCTGTTTGAGTTCCCTGAGACACACAGCAAATTCCCATTGGCTATCTATTTTACACATGGTAATGTAAGTTTCCATGTTACTCTGTCTATATATCTCACCCTCTCCTCCCCTCTCCCCGTGTCCATAAGTCTGTCTCTATGACTGTTTCTCCATCGCTGCCCTGCAAATAAATTCATCACTACCGTCTTTCTAGATTCCATATATATGTGTTAGCATGCAATATTTATCTTTCTCTTTCTGACTTCACGCTGTATAATAGGCCGTAGGTTCATCCTCCTCATTAGAACTGACTCAAGTGCATTCCTTTTGCTCCGCAGTGTTGTGTCAGATGTATGTACACTTCTGGCTGATTCTACAGCAACATGAATCAGTAAGAAGCATACATACAGCCCCTCCCTTTTGTGTCTCCCTCCCTCTGTACCCCATCGCACCCGCTCTAGGTCATCACAGAGCACCCAGCTGACCTCCCTGTGTTATACAACAGCTTCCCACTAGGTCTCTATTTTACAGCTGGTAGTATGTCAATGCTGCGGCCCTTTAGAGCAGAGAGCAGCTCAAGGAAGTTTATTACAGAGATCCGGTTAGCCCCAAGGGGAGAAGTGAGCCGTAAAAGGCAGGGGAACTAAGGTTTGGCCTGTGATTTGGGACTTTATGCTATGTCTGTCCTCGGCCTCAGTGGATGCACTGTCTCTGCGCGGCTATAAACACGCCAGGCCCTTTTAGGTGCCTTCATTGCTCACATGTTTATGCATCATTATTTCAGCATCATGAAGAGATTGAACCAATTCTCTCTTGGTCTTTATTCCTCCTAACAAAGGTGGGGAAAGAGTCAACATATTGTATGCCATGTCTCAACCATGAACAAAGTAACCAGTGAAAAAATGCATAGACAGTAGGACAAATTCTTCTTGGGCCACTGACAAAGACGTGGGAGGCAACTGCATTTTTTCTGAAAGATCAGCACGTACTGTGGCTGTGGTTTAATTCTTGCCGAATGAAAATAGGCCAGTAGCCTGGGGGTGTCGCTTCCTGTGACACGATGGGTCCTGGGCAGGTTACCTGCAGAAGGAGAGGAAAGACGGGACAGGAGCTGGGCACATACCCTAGGCCAGGATGGGCAAAGGCAAGACAGGTTGCTAGTTCCGGAAGGTCTGAATTCTTGGTCATTTGCTGAGTCCCAGGTAGAAGGGAGCAAGGCAGGCAATTAGGTATCAGCGAGGCTGTGGAAATGAGGACTTAGTTTCAGGAAGGGGCAATAAAAGTGATCTAAAGTATGGTTTTTAAGGACTGATATATCCCAGAGGCTGACACAAAAACCCACCCACAAGCTCTTGTGAGGAGAGGAGGGATTGGAGATCTGGAAATGGGAGTAGGGGGAGTGACTTGAGAAGGGTCTTATACATAGGCAATGAGGGCTTTTGACTCTATTCACATGAGAATTCCTCTGGTGAATGAGAAAAATGTATGAGATTTTTGTATTTCTGTGCTTTATTAGTCAGGACCAAAATGTGGAGAACCCGTGAGATATTGCCTCCAGAACCAATTTAAACTTAATTTATCAAAAATACTAACAGTAAATTGACTCTTCTCACTGACTCACATAATAACCTAGAGAGAGCTTCTTCTGTGTAAAATAGCACAGCCAGAAAACTGATAATGAGCAGTAAGCTGGAGAGGAAAAGTCTTATTTTGAGGGAGAGCAACCAAAGACACCTGTTTATTTTTCTAATAAATTTCTTTTGTTTATTTTATTAAAAATTTTTTTTCTATTTTTTTTTTTTTTTTTTTGGCTGTGCCACATGGCTTGTGAGATCTTAGTTCCCCAACCAGGGACTGAACCCATGCCCGCTACAGAGGAAGAATAGTGTCTTAACCATTGTCCCACCTGGGAAGTCCCAAAGACACCTGTTTTGAGTAACCATTTCCCCTTTCCCCCTTTCCCCTATATTTTCATTTCTCCTTCATTTCTTAAAGGAGATGGCAATGAGCATTTCTGTGGAAACGGAGTGCTCTTATGCTTATATTCCCTATCTCTTTAACAGACAGTGTCCTCAGTTATTATTTTTCCTGACTTTGTATCATCTTGTGATGCTGAATACCAGAATATCTGCCTCCCCCCAAGCCCTGAAGGCTCCCAGTGGAACGTTATAACGTTCATGAAGCCTTTTTAAGCTATTTACCACCCAGCCAGTGGTATTATAGTCATCACTACACACCATAGTACTTAATTTTTATTTACATGTTTTATCTCACTTCAGTTTTCTTGCCCGGAAAATTCCATGGACAAAGAGAAGCCTGGCAGACTACAGTCCATGGTGTTGAAAAGAGTTGGACACGACTGAGTGCATACACGCCCACACACACACAGTTATTTTTCCTCCTCATCAAGTTGATCAAATTCCAGATCCTGTGTTCTTCAATGTAGAAATTTGTCTTCTGATGGAGAATATCTACTTCTCTCTTGCATCTGAAAAATGTCCCCTTTCCTCTTGGATCTTGAATCACTAACCCAGTTCGTCACACTTGAGGTCCTTTCCTGAACAGCCCTAGGCACTAACATTGCATTTCTAATGCCAGTCTCATAGGATCCTGCCCAAGATTTACATGATTTTTTTTTAACTTGCCTGCTCCTTTCCACTCCCTCCATCACTCACTCCATCTGTTTGAACACATGGTTTTGGAACCTGAGTTAGGAAACACTCACTCTCCCTCCTGTGTGTCTCACTTCCTCACACTCCTGCCACACTCACAACACTTTTGACACCAGATGAGGGGGTGGTTTGCACATCAAGCAAGTCTCTGTGCCAGGTGAGTGTCCTGCAGCTCAACTCAGTTTGGCACTACCTGTATAAAGGTAGCATCAGATCCCACAACTGAAAGGCTGCCTTGAGAGATCCCACCACGTTCGATGTCAATCACAGATAGTAAGGTCCCAGGTTACCCACAAGTTTTTAAAACTAATCAGCTAATTTGCCTTTGGCTGCACCGGGTCTTGATTGCTTGATTGTCCAGTTTCGGTGAGGGGTCTACTTTTTGTTGCGGTGTAAGGGCTTCTCATCACTGTGGCTTCTCTTGTTGTGGAGCATGGTCTCTAAAGCTCGGGCTCAGGAGTTGTGGCGCATGGCCTTAGTTGCATGTGGGGTCTTCCTGGGCCAGGGATCAAACCTTTGTCCCCTGCATTGGCTGGTGGATTCTTAACCACTAGACCACCAGGGAAGCCCTACCTACAACTTTTCAATTTGGCAGCAAAGTAGAAGTTTCCATAACCTCTTCACCCTTGGATTTGATTATTTGCTAGAATAGTTCACAGATCTCAGGGGAAAACTTCCATATATCATTTTATGGGATAATAAATGATGTGATGAAGGGTACAGATGAACAGCCAGATAAAAAGATGTACAGGAGAAGACATATGGTAAATTTCGTGCCCTTCCTGGGCACACTGCTTCCCTAGCAGATCACATATTCAGCAACCGGAAGTTCTCCAAACCTCGAACTTTGAGGATTTTTATGGAGGCTTTATCTCACATGCGTGATGGATCCTTAACTCCATTTCCTGCCTCTGCCCCATCTCTGGACAATCAGGAAAATGGCTGAAAATTCCTAGCTTCTCTTCACAGCTTGGTCTTTCTGGTGATCAGCCCTCTTCTAGGAACCATCCAAGAGCCCAACCAGAGTCACCTCTTTAGAACAAGACACTCCTATCACCCTGGAAATTCCAAGGGACTTAGGAACTTTGTGGCAGGAACCAGGACCAGAGACTGAATATTAGCAAAAAGAAAAAGAAAAAAATAAGTGCTAGTGCTCTCATCACTTAGGAAATAACAAGGGTTTTAGGAGGTCTTTGTAGGAACTGAAGGCAGAAATCAATATGATGTTGTTGTTTAGTCGCTAAGTTATGCCTGACACTTTTGGGACCCCATGGACTGTAGCCTGCCCGGCTCCTCTGTCCATAGGATTTCCCAGGCAAGAATAGTGGTGTGAGTTGCCATATCTTTCTCCAGGGGTCTTCCTGAACTAGGGGTAGAACCTGTGGCTCCTGCATTGGTGGATGGGGTCTTTACCACTCAGTCACCAGGGTAACCTAGAAACAATGCATGTATTTTTTCTTTCACAGAGCGCCTACTTGGTTATTCTCACATGGGAAGTTTTCTAGGCAAACCTATGATCCTTGATCTGACACTTCCTGACAGCTATATTTTGACTTTTAATGATCTTTAAATATTTCCCCCTATGTTGTTGATAGTTGGGTCTGTGCTGCCTCTCTGTTTCCATATTTAATGTAGTATTTAAGATGATGGAAGTAAAGTCTGATGCTGTAAAGAATAATACTGCATAGGAAACTGGAATGTTAGGTCCATGAATCAAGGTAAATTGGAAGTGGTCAAACAAGAGATGGCAAGAGTGAACATGGACATTTTAGGAATCAGTGAACTAAAATGGACTGGAATGTGTGAATTTAACTCAGATGAGCATTATATCTACTACTCTGAGCAAGATCCCTTAAAAGAAATGGAGTAGCCCTCATAGTCAGCAAAAGAGTCTGAAATGTGGTACATGGATGCAATCTCAAAAACGACAGAGTGATCTCTGTTCGTTTCCAAGGCAAACCATTCAATATCACAGTAATCCAAGTCTATGCCCCGACCAGTAATGCTGAAGAAGTTGAAGTTGAACGGTTCTATGAAGACCTACAAGACCTTCTAGAACTAATACCCAAAAAAGATGTCCTTTTCATTATAGGGGACTGGAATGCAAAAGTAGGAAGTCAAGAGATACCTGGAGTAACAGGCAAATTTGGCATGGAGTACAAAGTGAAGCAGGGCAAAGGCTAACAGAGTTTTGCCAAGAGAATGCATTGGTCATAGCAAATACCCTCTTCCAACAACACAAGAGAAGACTCTACATGTGGACATCACCAGATGGTCAATGCTGAAATCAGATTGATTATATTCTTGGCAGTTGAAGATGGAGAAGTTCTATACAGTTAGTAAAAACAAGACCAGGAGCTGACTGTGGCTCAGATCATGAATTCCTTATTACAAAATTCAGACTTAAATTGAAGAAAGTAGGGAAAACCACTAGACCATTCAGATACGATCTAAACCAAATCCCTTATGATTATACAGTAGAAGTGACAAATAGATTCAAGGGTTAGATCTGATAGACAGAGTACCTGAAGAACTATGGATGGAGGTTCGTGACATTGTATAGGAGGCAGTGATGAAGACCATCCCCAAGAAAAAGAAATGCAGAAAGGCAAAATGGTTGTCTGAGCAGGTCTTACAAATAGCTGAGAAAGGAAGAGAAGCTAGAGGCAAAGGAGAAAAGGAAAGATATACCCATTTGAATGCAGAGTTCCAAAGAATAACAAGGAGAGTAAGAAAGCCTTCCTCAGTAATCAATGCAAAGAAATAGAGGAAAACAATAGAATGGGAAAGACTAGAGATCTCTTCAAGAAAATTAGAGATACCAAGAGAATATTTTATACAAAGGTGGGCACAGTAAAGGACAGAAATGGTATGGACCTAAAAGAAGCTGAAGATATTAAGAAAAGGTGTCAAGAATACACAGAAGGACTGTACAAAAAAGATCTTCATGACCCACATAATCACGATGGTGTGATCACTTACCTAGAGCCAGACATCCTAGACTGCAAAGTCAAGTGGGCCTTAGGAAACATGACTATGAACAAAGCTAGTGGAGGTGATGGAATTCCAGTTGAGCTATTTCAAATCCTAAAAGATGATGCTGTGAAAGTGCTGCACTCAATATGTCAGCAAATGTGGAAAACTCAGCAGTGGCCACAGGACCGGAAAAGGTCAGTTTTCATTCCAATCCCAAAGTTCATACTACCGCACAATTGCACTCATCTCACACACTAGCAAAGTAATGCTCAAAATTCTCTAAGCCAGGCTTCAGCAGTACGTGAACTGTGAACTTCCAGATGTTCACGTTAGATTTAGAAAAGGCAGAGGAACCATAAATCAAATTGCCAACATCCATTGGATCATCAAAAAAGAGAGTTCCAGAAAAACATCTATTGCTTTATTGACTACGCCAATGTCTTTGATTGTGTGGATCACAATAAACTGTGGAAAATTCTTAAAGAGATGGGAATATCGGACCACCTGACCCGCCTCCTGAGACATCTGTATGCAGTTCAAGAAGTAACAGTTAGAACTGGACATGGAACAACAGAGTGGTTCCAAATCAGGAAAGGAGTACCTCAAGGCTGTATACTGTCACCCTGCTTATTTAACTTATATGCAGAGTACATCATGAGAAATGCTGGGCTGGATGAAGCACAAGCTGGGATCAAGATTACCAGGAGAAATATCAATAACATCAGATATGCAGATGACACCACCCTTATGTCAGAAAGTGAAGAACTAAAGAGCCTTTTGATGGGGAGGGAGGTGGGAGGGGGGGATCAGGATGGGGAACACATGTAAATCCATAGCTGATTCATGTCAATGTATGGCAAAAACCACTACAATATTGTAAAGTAATTAGCCTTCAACTAATAAAAATAAATGAAAAAAAAAAATAAAGAGCCTCTTGATGAAAGTGAAAGAGGAGATATAAAAAGTTGGCCTAAAACTCAACATTCAGAAAACTAAGATCATGGCATCTGTTCCCATCACTTCATGGCAAATAGATGGGGCAACAATGAAAACAATGAGAGACTTTAATTTTTGGGCTCCAAAATCACTGCAGGTGGTGACTGTAGCCATGAAGTTAAAAGACACTGGCTCCTTGGAAAAAAATCTATGGCCAACCTAGACAGCACATTAAAAAGCAGAGCCATTTCTTTGCCAACAATGGTCTGTCTAGTCAAGGCTATGGTTTTTCCAGTGGTCATGTATGGATGTGAGAGTTGGACTATAAAGAAAGCTGAGTGCTGAAAAATTGATGCTTTTGAAGTATGGTGTTGGAGAAGACTCTTGAGAGTCCCTTGGACTGCAAGGAGATCCAACCAGTCCATCCTAAAGGAGATCAGTCCTGGGTGTTCATTGGAAGGACTGATGTTGAAGCTGAAACTCCAATACTTTGGCCACCTGATGTGAAGAGCTGACTCACTTGAAAAGACCCTGATTCTGGGAAAGATTGAAGGCAGGAGGAGAAGGAGACAATAGAGGATGAGATGGTTGGATGGCATAACTGACTTGATGCACGTGAGTTTGAGTGTGCTCTGGGAGTTGGTGATGGACAGGGAGGCCTGGCGTGCTGTAGTCCTTGGAGTCTCAGTGAGTCAGACATGACTGAGTGACTGGACTGAACTGAACTGTCCTCATGTTACAAGTTATAAAACAGAAGCTTTAACAAAAGCCATCACACCCAATGCCAGCCACCCACAGATGGTAGAGGAATGATTCTCACCTACGTTCTCTGAATATAGGACGGATCATGCCTGGTCATCAGAGATGGAGCTGATCTAATAATGATAGAAATAAAGGGCACAATAAATGAAATGCGCTTGAGTCATCCTGAAACCATCCCCCACCCCTTGGTCTGTGGGAAAAAAATCTTTCACAAAACTAGTCCCCAGTGCCGAAATGGTTGGGGACCACTGCTCTGTGTCACAAAGCAAGAGAGCAGAGAAGCCGCACATGTCAGACGTTGATCTTGTCACTGAGGACATGTGACCTGTGGCGAAGTCTCTCCTGTGGTGTGGAAAATTCTCGTAGCTGATGGGTACTTAAGGATTGTTCTGATGGTGATACTCAGCTTCTTAAAGTAATGGATTTCATTGTGTTACTCAGATGAACATATAATTCTGGTTACCAAAGGAATCTCAGCTCTATATATGTTCTTTCTGGTTTTCTGTTTGAAGAGAAATAAACTACCTGGATTTCACACTGTGCCTGGGAGGACATTTGTTTTAAAAATATTGTGGGAAATAGTTATGACTTAGAGAACCCACACTTAGATGGGTGGCATGTAGAACTAATTTTCTGAAGAATTACTGATTCTTATTGAAAGGAAAGTTCAAAAGTATCTCATTGTTGTTGTTTTTCACTTAATCTAATCCCAAATATCCCAAATATCCAGTTCTTAATCACCTGCAGGTATCACAGGGTGCCGTTTTAACTTAAGAGGGGGCATATGTAAATAGTATATGTGAATGAAAGTGTATTTAAATATTGCATGCTGGCTTCTCTGTAGCATCGTCATAGCTTTATTTGCATTTAGGAAATTTGTTTCAGTTGTTAAATCTCTGATTGATCAATATGTCTGTGGTCAAAACACATGATTGCAAACTTATAGATGATAAAAGGGGCATGCTAACTTTGGGTTTGTCAAGGAGAATTAAATTTGGATTTGTCAAGGGGGAATTTATAGATTTAATAATTCATGCAGTAGATTGTCAAATATAATAAATGATTATAATTAGACAACCCAATGACATTAATTTATATGTAAGCATTCAACTACTGTTAAAACACATGTAAATGTAGGAGATAATGTGTATTTACACGCTCATCTCTAAAGATGTCAATAACACTAATAATATTTGTGTGAAGGAGATGGAGAAGGATCAGGGAGAGAGAACGAAAGCCAGAAGAGTGAACAGAGCTAGAGCCAGGGAAAAAGAGTGCTTTAAGTGAGAAAAGACTGGCCAGTAGTCTCGAAGATAATAGAGCAAGGAAGACAGAATCAACAGTTCTCCATTAGGATTGTAGGACATTAGACCACTTAGTGAGTATAGATGCACTGGAGAGTTAGGGGTCATGGTCAGGTTCAAATGGGCTGAGGAATGTGCGAGTGGCAAGTGAATAGAACCAATGAGTGAAAAGTACTTTGAGAATATTTTTGTAAAGGAGAACAGATGTCTAAAAGGAAAGAGCTGTAGATTAAAGAAAGTTTTGTTTGCTTTTTAATGGAAAAAACTTGAGTGTGCTTAAAAGCCAATGGCAAAGATCCATTTGATTGGGGAAATTGAATATTAAAGAGAGGAAAAAAGGTAGTCAGTAGTTTCTGAGGTTCTTGAGAAGGCAAAGAGCATAGTATTTAGAGAAAAGTGGAGGGATTAGCCTCACAATGCCAAGGTCAACCCCTTCTCTGTTGCAGGAAGGAAGATGAGAATAGCTGTATGGAGATTTGTATATTGGTAATGCATCACTAGGGAACTGGCAGGAATATTATTGGACTAGAATGGACCACAGAATCTAAATTTGATAAGAAGAGAGGTTAGAAAGATCAATAAAGTTGTATAAGAATGGTTGCAGCAAGCATAAGCTCTTTCAGATGAAAAAGAGGTAATAATCACAAAGTGGAGTGTTTCAATTAGAGCTTTTGGGACTGGGGCATTTCCAGATGATGACAAGGTTCCAGGTGGAATCTGGAAACCTGTGCTGATGTGAAAGACGTTGGAGAAAGTTACTAGAAATAAGTGTTAAGAAGCTGAGAGGCCAGTTGTTAGGTTGTCCTTGAGGTTGTTGTCATCTTCCAAAGAGAGGGTAACCTTGGAAAGAAGAGATAGCAAAATCTGGTGGATGAAAGGAAGTGGATGAAAGATTTGAAGCCCAGGGCAACAAAGAGTAGGAGACAGTTGTAGGTAGCATTCAGTGGCATGGCCCTAATAGAAAAGGGTATTTTGGTAGCACAAGAAGAGACCTGAAGCTGGGGAGAAGGAAGATGGCAACTTTACTTCATAACTCTGATGTCCTTGGAGTGTGGAAGAAGAGCAGTCATCCTTGCAGGAATTTGTGGGGAAAATTTTATCCTTAGGAAAAAGCTGCGGTTCAGGTATAAGGGGATAGGGGAACATTTAGAGAAGGTTATAGAGAGTTTGTTGACTTTGGAACAGTAATTCTGGAGGGCATAGTGGGAGGGCAGCTCTAGGGAAGGAGGTATAGCTATTATGGGCAGCTGGTATGTCAGAGCAGCATTCTCAAATTATAACATGTATTCACATGGCCTTGTGCAAATGCATATTGTTATTCAGTAAATCTACAGTGAGGATTGAGATTCCACATTTCTAATAAGCTCCTTGGTGATGTCAGTGCTGTTGGTCCCAGACAACTACTTTCTCAAGATAATAGAGAACATATTTTTTATTTGATGGGTGGTATACTTTTGGCGGCGACTGACAAAAGTAGGGATGATATTATTAACCTTGGCTAGACTTAGTATATGCCAGACACTCTTTTCATATGTGTTACATGTATGAACTCGTACAAGCCTCCTAACAGCCTTTTGAGGTAGGTGCTATGATTATTCCCTTTTACAGATGTGTAAACTGAGGCACTTGCTCAAGGATAAATAGCTGGTAACATAGAGGCAGGATATGAAGTGAGGCAGTGGAGACCAGAGCTGACATGCTTTGCTGTCTATGGGAGGAATGGAAGTTAATTTCAAGGGTCTGTGTAGGAGAATGAGCACCAGGACCAGTGGCCAGGGGGTCTCACCTCTCACGGTAGGTGCTTTGGAGAATTTTGAATAAAAGAGTACAGTATTCCTTTGTTGCAAACATCCTATGGGGTGCACAACAGGGTATTGTTGGCATAATTTGGAATTTATAGTTTAAAAATTTGTGATGATATTTTAACTTCTGTTTGCATGAACACGTGAATATAGCTCTAAATTTAAATTAGGAGCTATAATGACTAATGTATTAACTAAATGCAGTCATTTGTTTATTGATTCTCCCAGATCTTGCTTTTGTGTTGGAATCAGAAGGGTGGCCAGTTCTCTGATGCTCCACCATATTACACTGGAACAAATAAAGATTATCTATTATTTGGCCATCCTTAATGCCCATTTGTAGGTGAACACTTTGATACTTGTAAAATCTTTCACGGCCTTCTTGAAAAGCTTGCGGGCACTCAGAAGGACTCTAGAAAATAGGATTTCCCTGGTGGTCCAGTGGCTAAGGCTAAGTCCCCCTGTGCAGGGGACCTGGGTTCAATCCCTGGTCAGGGAACTAGATCCTGCATGTTGCAGTGTAGATCGAAGATCCCAAGTGCTGCAAGTAAGACCTGGCACAGCCAGACAAATAAATAAATAATTTTGAAAAAACAGACTCTAGAAACTAAAATCTTACTATGACAGCTGGAACATAATATCTCTGTCTCCATCAAGTTGGCAGCTAGTCATATTCTTTTGGCAAGCTGATCACATTCTTTCTAGTTCAGCTTTCACTGGATTTCTTCCTAAGGGAATCTACAAAGAGGGTAAGAAACAAAAAGATTCTTTATCTTAATAAAAAGAAAATCCAAGTTGTTTTTTCTTTTTGAAGCCATTCACTCATCTAGAAAGGTGGTATTGCCTTAAGGCTAGGGATTCAGGTAGGGATTGAAACCCAGTACAGTGAAAGAGATCATCCTTCATACAATATTTGGCTAGAATTTTCTTATTGTTGGTCTTATACCTAAAGGTCAAGGACTTGAAGGGATTTCAGAGCTCCTATTTCATTGTTGAATAATCTGGTCTCAGGTTTCTGCTAGAAAATAGTTCATAGATTAGAAGAGTAGTGGCTCAAGAATTGTTAAATTCTTAAATTGTGTCCATGTAAGTTTTAGATCAGTCACGTTTCTAAAAGCAAACTCTGCAAAGAGCAAGTGGTATGTAAGGTGAAAACTAGGTAGAAAAATCTCCTTTAGAAAATAACTTCTGCCTCCAAATTGCTAACTTTCTGCCTGGAACAGAATCTCAAACACCTTTGTAGATTGTCTTCATGAATGGCATCTTCAGCCTTTAGAAACACTTGATGCAAGAGATATGTTTTAGGGGAAAGGAAATAGCGTCGGTAAGAAAAGTCATTTGGGTTTTTCCCATAAGATGGTATGGAGAAATCCAAACTAACTTTATGTCCAACCCTTTTGATGACCTGTGTTTATATGTGAAGAGCATGCAACTGTGTTACTATCGATACTCAAACTAATGCTTTATTTATTTAAAGAATAGCTTGCTGTTTTTACTGGGCACCTTTATTTTCTCCTTGGAATAATCAAATAGCCTCTTAACTCATTTTCCATTTTCTTTTACACTCATTTAAACCCATGCTTCATGTCGCTGTCAGAACTTGAGAAAGCGAATAAATACAGCAACTGCCATTTTTTCTTGCCTTAAAACACTACAGTATTTTCTCCTTGCGATTAGAACAAAATCTAAACTCTGTATGTGATGTGACGACTCGTTATTAATTATTTGGTCTTTCTCATACCACTGGTCCTTTGGTCACATCGTGACAGCCCTAACAACTGGCTTGGGTTTGCTCCTATCTTGAGGTCATAGCATTTGCTCTCTGCTGCCTGGAATGTTCCTCAGATTTTCACATGTCTTTTGGTGTTCTCAGTTCATTAGATTTTTGACAGTGCTTCAGTTTAGTGTTCCATGATCATTTAGTTTTTGTTTTGTTGACATAGTGGTTCACTTCACAACAATGCTTAGTATTTTCAAAAAATCATGAAAAGTCTTAAAACTTTAATATTTTATTTCTTTTGATAAAATATATTAAAAAATACACATTATGTGCTTCTATGTATTAGAAAATAGGATTTATAATAATAAATGAACCATTTCTTGATGACCCAGGGCTATTAGTGTATATAATTGTTACTATGATCTAATATAAAAATGTCCTCTGGTGTTGCTGAGAATTTATGTCTTTTTGTTAAATTATTCCACACTCCTTTTTGGGTTCTAGGATCTTTTTTTTTTATAGTTCTATTAAAAAAATCTATTCCTCCCTGTTCAGCTATGTCAGCTAATATATTTTATTGCTTTCAATGACTCGCCTAGCTCTACTGTCCCTTTCCAGTGTTTTGCTTTTATTATGTTATGTCTCAGATTACTGAGCCAAATAAAATTTTACCTAAAATAAGATAGAGTGGTTCTGAGTCACTTTTAAGTGCATTTTTACAAATGAAGTGCAAGAAGTTACTTTATGTGTAGTTTGGCTTTTTGGAAGTGTTTCCCATTTATTTCAGGTTTCTGATTTTGCATGATTATTTCATGGCTCCGTGAGAGCTGGATAAGAGCCATGTGACTGTTACTGTTTTTATTTTTTTTTAAGTTTCATACAATTTGGGCCTGTTATCATCTTGTGATTTTTATTAAGATCAGCTCGTGAATTTTTAAACTTAATTTTCTAGCTTTATTTAGATATAATTGACATATAACATTGGGTAAGTTTAAGGTGTACAATGTGATGATTTGATACACATAAATACCACAATAACGAAAATTAATGCATCCTTCATATCACATACCATGTTGTTATGCTAGACCATGAAAGCTGTCTTCTCACAGCAACTTTCAAGTAGTGTGTGGGTAGAGTTGACTGTAATCACCATGCTATATATTAGATTCTCAGGACTTTTTAATCTTGGAGATTTTGTATCCTTTGGCTATTATCTCCCCATTTTCCCTGCCCCCCAGCTTCTGGCATCTTCTTTATCCACTTCTCTGTTAATGGACATTTAGGTTATTTCCATATCTTGGCCATTGTGAATAGTGCTACAGTTTCTTGAAAATGAACATGAGGAGGCAGATATACCTTTGTGGTCCTGATTTCATTTTCTTTGGTATGTACTCAGAAGCAAAATTGCTGGATCATAGAGCAGTTTTTTTTCTTTAATGTTTTTGAGGGGCATCCTTACTGTTTCCCATAATGACTGTATCATTTTACATTTCTTCCAGCAGTGCCAGAAGGTTCCCTTGTCTCCACATCCTTGCTAGCATTTACCTTTCTCTCCATTTTTTAAATAATACCATTCTGACAGATGTGAGGTGATATTGTGGTTTTAATTTGCATTTCCCTGATGATTAGTAATGTAAGCATCTTTTCATGTATGTTGGAAAAATTCTATTAAGGGCCTCCATCCATTTTTTAATGAGATTTGTTTTGGTCTGTTTGCTTTTGCTATCAAGTTGAGTGAGTTCGTTATGTATTATAGATATTAACGCCTTCTCAGATGTATGACTTGCAGTATTTTCTGTCATTCTATAGGTATCTTTTTCATTTTGTGGGTGGTTTCTTTTTACTCTGAAGAAGCTTTTTAGTTTGGTCTAGTCCCAGTTGATTTTTGATTTTGCTGCTTATGCTTTTGGTGTCATATCCAAAAAATAATTGCCAAGACTGAGATCAAGGAGTTTTTCCCCTAAACATTCTTCTAGGAGTTTTACAATTTCAGGTCTTATGTTTCAGGCTTAATCCATTTTTGTTATTGGTTTAAGGTAGGGGTCCAATTTTATTTTTTTGCATGTGGATATCCATTTTCCCCAACCCCATTTATTGAAGAGACTTTTTTCCTTGTTGTATATTCTTAGCTCCTTTGTCAAATCTTAGCTGACAAATCTTATATGTGTGGGCTATCTGGGCTCTTGATTCTATTTAATTGGACTGTGTGTCTATTTTTATGCTAGTACCATACTGTTTTGAGCATTACACCTTTGTTAGGTAGTTTGAAATCAGGAAGCATGATGCCTCCAGCTTTGTTCTTTTTCAAGATTATTTTGTCCATTGTGGTCTCATGTGGTACCATGCAAATTTATGGATTTTTTTTCTATTTTTTTGAAAAATGGTGTTGGAATTTTGATATGGACTGCACTGAATATGTAGATGGCTTTGGATAGTAGCAATATTTTAACAATATTAACTCCTCTGATGCATGAACACAGAATATATTTCCATTCATTTGTATCTTCTTTAATTTCTTTCATCAGGGGCTGATATTTTTCAGTGTACAGATCTTCCATTTCCTTGGTTAAATTTATTTTTAAGTATTTTGTTCCTTTGGTGCTGTTGTAAGTGGGATTGTTTTCTTTATCTTTTTTTCAAGTTGTTTACATATTGTTACTGTATAGAAATACAACTGATTATGGATTTGATTATATAATACAACCTTATTTCAAAAAGTACAGATTTAACCACACTAATTAGTCCTACCAGGGAGAATTTCTGTGATAAAGCATAAATAAAATCTCTTGGAGCTTCAAATTGAAAAGCTTTGCGAATTAATTGGAATATTTGTGAAGTGAGCACCGGGTAACCAACTACTGCTCAGTTATTTCATGGGGTAAGATTTTAACAGTGTCTTAGTATCTTGGCTACAGACCATATTTTAAGCTATTGCTCTAAAGCATGTAGCCCAATTTGATGCTTAATTTTGAATTCATGAAGCATTTTTTGTTAAACTGAAGACATGCCTAACTTGCTTTAACTTACCTGTAAGCCACTAAGCAGTGAAACTGGTGATCTATGTAATGTAATAGAAAGTCATGTGGACTTAATATCAAGTGGTGGAAGTGCCTCAGACATTTTGTGGATCTGATGCTGAAACCCCAGCCTCTGTGCACTGGTGCGGAACTGAATTTTGGAGACAAGAGTTTTGGGTGAAGTAGAAAAGAGCATTGCTTTGCCAGGCAAAGGAGGACACAGTGGGCTAATGCCATGGAAAATGATGAGTCCCCAAACAGGAGGATTTAACGAGGAGTTTTATAGCAATAGTTCAAGGATGGGGTTGCTGATAAGATTAGGGTGTGTGTACAGGGCCTGCTTCCTTTAATCTGATCTCAGGTAATCTTCCTGATCAGTTTCTCTGGTTTTTTTGACCAGGCCTCAGGTGGTTTTCTGGCTGCTCCTTCCTTGATTAACACCTGTTTCAGTTTGCTCTTTGGAACTCAGGGGAGGTCATGGAGGCTGAGATCTTGCATACAAGAAATGGGGGACGGAAAAGGCTTCCATGCCCAGGAGCTCCACAGGGTCCTGCTTGGTTTTAGATATAACGAATAAAAGAAACTAAACAGTTTGTTTTAAGTTCTCTCCGGACTTCCCTGGTGGTCCAGTGGTTAATTGAGACTTTGCCTTCCAAAGCAGGGGGTGTGGGTTTGATCCCTGGTTGGGAAGCTAAGATCCCACATGCCTTGTGGCCAGAAAACTGAAACCCAAAACAGAAGCAATATTGTGACAAATTCAATAAAGACTTTAAAAATGGTCCACATTAAAAAAAAATCTTTAAAAAATTAAAAAAATTCTGTTAGCTACAAGTCAGTAGTATGTTCACTTCATCAGGGCTAGAGTCAGTTGCAGTTGATGGGACTACCTCAGCGTTATTTCAGAGTTCCTGAAAGACCATTCTCTCCAAAAAAATTTTACTGACAGACTCTGAACACACATAGACAGTCTTTGGAGGTCAAAGATATTTAAGAGAAATAGAAGAAATAGAGAATAAAAAATCGCAGCTTGAAAGTTTGTTTCATCATGTATATTATTATTTTTTGATAGTGGAGTACAGTTTATTACACCAGCGGGCCCAAGGCAGAGTCTCCTCTTAGCCAAGAACCCCGACCAGTTTTATTAAAAAGGTTCTTCATCAACTCTCCCAAGTATTCTCTGAAGCCTTAAGGTTTAGTCAAAAGTGGAAATAAATTGTTTGCTTTTAGCAAAGGTGGAATTATTTTTGGAAACTACTTTCCTGAAGAGTGTGTGTGTCTTTTAAAGGAACTACTCAGATTTCTTCCCTTTTGCATTCAGTTAAGGAAGGGACCAGTGGATGAAGAAAAGAGCTCAAGAGTTGGAGGAGTCTCAGCTTAACCTTGTTATATATGAGGTGGTGGAGGCATGTCTCCACTGTGCTTCCTGCTATCAATGACCTGGAGGCATTTCTCTGTCTAGTTATCATCCTAAAACAGCTCCTTTCTTGCCAGGTCATTAAGATCCCCTGCAAGCCTCTGTGACAAGCTCTGCCTTTCAGGAACTCAAGATTAATACTTTAGGGAGAGTTTGGGAATTCCTTGTTATCAGATTGATCTATGAAGCTTTCCTTTATCTGCCGTGTCAGTAATGCAGGGTGGATGTCACAGTCAGGCAGGCTAACATAAACACATGCCTGTATACACATTTAAAACTCATTCTCTCCAGCTTTTCTCCTTCCTATCTTATTTATAATAAATCTTATTTACCTAAGTTGTTAATTATCTCTATGAGATTAGTTTGTGTTACAGAAAAAATTCAACTCCATGTTAGACTAGGGCTGATACTGTGGTTCAGAGTAATATTTCAATTTGATTTGGGTGAAGTTGGTGTTGCCCTAAGGTGATTTTCCTATCAATTCTCTGGAAATCTTCCTAATTGACTGGAGTTGTTTTTAAATCAAGTACTTTCCTTTTCCACACGTCACCTTTATTAGTGGGAGAGCCGTGAATGGGGAGACATGATCTTTGAGGAAGCCACTTCATTTTTCTGGGCTTTGGTTACTTTATCCTAAGGTAAAAGTTTGGATTTGATGATTGCTAAGGTGATAGACAGTGGGAACAGTGTCAGACTTTATTTTTTGGGGCTCCAAAATCACTGCAGATGGTGACTGCAGCCATGAAATTAAAAGACGCCTACTTCTTGGAAGGAAAGTTATGACCAACTTAGATAGCATATTAAAAAGCAGAGACATTACTTTGCCAACAAAGGTCCGTCTGGTCAAGGCTATGGTTTTTCCAGTGGTCACGTATAGATGTGAGAGTTGGACTGTGAAGAAAGCTGAGCGCCGAAAAATTGATGCTTTTGAACTCTGGTGTTGGAGAAGACTCTTGAGAGTCCCTTGGAATGCAAGGAGATCCAACCAGTCCATCCTGAAGGAGATAAGTCCTGGGTGTTCCTTGGAAGGACTGATGCTGAAGCTGAAACTCCAATACTTTGGCCACCTCATGCGAAGAGTGGACTCGTTGGAAAAGACCCTGATGCTGGGAGGGATTGAGGGCAGCAGGAGAAGGGGACGACAGAGGATGAGATGGCTGGATGGCATCACCGACTCGATGGGCATGAGTTTGAGTAAACTCCGGGAGCTGGTGATGGACAGGGAGGCCTGGCGTGCTACGATTCATGGGGTCACAAAGAGTTGGACACGACTGAGCGACTGAACTGAACTGAACTGAACTGAAAGTGATCCCAGCTGTCTGGGCTTCATAAATCATCATTTCAGATGGTCTGTAAGCTCCACACTTAGGTTCATTATTAGGGTTTTCAAATGATGTATGCACTGGTCATGCCTGTAAGCCATGATTAGTCACAATATGTTAAAATAAATAAGATGATCTCAGAGATATATTTATCTCATAAAGGTCATAAGGCTTACTAACTGTGTGAGAGTTCCTTAGGATTCCCTGCCTTCTACTTAACACTGACGTTGATGTTTATGATGAAAAATGAGAGAGCTGGATGTCCATCAAGGGGACGGTTGTTCCAAGTGAAGCTGTCCTCTTATGTTAAAAATCACAATTTTTAGGACCATCATCACCATGCACCAAGTGCCCATTTGCTTCTTCTTCTTTTTTTTAATAATTATTTACTTATTTTGTTGTACCAGGTCTCCATTGCAGCATTTGAGATCTTTGGTTGTGGCTTGCAGGATCTAGTTCCCTGACCAGGGATTGACCTGGACCCACCCTGCACTGGGAATGTGGAGTCTCACCCAGTGGACCACCAGAGAAGTCCCCCTCTTTGCTCCTTGTTCTGCTTTTATAAAAGATCGGTAGGAAAAGGCCAGAATCTGGGTGACTTGGCAAGCATCTGGATGGCTTCTGGGCTAAGCTGTGGGAGGTTTGGTTCTATGAAGGGAGCAGGAAGCATGAGATGTCTAACCAAAATGCAAATCGAGAAGGACCGAGAGGCAGAGGAAGGTTTTAAAAAGTAGGACACCTAAAGAGAACAGACTTATTCTGTGACCTGTGAAAAACTTTTATCTCAATAATAAGATAGGAAATAGCCCTGATGATAAACTGTCACAAGTAATCATGATTAGTTCTTATTAGTTTGGGGCCTCTCCCACCAATGAGTCAAGAGCATATATTCAAATAGAAGGTAACGATTCCAATAGTACTTTCAGATCCCTTAAGTTCTATTAAGCAAATTGGAGGAAGCACATGGGGCCCAATAGACCTGAAAAGAGGATGCAGTTATTCTGCACTAATAATAACAGACAGGCGCCTAGTGTGGGAAGGGTGGGGGCTGGAAGGTAAATTAGTCACCTTTTGGAGATGGATTAACTCCTGTAGGCGCCTAGGGTGCCCTTTAGTACATACATTTGTGCGCTAATTAACACCCTTGGGTCCAAGTATTAATGCAGGCCAAGTGGGGGAATGGTTTGCTCTCCAAACATCAAGAACATAAGGCCCATTATTATTGTTTATAATAAAATATTGTACTTACCCCACATCTTTGATCAAAGCCTTGTTTTTCCTTTTATTTCCAAAACACTCTCATTAATCCTAATACCATGTCTTGGATTAAGTGACTCAAATCCTGTATTATTATCTCCATTTTTTTTAACTTTTTTTTTTTTCTGATATAGACCATTTTAAAGTCTTCACTGAACTTGTTACAATATTGCTACTGTTTTATGTTTTGGCTTTTTGGCTTCAAGGCATGTGGGATCTTACCTCCCCTACCAGGGATTAAACCCACACTCCCTACATTGAAAGGCAAAGTCATCACTACTGGACTACTAGGGAAATCCTTCCATTTTTGAGAGGAAGGGACTAGGCCAGGGAGGCAGCAACTTGCTCAGGCCATGGTGAGTCAGAAGTGGAAAAGGGACCCCCCCCAAAAAAACCAACAAAAACCTGAATTCCTGGTTTTCCTTCTTGGGCTAAAAATATCTTAGCTGATGAAAAGATGTTAGGAAGTGATTCCAGAATTCAGCAAATGCTTTTATTTCTCCCACTCATCTCCTCCTTACCCACAGTACTTGCATTTGATGGAGATATCCTGGAGAGTGTCTCCTTTCTCAAGATAATTGAAGAAGGTCATTGGTTCACTGTGTACCAGCATTAAAAAAAAAAAAAAGTATTGCAAGCCTGATTCTCTTGCACCATTTAAAAAATTCAAAGAAGTGATCTGACAGTACATTCTACAGGCAAATCCGCTTGTGAAATAGTACATGTAACTCCATGGCTGATTCATGTCAATGTATGGCAAAAACCATTACAATATTCTAAAGTAATTAGCCTCCAACTAATAAAAATAAATGGAAAAGAAAAATCTATCCTCTATTTAATAAGAGAAGGGTCTGTTTCAGAAATAGGAACAACTAAGTATCATGAGGGTCACTGAACACATAGACATCTGAGCACTCAGATGAATGACCTCTAACACATGCCATTTTGGGACTTATTCTCCCCATGGATCTTTGAGCTTCCTCTCCAGTTACCAGTCTTCATTTCTTCAAATTACGAGATTTGCCTGAGAACTGATTTGTAGGTTAAAAATAGAAGACTGTACCTTCCATGACAAATTGGTCCATAACAGACTCCCAGGAGAGCTGGAATTCACTGAGACAAATTCAGGTTTCCTGTACTTACAAGCAGCATTGCAACTTCCAGGAAGAGAGACTCATTTGTCAGAGCTTAGGTAATCAAGTATGATTGAAGAATCATTTTGGGAAACAGAAATAAATGTATCCCTCTTTTTCTTTTTTTCTCTGTGTGCTGCTTCTGGGTCTTCATCTAAATCTATGATGTTATCAAATGGATTGAGAACATAGGCTTGGCAGTTCTTAAAACCTTGGGTAACCTTGGACATTTAACTTCACTAAGTCTCAGTTTTTTCTTCTGTAATAATTGTGTTTAATACAAAATAATAGGTGAGATAATGCATTCTAAGTGCTTCACTGCCTGACACATAGTAAGAAGTTAGTCAATATTGGATATTATTATTAACCCACTTGTACTCTTGACTTATAAATAAAATAAAGTTTAAAAACATAATTGAATAGTGCTTGACAGTGGTCACAAATTACAAAGTTTTATGCAGTTCTTTGCCAACTTTAAAGGAACAAGAAGGGCTCCAGTAGACTTGTGAAATCTCCATTTCTGGTTTATCTTCAGAGATTGTAAAGTCTCCAATTTTACTGCTCTTATAGTCTAGAATAATTAAATCATACCTCAGATAGTTATTTGAGCTGTTTAATGTCCCAGATTCTTGGGTGGCCACATATAATCAGATAATAATTCCATTTCTTAGCAATGTTCTGGAAAAAAAATCACAGAAATTTGTCCATCTGCTCTTAGCTATTTTATGATTCATGTTTTATTTCTACATGATTAGAAAAAGAAGGGTATTACTGGGAAGAGCCTCTACTACACTAAATCTTTTTAAAAAAAATTTTAGTGAAATATAGTTGATTTACAATGTGTTAGTTTCAGGAGTACAGCAAAATGAAAAAGTTATACATATACATATATCCACTTATTTAAAAGATTCTTTTCCCATATAGGCCATTACAGAGTATTGAGTATTGTGCTATACAGTCGGCTCTTATTCCTTACCTGTTTTATATATAGTAGTATGTATGTGTCAACCTCAGGCTCCCAGTTTACCCCTTCCCCTCATCTCCTGGCAGCCATAAGTCTATTTTCTGTTGATACATCTGTGATACTACAGTAAATCTTAACTTTGTCCATTGGAATCATCCAAAGGTGATTCTTAAAAATCCCAATGTTAAGCTACACCCCCAAACAATCCAGAATTTCTGGCTGTGGGACCAGGCTTTACTTGGAAAGCTCCTTGGGTATTTCTATATGGAGTTGAAGCTGGGGCTCACTCTAGCTTTGGCCCTACACTTTGGCAAGTGTCAGGATTATGGGGAACCTGGTGATTCTAGGGCCCCACACTCAGAGTTTCTGTGTTTAGTGAGTCTACGTTAAGGCCTGAGGACTTTCAGTTTTAATAAGAACTTGCTCCCCTCCTAGACTTCCCAGGTGATGCTAGTGGTTAAAAACCACTAAGAACCCATCTTAGTGGTTAAGCCAATTCAGGAGATGCAAAAGACACAAGTTTCAATCCCTGGGTCGGGTAGATTCCCTGGAGGAAGAAATGGCAATGTGTTCCAGTATTCTTGCCTGGGAAATTATCCTCCTGGACAGAGGAGTCTGGTGAGCTGCAGTCCATGGGGTCACAAAGAGTCAGACATAACTGAAGCAACTTGGCCTTCACCCTCCTCTCCTATCCTCTTTCCCTTAGTGATGCTGACTGAGTAGACTTAGGACCGCACATTGAGAAACACGGGTGTTGACTAGTGATCCATTTACAGTGATCCCATTTAAAATTCATAAGGTTCTAACCCAGCATAAAAACCTCATTAATACACATTATTTGGTCTCTTCCAAGATGCCATTTGAGGAACTTCAGCTTGCTTTCAGATGTGTGGTAAAATTTTAAATTAGCACCCCAGTTTGGGGTTGGCTTTTTGTGACCCACTGAGAAGCTGCCTTAATTCACCAGACAAGAGGCACGGGGGATTCTGCAGACTTGTTGGGATGGGCCTGGGAAGGTTTCCAGAGCCTGTCTGTCTGCATGGGTGGATTTGCCCCTTGGGGTTCAGCCCATTCCTGTAATCAGTTTTCTTAAACTTTAAAAGTAAGCTTTTACCATAATTATCTTTCAGATTTTCAACCGCCATCTGAGATTTCTATAGGTTTACCATGGTTTCATTAAATGAAAGCTTTTCTGATGAGTCTCATGTGATGCTATTATGTTTAATGTTGGACTTCCTGTTTGCTTTGTAATAAAATACAACTAGAATTTGCACATGTTTAATTTTTCTCAAGTCTCCTTTCAGCTTCTTGGGTTTGCCGTTCCTTGGAGACACATCATGCATTTCCCTTCTTGTGAAATCTGAGCTGTGAGCATAGTGTGTTTAACCCCTGCAGCCAACACCAGTAAAAATTATTCCTGGGAAAGGCCAACCGGGAATGACTTTTATAAATCTTTGTTTCATTTCATTGAGTTTTAAGCCAAGTATAGTAAGCAAGTATCCAAAAAAGAAAAAAGGAAAATAAAAACCATGTTGTTAGATCCCTTAGGTTTTTAGGGCAGAATGAGTATGTTCACTAAATAGCACCAAATATACAGTGATGGAAATTGGCTTTTAAAAGAGTTAGGGTGTTCACTAATTAACAAGACAATGTAATGATATCCTGGGCCCTTCTGAAGCAGTCAGCCTTATAATTTATGGCCCGTGGGGACTAAAGTTTAGTAACCTGAAAATCATAAGGTGGATTGAGAATAGCCATTTCAGCTCTTTATCCTGGATTCTGAGAAGTTGACTTGAAGTACTATGGCCTTCAGCAACTATTCTCATTTCTACTGCTCATAGTATGAGAATTGTGAACATTATTCTTATCCTGAGCATTACTTTCAGTGCCAAGGCAGAGGTGTTGGTGAGAAACAGTCTCCTGCCCAGGGATGATGTGTAACTCTGGGATAAGCATCTTTCTGGTCACTCATGGGCCCAGGACCAAGGAAAGAGGTCCCAAAGGACTGAGATGGGGCTTAGTCACTACAAGAAAGACCCGACTTTGCCAAGAATATATCACATGAGGTGGCCAAAGTATTGGAGTTTCAATTTCAGCATCAATCCTTTCAATGAATGTATGCCTATTATTATTTGGGTATTGGGATACAGCAGTGAATGGAAATCCTTATCCTCATGGAGATTACATTCTAGTGGGAAGAGGTGACAAAAAGTAAAATTAAAAAAGTGAACTAGACGCTTACTCCTTGGAAGGAAAGTTATGACCAACCTGGATAGCATATTTAAAAGCAGAGACATTACTTTGCCAACAAAGATCTGTCTAGTCAAGGCTATGGTTTTTCCAGTAGTCTTGTATGGATGTGAGAATTGGATAGTGAAGAAAGCTGAGCACTGAAGAACTGATGCTTTTGAACTGTGGTGCTGGAGAAGACTCCTGAGAGTCCCTTGGACTGCAAGAAGATCCAACCAGTCCATCCTAAAGGAGATCAGTCCTGGGTGTTCATTGGAAGGACTGATGTTAAAGCTGAAGCTCCAATACTTTGGCCACCTCATATGAAGAGTGGACTCATTGGAAAAGACCCTAATGCTGGGAAGGATTGGGGGCAGGAGGAGAAGGGGATGACAGAGGATGAGATGGCTGGATGGCATCACTGACTCAATGGACATGGATTTGGGTGGACTCCGGGAGTTGGTGATGGACAGGGAGGCCTGGTGTGCTGCAATTCATGGGGTCCCAAAGAGTCAGACATGACTGAGTGACTGAACTGAACTGATATAGTATATAAGATAGTGACAAGTGCCGTAGAGAAGAATAAAGCTGTAAAGAATGCATGGGGATAGGTGGTGTTGTAATTTGAAAAACAGAAATCAAGGAAAGTCTCACTGAGAAATTAAGATTTGAGTAAGGTCCTGAGAGAGGAGATAATTGTGTGGCTATTTGGAAGAAGCAGTCCAGGCAGCGAGAAGAGTATGTGCAAAGATCCTGAGTAGAGAGTGCCTAGCCAGTCAGAAGCAAGGGATCTGGACCTTTAGGGTTAGGTGGAATATACTTGGTTGGAGTTAACCAGGTGGACCTAATTAGCCTCTAAGGAAAAATGCTTGTTCATTAGGCTTGGAAATGGAGGTCCCTTCTGTGTGTATGTGTTGTGTTGTGTCTGACTCTTAGTGATCACATGAACTGTAGTCCACCAGGCTCCTCTGTCCACGGATTTTTCCAGGCAAGATTACTGATGTGGGTTGCTGTTTCCTACTCCAGGAGGTCCCTCTGAACTCCCCACTTTTCCTCATCTTCTTCTGATCCTCCTCCCTCTTTTTTTTTTTTTTTTCTCATTTTCCAGACCTGTTCATGGGACTTTCCTCTGTTTAAAGTTTTCTTCTTCCTACAGGGATCCCATCAAGGGGACTGTGTGCTTAGTCACTCAGTCGTGTCTGGATCTTTGCAATCCTTTGCACTGTAGCCTGCCAGCCTCCTCTGTCCATGGGATTTCCAGGCAGGAATACTAGAGTGAGTTGCTATTTTCCTCCTCCAGGGTATCTTTCCAGTCTGGGGATGGAATGTATGTCTCCCCTGTCTCCTGTGCTGGAGGTAGATTCTTTACCCACAGAGCCGTCAGGGAAGTGTATCAAGGAGATCAGAGAGTCAGAATTCTTTGGTCATGGCCTTAACCCCTAAGGTAACATCCCAAAAGATGGCCCTGACACTTTATATTCTTATTTGAAGATACTTCTAGCCACATGAAAGCCATATGGAAAAGATAAGTGCATTTGGTAACCCATCTTCATAGTCAAAATTACAAATACCAATTTCCAATAGTATTGCCTGTATTCTGGTCTGGTGAAAAAGGGATTAAGCTTGTTTGGACATTTCTAGGAGGTTCCACAGTGGTGTGTGAAGCAATACACAGGCCTTGGCATCAAACAAATATGAAATTTAAACCCTAGTAATGAAATTGCCTGAACTGTAATTTTTTTCATCATCATTACAAGATTTTGTGAGAGTTAAATATGTGGCAAACACCTCATTCATAGGTGAGGCCCATAAATTGTAGGAGTACCTTTATAAACAGTGAAAGAGGGAAAACAGAGAAAGGATAGTATTTGTAGGGTAAAGGCAAGAAGCCAGTAGAGATTAAAAAGGTGAAAGGTCATGCCCTTTCACTTTCACACATCTCTGAAGGGAAGGCTGTAGACAGGTCAGGGTTGTCATCACGTTCCTGTAAAGCTGTCTCTGTGCCTCCTGGCTGGTGAGACAGCTAGCAGTAAATGTGGGGGGAGTGACAGGGGCCACTGGGGGCCCATCCCAGCAGCCCATGTTTGTTAACAATTGTGTTCTGGGTATGGACTCAGTTGCCGATCACAACTGTAGGTTTAACTACTGTGATTTATGGCCTGTGAATGTGACCTGTCATGAGAAAGAATTAGTGCAAGTCAACTTTGGTGAGGAGGTGACTTTCAGTTTGACCCCTTTGAACCTTGATAACTATTGAAAGATATTCCCCAATCTCTTTTAAGGAAATGAAAGAATGAATAGAAGTAACATGTGTAATGTCTGGAGCAAAGGAGGCTTTCAATCAAATGGCTGTTGACTCCTGTCACAGTCTTAATAAAAGCGTCTACTTATATTTCAAATATTATTGGGTTTATTCTAAATGTGGTATCATATTAACACATTTAAAAGTCAAGTAGTATTCTATTAAGATAAAATTATTGCAGCTAGAAATAGCAAAACAGGGTGCTCCAGTGATTAAGAATCCACTTTCCAATGCAGGAGATGCGGCCTTGATCCCTGGTCAGGGAACTAACATCCCACATGCCACAGAGCAACTAAGCCCATGAGCTGTAACTACAGAGCCCACAGGCTCTAGAGCCAGTGTTTCACAACTAGAGAAAGTCCTTGTGCCACAATGAAGACCCAGTGCAGCCAAAATTTAATTAAACAAGAAAGAAATAAAACAGAAAGTGTTAACTCCTCTCAATAGTTTTAGGTCTAGGAGAGAAAAAAAAAAGTGTACAAAACCCAAAACACACAGATGAAGTTTAGCCTGGATTAAAGAATGATATAAAAAGCATCAGAGGCAACTCAGGACTACTTTGAATCTAGTCTCTCAAAATAAAACTGTAACTCTTATCTTCTGGCTTCATTTTTTTTTTTTTTGTAAATTGAAACTAGTTTAAACTGTAGATCATCATTCCTGTGAAATGAAATGCTGCTGCCTCTTATAATAGATGAAATGATGCTGTAGTCACGTACATGTGGGAATGGAAATGAAATCCAGAAACAGAAATACAACTTGCTGTACTCAAGAACTGTATATCATTGGAAGTTCGGTTGAGACATGCTGACTTCCTTCTCTTTGGTCAAGAAGATCACGCTACTTACTGGAAAAAAAACAGCAGAAATTTGAGAAAATGATCCAAGCTTTACCTTGCATGCTCTAAAACTCACACACTTGTATACAATACACTTCTCTATTATATTATTGTTCCTTAGTACGTGCAATATATTTCCCACATTGAATGCCCTCAGCAATCCCATGAGAAGAGCATTATTATCCCCATTTGCAGATGAGGAAAGGGTTTAGAATATATGTTGATACCTTGCATCAGATAGCACCGTGCAAGCACCAGAGATGAGAATTGAACATGAAGCTATGTCCATGTGACTAAAACATATGTGTTTTTCCACCTCATCACTTTGATGTATGTGCCTAAGATGTTTTCTCTTCCTCCTTAATTTCTTTTTGTTTTTAAATTTTTATTGCGGTATAGTTGTTTTACAATGTTGTGCTACTTTCTACTGTACTACAAAGTGAATCAGTCATACGTATACATATATCCACTCTTTTTTGGATTTCCTTCCTATTTAGGTCACTATAGAGCATTAAGTATAGTTCCCTGTGCTACACAGTCAGTTCTCATTAGTTATTTATTTTATACACAACCTACGTGTTCATCAACAGAGGAATGGATAAGGATATGGTGTGTGTCTATATATATATATGTATATATATATAATAGAATATTAATCATAAAAAGGAACTAAATTGGGTCATTTATAGAGACGTAGATGGACCTAGAGACTGTCATATGGAGTGAAGTTTCAGAAAGAGAAAAACAAATATCATATGTTAATGCATATATGTGCAATCTGAAAAAACTGGTACCGATGACCTTACTTACAAAGTAGAAATAGAGACACAGGTGTAGAGAACATACATATGGATACAAAGGGGGAAAGGGAGAGTGGGATGAATTGGGAGATTGGGATTGACATATAAACAATGCCTTCTGATGCCTACTTGATTTCCACCCACCGTCTCTTCTCTTCCACTGATACTTCCTGCCTTCCAAGCCACACTAACTCACATCTGCCATCTGCTGCTTCAGTGCCTCTTCTGTAAAGATGCCTAGTGAGCAAGACAATTGTTGACAAAAGACACTGTCATGCAGGAAGTTCCTCTAAGGTAATGCAGAGTGTGATTTTTAGACCAGTATTGTGGGAATTATCTAGAATCTTGTTAGGTAGGCCTTCAAATTTGGGAACTAAACCTGACAATAAAAGTTGGTTACAAATAATCACAGCTAAGTATCCCAGTTTCATGGGAAGCACTGACAGGGCCCTGTAAAATGAAAATCAAAAGTCTTAACCCTGTTCTACTTGCTCCCCTAAATATCCTATCTCATATTGAGAAATTTGATGTTTTTCATCAAATTAAACATCAATTTTTTGTTTTTGTAAAGGGAACTATATGTTTTTCATTCATGATTCATTCAAACCACTGTCAGATGCTCTTTAGAAACTAGAACACCTTTCAGAGTAGATTTACCTGATTTATTTGTGTGCGATATAAAGCTCTATGCTAATAGTAAAAAAACCCCTATTTTCTAGCCTGCAGAGAATATCTATGGAAGTGTTTTTAGAGCTTAATGGTCATAGAAAGCTATCCTGTACAGATCAGTCACTGTGGGCTTGCTTGTGTCTAATGCTCCAAGAAGGGGGAACTGTTAACCACAGCCACTTCTTCCCCCATAGAGTGGGGAGGAGGCTGGCCATGGACAGTTCCATTGTGTCCTTGAAAGATGGTGATTAACCAAGAAGTCATTTGAGTTGCCTGATGGACTCTCGTTTGTAGATGGTTGGAAGGAAGTTTCCATACCTCTGAGGGTTAGAATTCATCACAAATGCCCCTGGTTTTGTCTCAGCTCATGCAGACCATAGAGAGATGAATGCAAGGAAAACATACTCCCTTTCATTTCAAAATTATTTCTAACAACTGAAAATCCACAACTTGAAAAGACTTGAAAGTATGTATTCTCCTTTGAGAGAATATAAACATTTGACTTTTCTTTCTGGAAGAAATAAAAGATGAAAAAAACCCTAATTGCAGTCTGCACCATGGGTTTAATTACTTTGGAGCCTTCTCCTCTGCTTTTGGCCTATTTGGCAATCCGCATTTATGAATCATATAAAAACAAGTGGGCAAGCAATTATGACTGATTTTGAAAAACAAAGATAGGACTCTAAGGCATTTACTCTTTGTATATTTTAGTTTCAGCTCTGTGAAATTTCTTGGTCTGGAGCATTGTCATATGTAAAAATGACCTAGGAGATGTAAAATGTTCTATTTTTAATGGTTAACTCTAATTCTGTGTGTTTCTCATGTTCTATAATCTTTCTGGGTGGAACCCTAAACATGATGGAAGACTGTTTTATGCTCTGGGGGAATACTATTTTTCTATTTCTCTTTGTGTTGTTTTTCCAACTACCTATCAAAATGTAGTCATAGCAATAAAGCTGTGTGTAAAAGGTACAGTGCATCAAGCGCATAGCCTCAAATTTTAATGGAAACTTAATGAAATCCATTTCAAAGAATAGAAATATTTACACAAGGAGCTGGTTTTCACCTTCCTCAAATGACAAAAGAAAAGTTCATTCAGCAGATTAAAAATAGACTCAGAAAACATGAATATAAAAAAATCAGACTAGTGAATCAGTGGTTGAAGTAAGATCAGACCACAATTATCTAAGCATGTACATAGATTTTTCTGCAGCTGCAAATTTTCTACTGGTTGTGTAAAACTGCAAATCAGGTCTTCAGCTTTAAGCTCAGTTGCTTCTTTCTTTTTGATTTTATAGCCCTTAGAGACTTTGCAACTGAATTATCCTAAAACTCCTTACAACAGCTTTCTCTTCATATATAACAAGTATTAACTAACTGTAAAGAAAATCAAAGACATTCTGAATTAATATGCAATCTGTATGGCAGGGGGAATTCAAGAAAGTGTCCTTATAGAGCCACATGTACACAGAATGGAAATGACTGAAAACCAGGTAACCAATTACTAGATTTTTGTTGTTGCTTGGTGTATAGATGGAGCTACATTTTCTAGTGGATGTTGTTTCAGGCAGTCAAAAAATAATAATTTCCTTTAAATGAGATTTAAAAATATGAAAAAAGCCATGTTGGTTAGTGACGTCTTTGCTTAAAGAGGGTGATAAAAGCTGAGGAGCATGTATATAATGTTGGTTGAAATGGTCAAGGAGTGGGAGGGGCACTGCTGATTGGGCACTGACCTGACCCTGCTTGTCCCAGTGCGATAGTTGTTCAGATACATCATGAAGAGCTTGTCATTCAGTGACTGACAGGAACAGACTGCTGGGTCAAGTTAGCACTATTTCAGGAAGACAGACAGTAGTTGGAAAACATGCAGCATTGGGAACTTTGGGACTATCAAAGTAAATCCTGGCACAAGAAAATGAACACTTTGTTGACAGGAGGAAATCTTCATTATGTGTGACTTCAAACTACTTGCACTGAGTAGGCAGAAACCTCATCATTTAAACCTGGATGATAGCATGGCATGTGCTGAGAAGACTGGAGGGATTAGAATGGGAATAGACCCATGTTCCTCTCCTCTCCATGTACCGGTACCTGAAGAATACTACAACTAGCATGTTAATCATTGGGAATACCTATATTCCAAATGCAAAGACACAAAGCTGATTTTCCATGTGGTAGGGAGGTGAAGGGGCTTCCCAGTTCAGCTCAGACAGTAAAGAATCTGCCTGCAGTGCAGGAGACCCTGATTTGATCCCTGGGTCAAGAATTTCCCCTGGAGAAGGGAATGGCTACCCACTCCAATATTCTTGCCTGGAGAATTCCATGGACAGAGGAGCCTGGTAATGTATAGTCCATGGGGTCGCAGAGAGTCAGCCACAACTGAGTGACCAGCACACACACGGAGGTAAAGTGGAGATAGACTGAAGTTTTGATGGACTCAAATTTACTGAGTGTTTTTCTCTTCCTGTATGTGCTTTTTGTGTCATATTTAAGAAAACTTTGCCAAACTCAAGGTTACTAAGATTTTTCGTTACATTTTGGGAGAAGTTGTATAGTTTTAGCTTTTACATTTGTTCTTTGATTTATTTTTAGTCAACTTTTGTGAATAGTGTGAAGAGTCAAGGTTATTTATTTTTTTTACATAAGGCTCTCCAATAATTCCAGCACTGTTCATTGAAATAATTTTTATTTCCACAATGAATTGTTTTTGTTCAAAGTGATTTGACCATGTATGTATGGGGATGTTTCTGAATTTTATTCTGTTCCATTTATTTATTTATATTTTTTAATAATCTGTCTCAATTCTACATTAGCAGTCTTGAAACAGGTAGTGGTGTGGAAATATTCCAAATTTGTATTTTTTTTCCAAAGTTTTTTGACTATTTTAAGTACTTGGATTTCCCATATAAATATAATAATAAGCTTGTCAATTTCTACTGAAAAAGCCACTTGAATTTTGATTGGGATTACATTGACGCTATAGACCAATTTGGTGGGAACTGATGTCTAAGAGTCTTCTAATCCTTAAATATAGTGTATTTCTCCATTTACTTAATTAAAAAACTTCCCTTACTACTTTATTGTAGTTTTCAATGTATAAGTCACACATGTCAATTTCCAGGTTTATCCCTCCATATTTCATTTTTTGCTATTACTGTAAAGACATTTTAATATCAGTTATGATTGTTTATTGGTATCACTTAGAAATAGACTGGATATTTGTATATTGACCTCATACGCTACAGCATTGCTAAGTTCTTGTTAGTTCTAACTATTATTCTGTAGCTTCTATAGAATTTTCTTGACTTCCTACTTTTGCATTCTAGTCCCCTATAATGAAAAGAACATCTTTTTTTGGGTGTTAGTTCTAGAAGGTCTTGTAGGTCTTCACAGAACTTCAGCTTCTTCAGCATTACTGGTTGGGGCATAGACTTGGATTACCGTGATACTGAATGGTTTGCCTTGGAGACGAACAGAGATCATTCTGTCATTTTTGAGACTGCATTCAAGTACTGTATTTCAGACTGTTTTGTTGACTAAGAGGGCTACTCCATTTCTTCTAAGGGATTCTTGCCCACAGTAGTAGATATAATGGTCATCTGAGTTAAATTCACCCATTCCAGTCCATTTTAGTTCACTGATTCCTAAAATGTCGATGTTCACTCTTGCCATCTCCTGTTTGACCACTTCCAATTTGCCTTGATTCATGGACCTAACATTCCAGGTTCCTATGCAGTATTGCTCTTTACATCATTGGGCTTTACTTCCATCACCAGTCACATCCACAACTGGGTGTTGTTTTGCTTTGGTTCCGTCTCTTCATTCTTTCTGGAGTTATTTCTCCACTGATCTCCAGTAGCATATTGGGCACCTACTGACCTGGGGAGTTCATCTTTCAGTGTCCTATCTTTTTCCCTTTTCATATTGTTCATGGGATTCTCAAGGCAAGAATACTGAAGTAGTTTGCCATTCCCTTCTCCAGTAGACCACATTTTGTCAAATTTTCCACCCAAAAAAGACATCATTTTCATTATAGCATACTGGAATGCAAAAGTAGGAAGTCAAGAGATACCTGGAGTAACAGGCAAATTTGGTCTTGGAGCGTTTTAAAACAAAGCAGGTCAAAGGCTAACAGAGTTTTGCCAAGTGAACACACTGGTCATAGCAAACACCCTCTTCCAAAAGTACAAGAGAAGACTCTACACATGGACATCACCAGATGATCAATACCAAAATCAGATTGATTATATTATTTGCAGCCAAAGAAGGAGAAGCTCTATACAGTCAGCAAAACCAAGACCAGGAACTGACTGTGGCTCAGATCATGAACTCTTATTGCCAAATTCAGACTTAAAGAAAGTAGGGAAAACCACTAGACCATTCAGGTATGATCTAAATCAAGTCCCTTATTGTATACAGTGGAAGTGACAAATAGATTCAAGGGGTCAGATTTGATAGAGTGCCTGAAGAACTATGGACAGAGGTTCATGACATTGTACAGGAAGGAGGGATCAAGACCATCCCCAAGAAAAAGAAACACAGAAAGGCAAAATGGCTGTCTGAGGAGGCCTTACAAATAGTTGAGAAAGAAAGAGAAGCAAAAGGCAAAGGAGAAAAGGAAAGATATAACCAATTGAATGCAGAGTTCCAAAGAATAGCAAGGAGAGATAAGAAAGCCTTCCTCAATGATCAGTGCAAAGAAATAGAGTAAAACAATAGAATGGGAAAGACTAGAGATCTCATCAAGAAAATTAGACATATCAAGGAAACATCTTGTGCAAAGATTGGCACAATAAAGGACAGAAATGATTTTAACCTAACAGAAGAAAAAGATATTAAGAAGAAATGGCAAAAATACACAGAAGAAATATACAAAAAAAAAGTCTTCATGACCCAGATAACCACAATAGTGTGATCACTCACCTAGAGTCAGACATCCTGGAATGCAAAGTCAAATGGGTCTTAGGAATCATCACTATAAGCAAAGCTAGTGGAGGTGATGGAATTCCAGTTGAGCTATTTCAAATCCTAAAAGATGATGCTATTAAAGTGCTGCACTCAATATGCCAACAAATTTGGAGAACTCAGCAGTGACCACAGGACTGGAAAAGGTCAGTTTTCATTCCAATCCCAAAGAAAGGCAATGTCAAAGAATATTCAAACTCCTGCACAATTGCACTCATCTCACACGCTAGCAAAGTAATGCTCAAAATTCTCCAAGCCAGGCTTCAACAGTACTTGAACTGAGAACTTCCAGATGTTTAAGCTGGATTTAGAAAAGGCAGAGGAATTAGAGGTCAAATTGTCAACATCCATTGGATCATCAAAAAAGCAAGAGTTCTAGAAAAACATCTACTTCTGCCTTATGAACTATGCCAAAGCCTTTGACTTTGTGTATCACAACAAACTGTGGAAAATTCTTCAAGAGATGGGAATACCAGACCTGACCTGCCTCCTGAGAAATCTGTATGCAGGTCAAGGAGCAACAGTTAGAACTGAACATGGAACAACAGATTGGTTCCAAATTGGGAAAGGAGTACGTCAAGGTTGTATATAGTCTTGCAGGTATATAGTCAAGCAGGTATATAGTCACCCTGCTTATTTAACTTATATGCAGAGTACATCAAGTGAAATGCTGGGCTGGATGAAGCACAAACTGGAATCAAGATTGCTGGGAGAAATATCAGTAACATCAGATATGCAGATGACACCACCCTTGTGGCAGAAAAGCAAAGACGAACTAAAGAACCTCTTGATGAAAGTCAAAGAGGAGAGTGAAAAAGTTGGCTTAAAATTCAACATTCAGAAAACTAAGGTCATGGCATCTGGTCCCATTACTTTATGGAAAATAGATGGAGAAACAGTGGAAACAGTGAGAGACTTTATATTTTTGGGCTCCAAAATCACTGCAGATGGTAAGTGCAGCCATGAAATTAAAAGACGCTTGCTCCTTGGAAGAAAAGCTATGACCAACCTAGACGCCACATTAGAAAGCCGAGACATTACTTTGCCAACAAAGGTCCATCTAGTCAAAGCTATGATTTTTCCAGTAGTCACGTATGGATGTGAAAGTTGGACTATAAAGAAAGCTGAGCACCAAAGAATGATGCTCTTGAACTGTGGTGTTGGAGAAGACTCTTGAGAGTCCCTTGGATGGCAGGGAGATCAAGCAAGTCAATCCTAAAGGAAATCAGTCTTGAATATCCATACTTTGGCCACCTGATGCGAAGAACTGACTCCTTGGAAAAGACCCTGATGCTGGGAAGCTTGATGGTGCTAGGAGAAGGGGACGACAGAGGATGAGATGGTTGGATGGCATCACCGATTCGATCGACATGAGTTTGAGTAAACTCTGGAGTTGATGATGGACAGGGAAGCCTGACATACTGCAGTCCATGGGGGTTGCAAAAAGTTGGACACAACGGAGCAACTGAACTGAACTGATAGAATTTTCTACATAAATGTTTGTGAATAAAAGTTTCGTTTTTCCTTCCAAATTATTTAACTTGTTTCCTTTTCCTGCCTTATTGCACTGACTACAATTTCCAATATGTGAATAGAAGTATTGAGCCTGGATGTTACTAACCTTTTTATGTATCTTAGTGAAAAATACTCAGTATGGTGGTGGCTATGGATATTTTGTAGATGCCTTTTAGCAGGTTGAGATTGTTCAATTCTGGTCTTAGTTTCCTGAAGTTTTTTTTTTTTTTTAAATCAAGAATGTGGTAGCATTTTGTCAAATGTGTTTTCTGTATGTATTGAGGTGATTACATGATTTTTCTTTAGTAATATGGTGAATTACATTGACTGATTTTTGACTGTTAAACTGACATTGCAATCCTGGGGTAAACAACCCTTAATCATAATGTAGTATCCCTTTTATGAATTGATAGAATTAATTTGAAAAATTTAAAAAAAAGAATATCATGAAGAATATTGATTTGTAGCTATCTTTTATTGTAATATCTGTCTGATTTTGGTATCTGGTTAAGGCTGCCTTCACAGACTGAGTTTGACATCTTCCTTTTTCATTATTTTATGGAAAAATTTTTGTAAAGATGATGTTCCTTTTTCCTTAAATGTTTGGAGAATTTAGCAGTGAGCCCATCTGGGCCAGGAGTTTTCATTGTGGGAATGTTTATAATTGCAAATTTAGTAAATATTCAGACTATCTATTACTTCTGGAATGAGCATTGTCCATTCCATCAGAGTTTTAACTTTAATGATAAAATATTGATTAAAGTATTCTCTTTAATCATTTTAATATTTATGACTTTTATACTTATGTCACCACTTTCATTCCTGACATTAATAGTTGTGAGTTCTCTCATTTATTTCCTAATCAGTATGGCCAGTAGTTCATCAGTTTTACTGATCTTCTCCCAGACCCAGTGTATGTATTTTTTAAAAACTTCCTTTATTATTTTTCAGTTTTGTTGATTTCCACTCCTCTCTTTACTTTAGATTTAATGTATCCCCCACCCCCCCGCTAATTTCTTAAGGAAAAAACTGACTGTAGTGATTTGAGACTGTTCTTCATTTCTAATGTTGGCCTTTATTGCTATAAATTTCCCTCTAAATGCTAGCTTAGCTGGAATCCACACTTTTTGCTTTGTTGTGTTTTCATTTTAATGCAGTTCTAAAAGGGTCTTAGAAAAGTTCTAAAGTCACTTAGAAAAGGACTCTGTGACTAACTAGGCTTGTGTCTTTTACTCGGGGAACAAGTGAGGACATTTTGTTAACAACAACGGAAGCCTTAAATTATATAAGAATTGTATATTATGTGAGAGAATTGAGCAATGCAAGGAGGTGCGATATCAGACACCTTTTATGTATCTCAGATCTTTTGGTTTCACCTCTTTCTAGAGCCTTTGAACACTTGTTGCCCTGGGCTGTTGCAACCATCGCTTTCACATGGGACAAGTATGACAGTTCTTTGCTTTATGCCTGTGCATCTCCTATCCTGTAATGTTCTTGTTGCTGAAGTGTGAGTCTGCAGAACCCACTGGATCCCCATTCATGTGCATCCCAGAGGTACAGCGAAGCCAATGTCAGTGGGGAGAAACTTTGTTCAGTAAGAGAGGTTAACCAGTGGATAAACTTTTCCTCCTATCTCCCCTTGGTTGGATTGTTCTGAGATAGTTATTTACAGCCTAGTAGGAGATGGTGATAGAAGACAGAACAATTCAAGAAGCTCTATAAACTACTTGCATTTGCTTTCCCTCCTCTTTGACTTTTCCCCTTCCCCTCACTCCTGTTTTCCTAGGATTGTACTTTCTAATGAAAGAGTAGCATAGTGACTTTGTCTTCCATTCTGCTTTCTGGAAAACCGAGGCTATGGCAGAAAGCGATCAATGAATGATAATCGGCACATCAGCACTTGTTACCTTCAATGAATTTTACTTACAATCATTTTATTTTCATCCATGTCTATTATGATTGAGAAAATCAAGGTAAGGATATACAAAGTTGTGACGAAGCTTTAACTGAGCCAGTATTGGAGGAGGTCACGGAGAGAATGTGACCGCTGGTTGACCCTCAAGTTGGACTTGGCAGTCGGAGGTTCCTCACCATCTCCCGCCTTTGGAATGTTTGTCCCACCCACCATTTCCACACTTGGAGCTGTTTCAACGACTCAGCCTTAAGAGGGTTAGGTATTGCTGAGACCATCTGGACTAAATGTGTGACTGAATCCAGTGAAGGCTTCTACGTATAACGGGTGTGGAAGGTGTGGAGACTTGCTCATCTGGAGGGCACCCAAGCCAAGCCTTACCACCTACCCATCTGGAGAGGTCTGCCTCTTCCTTTGATCTCTCCTTGCCCTCATTATATGGGCACCAGTTTGTGAACCAACAGTGAATATTATGCTTTTGAAACTGAACCATTTTTACAAGGTTTTTTTTTTCTTCTCCACTTCTCAGTATTGATTCAACAATTGCTGTCCTCTGATGATTACATTTTCTTCTCATGTATAGTGTTCTGCATTTTGAGGTTGGGTATCTGACATCGGGGGCTTCCCTGGTGGCTCAGCGGTAATGAACCTGCCTGCCAATGCAGGAGATGCCCGTTTGATCCCTGGGTCAGGAATGTCCTCTGGAGGAGGAAATGACAACCCACTCCAGTATTCTTGCCTGGAGAATCCCACAGACAGAGGAGCCTGGTGGGCTGCAGCCCATGGGGTCGCGAAAGAGTCAGACAGTGTCTAAACAGCTACAACAATAGCAGTCTGACATCAGGGAGCAGGTGTTAAGGTTTCAAAAGACTTTTGGGGGCGAGGGGCGAGGGCTCTTGTAGTTTTTTTGTATAAATTGTTTTGTCTGAAAGGTGAATACTCACTGATCCTGAGTCTATGGTAACCTCTATTTTTTAAAAAAGTCACCTTTTGCTGTGACCACCTCCATATCAGCTCCTTCTCTTTGCTCTGAGCTGCTTATATTGGAAGAAGGTAAGAGGAATTGTTTATATTATTAATAATCTCTGTGGAAAGTATTGTCACTTATAAGCTAGCATATGCTTGACTTGATTTCTTTTGTAGTTGCTAAAGTTCTTTATGGGTTTGGTTATTTGCTCTTTTTACTTTATTCAGTGACTAATATCGGTGTAAACTTCTGTCTACTGGCAACGTCTCTGTTAACAGACAGAGCCAAGATTTCATAAAATGTAAGTACTGCTAATCTGATATTTGAGAAGCATAAAGCATGAGAGGCAGTGGTATAAATATGTTTTATAGTACCTTATTACAAAATTAATAAATGCTCATTTTTGCAAGATGACAAAATTGGAAAAATAGAAGACAATATTACTAATAACTCAACAGAAGAGGGTCACTGTTGGCATTTGGATATATCTCCTTACAATCATTTTGCTGAGCATGTTATTTTTATATGATTATTATCATACAAAATAGAATACATCAGTGTTTTCAAGAATATATATTCTGATTTGAAAAGTAATACCTGCTTGTTGTAGCAAATTTGGAAAATAAGATACTTTTGATAAAGAAGAAAATTAAAGTTAATTATATCACCTGAGATAATATTTTATTTATTTTTTTAGATAATATTTTAGATATTAACTTATTTCTTTGTAATTTCTTACATGCAAAACATTATTAAAAAATAAGCATTTCTTAAAATATTCATGGAGAAAACCCCAAGAAACATTTAAAAGTGTTGTAGTTTTACATATGTCCACAAATTCTTTGATACTCCTCCCTTCCCACCCCATCCAGCTGAGCATGAATTGTACTTAGTGACTGACTTCGATCAAAAAGAATAAAGTGGGGAACTTCCCTGGTGGTCCATTGGCTAAGAGTCCATGGTCCTTATACAGGGGGCACAGGTTTGAGCCCTGGTTGGGGAATCCACCTGTGTAATGCCACCAAAAAAAAAAAACACCCAAACAAACCCCCAAAACAAGCAAAAACAAAACAAAAAGTGGGAATAATGGTATGCAACTTCAGAGACTAGGTCATAGAGGGAACCACTGTGGAATACTCACTTGGTGGACAATAGCCACCATCTGATGAGCAGCCACATGGAGAAGCCCATACATGGAGAAACTGAGAGACTGAGGATTCCTGAAGATAACCGTGGGAATACTCCATCTTGGAAGGGGATCCTCTGGCCCTGCTAAAGCTTTCTAGTATGACTTTGGCTGACATGTTGACTGAAATGTCTTGAGAGAACCTGAGTCACAACTGCCTGGCTAAGTTGCTCCCAGGTTCCTACAACCCAACAACTATATGAGATAATACATGTTTGTTTTCTTAAGCCACTAAATTTTGCAGTAATTTGTTATGTAATGATATGTAATCCAAACATCAATATGTAGGAAGGCATATAAAATATGTCAGAGAATCATGGAAAATTCCTATAGATCACCTTTGCTTTTATAATTGCAACAGCATTATGGGCATGAAACAATTAATGTCAGGCCAGGAGACAGATCACTGGTTGACCCAACTGTGAAGGGTGTTTGTTTTTGCTGTTTCTAATTGGGGTAGAGGGGAACCTAGGTATGAGATCTTCTAAGTTTCTCCATCTTTCCCTCCCACACATTCTTTTCCCTTTTTTTTCCTCCCTGAGGCTGCTGGCTGGGTGATACCTTTTGTGAGGTTTATTTGCAATGATTGACCTTGGCCATGGATGGAAGCCACCCAAAAGCTTTGTGCTAGACTGAGACAGAAAATAAGTATCCACTGACCAGTCTCTGAGATGATTTATTGTCAGATTTTGAAGAGAAAACTGGCTTGTCTTTTGAATCTATTATTTGCTTAGTGCTCCAATATAGTTACATTTAAAAAAAGGAAACCAGACAAGAGCATCTGTGATTTATAATAGTAAAACAAAGCTCGAACTCATCACTCACTGTCAGCTATCCCGTTTGGTTTCCACTGTATTTGTGCTCAGTCACCCTAACCTTATTTTGTATCTATCTTTAGCAATTATTTTCTGATTATAAATATACTATCTTTGAAGCTTATGTCATCAGCCTGTGTAAGAGCTACGGCAACCCTAGAGCTCCCATTGGCAGTTTCAGCTTTTTTTTATGAAGGTGCTTCTTGGAGATGTGTAGCAGTCCAACAGGAATTGGGAGGAGGAGCATTTGTTTTGAAGCTACAGAGTGACAGGAAATTGCAGGGCGGCATGGTGGCTGTGGTGATGAAACCTCCCCCGCTTCCAGGCATTTGTTGGCCCTGCCGTTAAAACCATCCTCTACTGTGGAAACTCTCTCTCTCTTTTGTTGCAGGTCTTCCTCCACCAGTCCCTTAACTGCTATTCCTGAAAGCAATCATTCTTAAACTTCAGTATGTGTCAGAATCACCTGGCAGATGTGATAAAGCAGATTTCTTGGCCCACCTCCAGAGTTCCTGATGCAGTAGGTCAGAGTTGGGTGGGAGGACTCTCCTTTGCAATGAGTGCCTAGATGATGCTGGTGCCACCATTCTGGGACCACGCTTAAGAACCGCAGCCCTCAAGTTCTGTGCGTGCTTAGTAGAGGGGACCCCCAGGGCATGGCGAAGAGAGGAGCCTGTGCAATGAAGGGGATTGCCAAACTGCTTTGCATGAAGCAATACAAGGAATATGTCTTTGCTCTTGAGGGAGGAAGTGAGGAGGAGAGAGAAGGAAGAAGTGAAGTGGTGGAATGAAGATAGCTCGAGGCTGAGGGATCAGATAAAGATCAAGGCAGCTCTAGAAATATGCCTGGTAAAGGGGTCCTTGGAGATCTTCAAACGTTTCTCTTCCATATTAGGAAAAGTCTTAAAATAGAAAAAATTCACTGTTTGCTAGCAAGATGTGTGTGAGAGAGAGGGAAAGAGAGAGAGAGGGCAAGGACATATTCCTATGCGGAGAAATGAAGACAGATGCTGATTGCTGCTAAAGGTTGATGCACTGCTGAAGAGAGAGAGCGCCTTTGAGATGATAAAGTGACCAGCAAACTAAGGAAGCAGTAAGTTGTAGCCAGAGGTGATCCGAACAGAATATGTTCATCCTTTGTCCTCCCCATGCCCCTCACCAGAAGTTATCATTGACTTGGAGAAGGATTCGGGTTTGCCCAGCGCTTGAAAATGAGGGCTTGACTCAATCATATCTTGTTCTCTAGAGGCCAGAGAGGCCTCAGTTAACATCCAGGTAAATTTCTCTTGCTGTTATCATCTACTGTGTGCTTACTCTTTTTTATTTTAAATTAATTTTTATTGGAGGATAGTTACTCTACAATGTCGTGTTAGCTCCTGCAGTACAGCAAAGAGAATCAGCCGTACATATACACACCCCCCTCACTGTTGCATTTCCTTCCCATGTAAGTCGCTATAGAGCACTGAGGAGAATTCCCTGCCCTATACAGTATGTTCCCGTTAGTTATCTAGGTTATACATACCTTCAGGGAAAGCAGATGCATTTCTTTAAGTCACTATCTCCAGAGGCTCCTGTTTGTCTTCTTCTCATGAGTTCATTAGATGTTACTGGCAGATAACAGCTACACGTTGCAGGTGATTTTTATTTTTGATTTCCAGATGAAGGTTGGATGTTCTCAAGCTCTCTGGGAAGGGAGGAGCTTCCCATCTCCTTTTGGGGAAGACTGGGAGAACAGGGACAGTCAGAAACAGGTCCATCTCAGCTGAGGGAAATGAGAAAGATGTTGTGGGGTCACACGAGCATGTTGAAGCCTCATCAAAATGCCTGTAACTTCCTATCGCTTTCTCTGTTGTGAGGAAATTGAGAGATCTAGCGGTCTACACCTACCCTGCTACAATTCATCTTCAAATTGTCTTCATCCAGAGAACTCAGTGAGGGTCTGAGGGAAGAAAATGGAGAAATAGCTACAGTGGGATTTAACGTAAACAGACCTGCTTCCTGCCTCCTCTTCCTTAGATACCCAAGTGGTCTCCATGCTCATGCATCGTTCTAGGAATTTATCTGTTGGCCTCAGCACTGACTAATTCAGAATGTTTTCAAGCCTCAGAAGGAGAAATGGTCAATCAGAGGACTTCCTTTGAGGTTAAGGGTAGACCTCGACATGGTGCTAATCAGAGGAGGGAAGAGTGTTGTTTCTCAGATGATGCTGCGCTCTGAAAGGCTGAAGAGACTAAACACTGAAACCTTTTTTATGGTGATGATGCTGGTCATGGTGGTGACTCAGACCGTTTTTGCCTGTAGGCATCCTGCATACCGTCTAGCAATCCCCCACACAACAGCTCAGTGATTAGTCTTCTCTGTTTTCACTTTATTGAGGTAAACATTGGAAACTAAAAACATTACCTTTTTAAGGTGTGTAAGTTGATGTTTTTATATATGTATACATTGTTTTAATATATGTGTACATTAAAAAGCATTAGTTTGTTGACAAAGGTCCATTTAGTCAAAGCTATGGTTTTTCCAGTAGTCATGTGTGGATGTGAGAGTTGGACCATAAAGAAAGCTGAGCGCCAAAGAGTTGATGCTTTTGAACTGTGGTGTTGGAGAAGACTCTTGAGAGTCCCTTGGACTGCAAGGAGATCAATCCAGTTCATCCTACAGGAAACCAGTCCTGAGTGTTCATTGGAAGGACTGAAGCTGAAACTCCAATACTTTGGCCACCTGATGTGAAGAACTGATTCATTGGAAAAGACCCTGATGTTGGGAAAGGTTGAAGGCAGGAGGAGAAGGGGACAACAGAGGACCACCAACTTGATGGACATGAGTTTGAGCAAGCTCTGGGAGGTGGTGATGGACAGGGAGGTCTGGCGTGCTTCAGTCCATAGGGTGGCAGAGTTGGACACGACTCAACAACTGAACTGAACTGAACTGATACATTGTGAGATAATCACTGTGATCAAGGTAGTTAACATATTCATCACCTCAAATAGTTACCACTTTTTAAAAAAAATTTTTTGACCGTGCCACACAGCATGCAGCAGCTTACTTCCCTGATCAGGGATGGAACCCAGTCCCCTGCAGTGGAAGCTCAGAGTCCTAACCACTGAACCAACTGGGAATACCCAGTTATCACTTTTTAATTTCAATTATGGATGCAGTTCCATACCTGGAATTCCTGAGCAGGGTTAAATGTCTTTTCCAAGCAACAAAACTCATGTCAAAATGGAGTGTTGGCACAGTCCATCAACTGGAGAGTGCCTCAGTTGAACTGCTGGACCAAGACATTATTTTTCCTGCTCCAGGCATCCCTACCCTTTTCCTTCCCTGCTGATTTTCATATTGCTTCCCGAACTCTCCCAGAGCCCCTTTTCCGCATGTTTCTGACTGTTCTCTACCCACAAAAGGGAAGGTGTGTGAGAGCTGAGCTCCACTGTGACTGTCAGTTCTAGGCATTGTACCAAGACCAACAGAATCCCTGTCTGGGCTCTTCCCAGAGGGCATGGGAGTCTTCACCCAACAGACAATAAACAATGGGGAACAGGGCTGCCGACCATGGGCGTTGCATAAGAGGTGCCTCTTTTCATTATTCATACTCTCTGTCACTTGCTCATGGGGCCTTAATTCAAGTATGGGAGGACAAAATTAAAAAAAAAAAAGGATTGATTCATGGAGGAAATGGATCTTGAAAATAAACTATGAATAAAAGCATTTCTGAAAATGAAATGAAAATTAAATGATGATGATTCTGACACATGTAAAAATTTAATGACCACATAGATCACCTGGGGATGTTGTTAAACTACGTATTCTTATTTAGTAAGTCTGGGATAAGCCTTAGACTCTGCATTTCTGACAATCTTCTAGGTAATCCTATTGCTGCTCGTGTGGGGATCAAACTTTGAGAAACAAGACTTGAAAGATATTCAAGGAGAAAATATGTTGATCACGGTCTAAAACTGCTGAAATCCTGTAAACAAAAAAGCTACAAAATCTAGAAAGATCTGTACAAATACACTATTTTTATTGCTATTGGATAGTAATAACTTGCATAAATCTTCAGAATGTTGTATGTTGTTTTAGGGGAAAGGGGAATTCTTATCTTCAACTGACAAGTCTGCAAGCAGAAATGGTTAAAAAGTTTATGTACCAAGTCATCTTTAAGTCAATTATAAATGTTGCATCATGTCTTAATCTCAACATGCAATAACATGTACCAAGGGTGGAATCTATATCTCCAGCTATCTTTTATTTTGTCTTGTTCATGACAGAAACACTCTGTCCCACGTTATTTGAAATGATAACTCAAAACTTAATGCTAATGTAGTTACCGAGTCATGACCTAAACAAAGGGAGAGTTTGGCCAGATGACTCAAGTCACTGATGATAACTTCTTAGATCTTTCTTTCTTGTCCCACCTTGATCTTATCTAGTGTCTTTAGTCTCTGGCTGTTTGGTGACTAATCTTGAAAGTTTTTGAGAATCCAGTCCAATCAACAGTTTCCTATTAATGCCAATCGAATCTGATCATTGTTGTTCAGCTGCTAAGTCTGAAGAGTTGATGTGTTGTGTGCGACTCTTTGCGACCCCATGGACTGCAGCACGCCTGGGTTCCCTGTCCTCTGCTGTCTCCCAGAGTTTGCTCAAAGTCATCTCCATTGAGTCGATGATGCCGTCCAACCATCTGTGACTCCCTTCTCCACCTGCCTTAATCTCTCCCAGCATCAGGGTCTTTTCCAGTGAGTCCATCAGGTGGCCAAAGTATTGGAGCTTCATCTTCAGAATCAGTCCTTCCAATGAATATTCAGGGTTGATTTCCTTTAGAATGGACTGGTTTGATCTCCTTGCTGTCAGAGGGACTCTCAAGAGTCTTCTCCAGCACCACAATTTGAAAGGATATTTCTTCAGTACTCAGCCTTCTCAGCAAATTCCAGGAAGTGGTGAAGGACAGGGAAGCCTGGCATCTGCAGTGGGGTCACAAAGATTCGTACATAACTGAGTGACTGAACAACAACCCCTGTCCCAAAATCTCCTAAGAGGTTAATCAAAATAAGTGTGTATGAAAAAACTCTCATTACTGCTGAAATTAAAAACTAAGGCTTATCTGCAGAATAATTTCTATTAGAATTCTTTGAAGAGGCAAAGTAAAGGAATACAAGTAAACCAGGGAACATAATTTATTTAATCTCTGAAAAGTACTCACAAACTTTAGTAAAAAATTAAGTCATCCTTGATTGAGGGATTCCTCTACCCCTTGAAGTCTTTGTTTCCTGTCAAGAAATAAAAAGTAGAGATGTAGCATTTTCCTAAAGAAAGAAATATTGACAATGTGGCATCCTGGAAATTACTTCTGACATGTGTCTAAATTATCATTTTTATAAATGATCTGGACAGTCAGTGATGCATAGTTAAATGGCAATTAATGAGTACAGTAACAACATTCAGGAAACTAATGACTGTTTCTGATTGGAATTTAAGGTGTGGTTGTATTGTGGTTGAGTTTCAAATATTAGCCTCTGATCTCTCAGGTTATAGGCTTGGAACTTTGGTTATCTTTTTCTTGAGAAGCTTTCCAGAAAAACAACTCCCTTTACTTGGAGGAGGCTGATTAAGGGTAAGTTTATGTAAAAACATTTTCCTCATTATAAAAATCTATAGACGTTTCTTATAGAAAACTTAGAACATGTGAGAATACTAAAAAAAGAAAAAAATCCACTTCACTGCAACTCCACCATTGTTAACATTTGGGGTTTCTGTTTTTTAGTGTTTGCATTTACCATAAAATTTTACTAACCTTGCATGAAAATCTTTGTATGTTCAAGTGTGTTTTCTGGTTCAATAGATACATTAAAATTATTTTAGTAGATTTTTTTCATAATTACCCTTTGTAAAGCTATAACAGTTTGCACTGTCTTCTGTTAGGTATGAGGGCACCTATTTTCCCACATTTTCTTCATCATAAGTGATGTCATCCCACTTGCCTTTGGCATTGGTCTCTTACTCATGAACCTGTTGCTGATGGGCCTGGTCTTACGTGGTCACTGGGCCTGTGATACCATCTGCTACTTTTTGTTGTCAATCGTCCTTGCTTCTGCCTTGAATTGCTGAACCTCAGAAGTACTTATTTCCTAAGATTTTGCGTCCCTTATGGCACCAGTCTTCCTCCAGGGGTAGGAGTATTAGCAAATATCTGGGTTTCCTTCATGGCACATACAACATGGGAAAATTTTTTTTCTCTGCACTTCCCTCTGATAGTGCAGAGTTACCGCTGCACTTCATGCCACATACAATGTCGGAAGAATTTTTTTCTGTACGCTTCCCTCTGACAGTCCAGCTCTGCACTGCTGCACCATATTGATCTGGTTCCCAGGCTGAAGGCAAGGTTTCTGAGAGAGTTTGCAGCCACCCCAGACAACACCTGGGAGAGTGGGGCACTAGCTTTGATGTTCTGCTCTTCTTTGGTATTTATTTGAGTATCTCTGAAGTTTAATCCCCTTATCCCATGGAGGTTTGGAATTTGACCTCCCTTTCATAACTTCCTCTTTCTTTCAGACATGGAAGTGTTTTCTTCTTTCATTTCCTTTCTTGTCTGGCTGGGAGTTTGTCTACATAATGTTATCTTTCAAGATGTTATGATGAAAATCATGCAGAGAATCATGATTATTTATTTTATGTCTTTAACAAGTACCCTTATAGCATGGATGATGTGCAAGGCACTCTTTTAAGCATTTCATGAATATTAATTCATTTAGCCCTCATTGCAGTCCCACAGGATGGATAGTGTCATTATCCCTACTTTACTACTGAACTGAGGCACAGAGAAGTTATGTAACCAGTCCATGTTTACACAGCTTAAAAGTGGTAGGTAATAACAAGTGTTGGGAGTACGTGTTTAAACTGGAACTTCTTTCATTGCTGGTGGGAATAGAGAATGGTTCAGCCATTTTGGAAAACCATCTGGTGGTTGTTTTTCAAAAGGTTAAACATAGAGTTACCATGTGATCCAGCAATTTCACTTGCAAGAAAAATGAAAAGTAGGTTCCACACAAAATCTTGTACATCATTGTTTATAGTAGCATTATTCATAATAGCTCAAAAGTGAAAAATCCATTCAATTGTCCATAAAATGCTGAATAGATCCATAAAATGTGATATATCCATGCAACAGACTATTACTTCACAGTAAAAGCTGAAAGACTGAAGCATGCTACAAAATGGATGAACCTTGAAAACACTGAGACCTTGAAAATACAACAGGCTTCTCTGGGGGTGTGAATGCCCTTATTGATGAGCTCCAGGTCTTCCTCCCTCTTCCCTTCCCAGGAAGGCCTGGCCAAATCTTGGCCTCCTTGAGCCTCTGGCCGTAGGGCCAAAATCCACCCCTGCAACTCTCGGCAAAGTGGTCGTTGTATCCTCCAGAGTTCTGCCTGGGCCTGAGGACGAGGGTGTACCTCCACCCACAGGGATCCTCGGTGAGATGTGCTCCAGCTGCTACTGTGAGAACCTCATCTGTTCAGTGGTGGATGCTGCCGACCCTTCCCTGTTCTCTGGCTTGGATTTACCGTGTGTGCTTCTCTCTGTGGCGGTGAAGGATGAAGGGAAGGTGACATAATGCTCTTGGCATCGTGACTATTCCACGGACACCACTTAGTAAATCATACATTTGTTAAGTAAAGGCTTCCCTGGTGGCTCAGATTGTGCAGACTTTGACTCTGATTCAGGAGATCTGGGTTTCATCCCAGTTTCAGGAAGACCCCCTGGAGAAGAGAAAGGCAACCCATTCCAGTATTCTTGCCTGGAAGGCAAGAGAATTCCTGGAGAATTCTTGCCTGGAGAATTCCGTGGACAGAAGAGCCTGGTGGGCTACAGCAAAGAGTCAGACACGACTGAGCGAATAACACTCACTTTTCACACTTGTTAAGTACAGTCAACCCTTTATATCCACAGGTCATGCATCCATGGATTCAATCACCTTGGGGGTGGAAAATACTTGAAACATTCCAGAAAGTTCCACAAAGCAAAAGTTGAATTTGCCATGTGCAGCCACTATTTATGTACCATTTACATTGTATTTACATATATTTGCATTGTATTTACAGATATTTACACAGTGTTTCCCTGTACTGGCTATTATAAGTAATCTATAGATAATGTAAGCTATAAGACAGGATGTGTGTAGGTTATATGCAAATACTACACCATCCTATATAAGAGACTTGAGCATCCTCTGATTTTGCTATCTGCAGGGAGCCTTGAACCAATCACCTATGGATACTGAAGGTCAACTGTAGTGGCTGAGATTTGTCTTTTCCAGGTTCATTTAGTCATTAGCAAGTTGAGGACAGTGGCCCTGAAAAGTGAGGCTGCAAAGTGAGCATCGGTTTTCCAAAGACTGGAGGGCATCTGAAAGTGAAAAAAAAAGATTATTAGAAAATTTTTTATTTAATAAACTTCTAATTTTATTTATGAAGCACTAAAACTTCAGTAGGAAATACCCAAGGCTAAGAGTCACCTTGTACAAAACTACAGAACATTGCGATGGTTGGGGAAGGTATGACAAAATGGAAGAGGAGAATATGCATCTATTGTACAAACTGAGAAATTCAGATTGAAATGGATAGATGGTTTTAGAAGCTGAGAAAAATTCCAAAGGCATAAATATTAATAGTTATTGGGAACCGCTGCCAGAGACAATCAGAGGGCTTGAGTTGATTTTCTTAGTAGCCAGTTTAGGAGGTGGACATAACCTAACCACATGAATGCACAGGCAGAGGACATTAGGCAACTTTGCATGTGGAATTAAAGCAGAAACCTTTATTATACTGTATCACACAGTTTGCACATTGCAGTGTACAGTATATAGAGAAACAGAGGAGAATAATGTCTGCAAAAGAAATGTGAAGGAAGTCACTCAAGAAAGACCGTGATTCCATTTATATGAGATATCTAGAATAGGAGACTCTGTAAAGGCAGAAAACAGATTGGAGATTACCGAGGGTTGATAGTGAGGGTATGGGAAGAGGCAGTGACTGCTAATTTGTACAGAATTTCTCTCTGGGACACTGAAAACGCTCTAAAATTGAATGTAGTGATGGTTAAATAGCTCTATAAATACACTGAAAACAAACTACACACTTCAAATTGCTGAATTATTGTATGATATGTGAATTATATCTCAGTAAAACTGGATATATATATCCATACTGTGTATATATAGAGATTATATATGGATATATATACTTTTAAAAATTATTTATTTATTTATTTGGCTGCACTGGGTCTTAGTTGTAGCATGCAGGATCTAGTTCCCTGACCAGGGATTGAATCCAGGGCCCCTGCATTGGGAGTGCAGAGTCTTAGCCATTTAGCCATTGGACCACCAGGAAAGTACCTGGAATATATATATATCTATATATATATTAAAATATATATAATACATTTTATTATACATTTTAAAATTTATTTATGTATAATTTATTATACATTTATAATACATTTATTATATATATTATATATACACACATATAAATATATATAAATATATATTTAATATATAATTATAATATATAATATAATTATATATTTAATATATAAAACATATGTAAATATATACAAATTATATATATAATTTATAATATAATAATATATAAATATATATATTAATATAAAGTTTAATTTAATTTAATTTTAATTAAATTAATTTTAGAATTTCAGAACAGTTTTCTTGATTCATAGTTTTTGTATGCAGTGTGCCTTTGCAAAATTTTTATTTTAGGATAAGTATTATTAAATTTAAAAAATTTATTCTATTTTATTTCTTTGGCTTTTTTCTTCTCAGGGCCTCCCATTATATGCACATCTGATTTTCTTTGCCCAAGTTCATTCTCTACCACTTCTCTTAAATTATTTTTTAAAAATAATTTTCTTTATTTGTTTTCAGCTGTGCTGTGTCTTCGTGGCTGGGTGGGGTTTTCTCTAGCTGCAGTGAGTAGGGGCCACCCTGTGGGTGTGTTGTGTGGGCTTCTCATTGTGGTGGGCTCTCTTGCTGTGGAACACAGGCTCTAGGGCACACGGGCTTCAGTATTTATGGTACATGGTCTCAGTGGTTGTGGTGTTCGGCCTCAGCAGCTGTGGCACACTGGCTTAGTTGCTCTGAGGCATGTGGGATCTTCCCGGACCAGGGACTGAACCCATGTCTTTTGCATTGGCAGGCAAATTCTTTCCCACTGAGCCATTTTTTATTTCTCTTAAGGCATTATTTGTTATGTTTGTTAGCTTTTAGTTTTCTTTATTTTATTCTTCTTTTCTGAAGTAACTTTTAAAAATAATTTTTACTGTTATCATATCATTTTTACTGTTACCATTTCATATGATATCATATCATATCACTTATTTATATTCTGTTTTCACCTTTCAATCTTCTTAATTTTTATAAGTTGATTTGAAATTTTATATTCTAATTTTCATCAATTTTGTAGTAGCATCTTTCTGGTATGTTTTCATAGGAAATTTGTGTCAGTATCTGTTCTTGCTTTTCTTACAATAACTATATATATCCAAAATCTTTTCTGTTGCTCATTTATGTGAATTAGTTTTCCTGGATTTTAAAAGTACTAATGTGTGAGGATTGCTGTGAATTTGTTGCTTGTATAAAGTGTTAAAAGCATAATTTAGTATTTTCTGAGATCTCTCAATTCTAATTCTTTTCTCCTTCTTGCATTTTCTTTGCTCTTTTATTTGCTTCTGTTGCCTCTGTTTTGTTTAATTTGGAATTTATCCTTATCTATTGGTTCTTAGTGAAGGGCCTTGTCCTGGAAGGGAACTATCACTGGGTAGATTTTAGAGTGAAAGGCTGGTTCTATACCATCCCCTTCAGATCCCATGTATAATCACCTACAAGTGTGAAAACTTCTTCTACTTCACTGTTTTCTTCTCAAATTGTACCTTCATGTTCCCCAGTTGTGTATCTGTTATCTCTTTTGGTTTCCCTCTTGCCAGAAGTAGTGGATGTCTAACTGACTCTCCTGCTTCCCCTAGAACAAATTTTCATACACACTAAGTTCCATAGATATGGAAGCTATACCTGCATCCATTGGTATTTTGGAAGTTGTGAGATATGTCATCTAGTTTTTCTTTTGTTGTTGTTCACTCAGTCATGTCCAACTCTGCAACCCCATGGATCACAGCATGCCGGGCTTCCCTGTCCTTCACTGTCTCCCGGAGCTTGCTCAAACTCATGTCCATTGGGTTGGTGATGCCATCCAACCATCTGGTCCTCTATTGTCCCCTTCTCCTGCCTTCTATTTTACCTACCCATTTAATTTTGCTATCTAGTGGGCCCATCTCTTTTTACAGGTGGGTTTTGGTGAGAGTAAAAACTATGCTTCTACTGCCCCTGCTACTTTGTCAGAATCCTCTCAAAATGGAATTCCTGGTCATTCACCCCAAACCAGTCTTCACCAAATTGTCTCCATATTGGTAAGTGGCATCGCTAATCAGTCACTTACACAAGCCGGAAACTACAGTGTCATCAAAGATGCATCCTTTCCCTTCATCCTTCACAACCAATTCATCAATATCTCCTGTTTATTATATCTCCAAGGTACATATTAAATTTATAAATTCCATTTAATCTTCTCTGTCATCACTCAGGTCCAAAATGCTGTCATCTTCCTAGATTTCTATCATATCCTCTTTATTGGCCTCCCTATTTGTACTCTGCCTTCTGTAAGAGCCTCGGTGATCTTTCAAAATTGTAGTTGCTTGTCACTTTTCTGTTTAAAATAGCTTTTAGTAAAATTTCAATAGAATAAAATCTTTCAATAGTATAAAATGCCAACTCGATTCCAGGTCCAAAAAGTCCGTATGTAATCAGGTCCTTTCCTGATTTTCCAAAATTCATCTCTCTTCTACCTTCTCAGTATCAGAGCAGTATAATTTTAAAGGTAAATAAGTGATCCGTAGAAAGGGAGAAGATATGGAATAAAGGTCTGGTGACTCAATGAGGTAGAAGAACAAGTGAAGTGACAGTGTAGAGTAAGAGAAAATGAGAATTAAGAGACTGTGATCAGGAGGAGAGATGCTTTTAATTAATAGTTTTGTCCTGGGGTAGTTTTAGGTGAAAATAAGTTTCAGGGTGTTGTCTATGTGCATACGGTGGCAGATGAGGAATGCTGTGGCAGTTGTTGAAATCAGAGGCTAGAGTGTGGGATGGGTTAACTACATGCACATTGCTTTTGCCCAGTATGATGAAAGGAAATGGAGTGATAATTACTCATGAAAATAAAGTTTATGGTTGAAATCACTATACCAAAGGCATTTCTGTCTACAGAACTGAGAGATGTCATTAAAATTAATGAAAATTCTCTTAAAAAGCTGGAAAAATATTGATCAAGTCTGAGTTTCACTTTCTCTGTCTCTCTCTCTTATGTTTAGTTTTAGATTTGGTACAGTCCATGACCTGCTGTTGTGTATGTGTGCTCAGTAGTGTCTGACCTTTGTGACCCCATGGACTGTAACCCACCAGGCTGCTCTGGCCATGGGATTCTCCAGGCAGGAATACTGGAGTGGGTTGCCATGCCCTTTTCCAGGGGATTTTCCTGACCCAGGGACTGAACTTGCGTTTCCTGTGTTTCCTGTATTGGCATATGGATTCTTTATCATGTTAGCATTGGCCTTAAATTGCCTTTTACTCAATCCTCACTGATCCATCCCCAGATGGGTGCTCTGGGGGATTGGAAAACAATACCTGGCTCCAGGATCTTTTTTTTTTTATTGAGATATAAATTATACATAATAAAACTCACATTTTAAAGTGTACAACTAAATGGGTTTTTGTATTTTCAGAAGATGGCACAACCACCAACACCATCTAATTCCAGAATATTTAATCACTCCCAAAGAAATTTGGATGGCATCAGCAACTTATGGACATGAGTTTGAGGAAGCTCTGGGAGATGGTGAAGGACCAGGAAACCTGCCAGGCTGCAGTCCATGGGATCACAAAGAGTCGGACATGACTGAGTGACTAAACAACAATAATTAAGAAATATTGTAAAAAAAAAATAAAAAAAAAATAAAAAAAAAACAACAACAACAACAAAAAAAAGAAATATTGTGCCTATTAGCAGTCCATTCCCACTTGTCTTAGTCTGTTAGGGCTACTGTAACAAAATGTCATAAACTCTGTGGCTTTTAAACCACAACATATTTTTCTCACAGTTTTAGTAGCTAGAAATTCTAAATCAGAGTGTCAGTATGATTGGGCAAGGTTCCTCTTTCAGCTTCCAGGATTTTCAGATTTCTTGTATCCTCAGATGGCCGAAGGAATTAGAGAGCTCTGATTGAGTCTCTTATAAGAGCTCTGATCCTATTATAAGAGCTCTACCCTTACAGCCTAGTCACCTTAAGGCCCTACTTCCTAATAGGGAAGGTTTTTAACCATGTGAATTTTAGGGGGGCACATAAACATTCATACCATAACACCACTTATACTTTGTCTCTATGGATTTGATGATTCTGGAAATTTCATATAAACGGAATAAAAATATATGACTCTTTGAATCTGATTTGTTTTACTCAGCATAATGTTTTTAAGTTTCATTCGTATCATGGCCTGAGTTAGTACTTTATTTTTTATGGCTAAATAATATTCTGTTGCATGGACTGATAAGGATTTATATCTGCTATTTCTTTTCTACTTGTCTTATGCTTTTTTTTGGATCCTGTATTCTTCCATTACTGCTTTTTTTGTGTTAAAGATATTTTCTAGTGTACCATTTAAATTCCTTTGTCATTTATTTTACCTTTTTTTCAGTTAATTCCTTAGGTGTTTCCCTGGGAAATATCTTCACTTGTAATGATCTAGTTTGAATTGTGTGTGCTAAGTCACTTTAGCAGTGTCTGACTCTTTGCAACCCCATGGATTGTAGCCCACCAGGCTTCTCTGTCCCTGAGATTCTCCAGGCAAGAATGCTGAAATGGGTTGCCATGCCCTCCTCCAGGGGGTTTTCTCAACCCAGGGATTAGACCCATGTCTCTTATTGACATGCATTGGCAGGCGGATTCTTTACCACTAGTGCCACCTGGGGAGATTAGTACCAACTTAATTACAGTTGAATGTAACAACCTTGTTCCTATATAGTTCAGGTATCTCATCCTCATTTGTGCTGTTATTGTCATAGAATTACATCTCTCTATACTGAGTGCCTCTCAACACAGATTTGTAATAATTACATTATGTGGTTTTCTTTTAATCATATGTGGGAAGAAAGAGACAAACAAAACATACACCTACATTTTATATTTACATATGTAATTACCTTTACCAGTGATCTTTCTTTTTTCATGTAGATTTGGGTTACTCTCTAGTGACTTTTCATTTAAGCACGAAAGTCTCTTTAGTATTTTTTGTAGGACAAGTTTGCCGTTGATTAATCTGCTTAACTTTTGTTTATCAGGAAATGTCCTAATTTCTCCAGTTTTGAAGGATAGTTTGGCTGGGTATAGAATTTTTGGTTGCCAGTCTTTCTTTGAGCACTGTTAATATGCCATTTTCACTGGCTTTTGATGGGCTCTGATGAGAAATTGGCTGTTAATCATACTGGAATTACTTGTATGCGATAAGTCACCTCTCTCCTGCTGTTTTCAAGATTCTCTGTTTGTCTTTCTCTTTCAATAATTTGATTATGATTTGTTCCCTGTCCAGTTCTACCTGTTGCTTCTTGACCTGTATACATTTATCAAGAGGCAGGTTAGGTGGTATGGTATTCTCATCTCTTTAAGAATTTTTCACAGTTTGCTGTGATGCACACAGTTATAGGCTTTAGCATAGTCAATGAAGCAGAAGTAGATGTTTCTCTGGAATTCTCTTTGCTTTTTCTATGATCCAGTGGATGTTGGCATTTTGATCTCTGGTTTCTCTGCCTTTTCTAAATCCAGCTTGAACATCTGGAAATTCTTGGTTCATGCACTGTTGAAGCCTAGCTTGGAGAATTTTGAGCATTACTTTGCTAGCATATAGATTCTTTAAATTATTTGTCTAGCAGTTCCAATGTTGGTCTTCCATTTTCGTTTAATGATTTTTTGCTGGGTATGGGCCATACTTTCTTTTTTCTTTTTCATATCTAGTAATTTTTGTTGAAAACTGAACATTTAAAATGATATAATATGATAAATCTAGAAATCATATTCTCCTCCCTACCTAGAATTGCTGGTTTTTTTGTGTTTTTTTTTTTTTTTTTTTTGATTAGGATATTTTCTGAGCTAATTTTATAAAGTCTGTGTTCTTTGTTGTGTGTTGTCAATAAAGCCTATATTTGATTAGCTTAATAATTAGTTCATGATTGGACAGAAATTTTCTTAAATGCCTGTAAACAATATCCCTGTATCTTGCTGAAGGGTTCTGTGTGTGTGTGTGTGTGTGTGTGTGTGTGTGTGTGTGAGTTTTGCAGCAAACCTTCAACACTCAGGCAGTTAATAACTTTGCCTTCTTCCTTGGGCAGGTCTCAAGGTCAGCCTACAGTGAGAACATAGGGCCTTCTCAGATCTTTCCTGAGCATGTGCACAGCCCTGGTCATATATATGGCCCTACTCATCTTATGGGCTTCTAGATTCACAGGGATATGCTGGAGCTTCTTAATGCCCCTGTGGGCATCTCATTCCTCAGCCTTTCTTTTTGAAATTTTTTGTTAGCATATCCTTTATTGCAATGGTTATCCACTGCCTCATGCTGCTGTGAAATTAATCAGTTGCTGCTAGTTGTTTTTACAAGTTCTCCTGGGGAAACAGCTTTTGCACTGAGTGAACTCTGAATCAGGTAAAACACCACAGCCTTGAATATGAGGTTTTCCAAGAAACTGTAAGAAGGGTAGAATCATGGCGTTCGTCTGGGAAGGAGGTCTTGATGGAGCCCCACTCCCATTCTTCTCACTCTGGTGTCTATTAGACTGTCAGTTCACACTGTGATTGTAGACTGCTGGTTTTCATCATGATGACTTTTGGCTTTTTAAAGCTATCTCAGACCTGCAAAGTGAAGGATTGGAACAGGACAAGTAAAAATGCCACAAAGCTTCCTCTTCTTGCCAGAATTCAGCCATTTTCCTTGAATAAATGCTCCCGGCATTGATAAAACTTTTGGCTTCCCCCCCACCCCCCCCACCCAGAGTTTGGAAGAATTTGATTCTGACAGTGTTTTCTGTTTTTGTCATTGATTTTATGGGGGAGAGAATTTTAAGAGGTCCTAACTCTATAATATTTGGTGACATCATCTCTCTAAAGATCTTATCATGTGACTATACAATGTGGTCCAATTGGAGTTTATTTGAAAACAAATTTGTAATACGTTGTATTCTCTAAGACTGGAATTTTTCCAGCTGATTCTTTAAGTTAAGGAGTCAGAAAAACTTATTTCTTGGGTTCAATGTGCATCTAATACCTATTAGATGTAGAAGACTACTGAGAAAAAATTGAACATTTTTATTTCATTTTCAAAAATAAAGTGAATGGATGTCTGGAATATTTCTTGCAGTTCTGGTTTCTATATGTTAAGAAATCATAATGGTAGCACAGACATGCATATAAAATTAGAGTTTAGATAAATTTGTCTTATAGACAAATTAAAAGACAGGCTATAGTCACAAGTTATATCTTTGATTAATAAATTTATGGAAGGTGTTTTCTCAAGAACTAATGGAAGTGAAGTTTACCTTATTAAAATTTTGCTTTTAAAAATTATCACATTAAAATTGCTACATTTTGCTGTCATTTTTTTCAAGGAAAGTTGACAGAGCAGTAGAAATTAATTAAAATTTAAAAGAAGTTCTTGCCAGACTATAAAATATGGCAAGATTTAGACTTAGCAGGATTTAACCCAGTTTAAACTCTTGTTCCTGATTCTGTAACAGATTGAGAGGTTGTATTTTGATATATTGTTCCATTCAGAGGAACCATGATTTGACCCAGGGTATGACCAAATGGCTATTCAAAAACATATTTTTCCATTAGTTAGAAATTACTTTATTGCTAACTGAAAGAAGATATCAAATCCTATGTCCAATACTTTAGCAGTGATTCTAAGACCCCTATGAAGATTTGACTTTGACCATGAATCATGGGAAATTGTATTATTCTAAGCCTGACTCTAAAAGCTCTAAATTGATTTGTAGTAGTTGGAACTGAATCTTGGCATTTTTATTTAATTATGGCCAGTGTATTTCCTGTGTTTTCTATTATTGTATGTGCACACTATGTATGTAACTATATTATATATGTACATATATATATATACATATATATGCATTTTGAGAGGAAAAAATGCAGAGATTTTAAAGTTTTGACTTTTTTGTCACAAACAATAGGATCTTCAACTTGGGGTTCTAAAATAAGTGTCAGCGTGAAGGATGAAAACATCACAGGGCACTTAATTATATTATGCTCAGGGTGGTTGAAATTATGCATTAAAAGTGAAAGTGAAGTCGCGTCCAACTCTTTGCAACCCTGTGGACTGTAGCCTACCAGGCTCCTCTGTCCATGGGATTCTCCAGGCAAGAATATTGGAGTGGGTTGCTGTATCCTTCTCCAGGGGATCTTCCCAACTCAGGGATCGAACCCAGGTCTCCCGCATTGCAGGCAGACGTTTTAACCTCTGAGCCACCAGGGAAAACCCATGCTTTAAAAGTAAAACATAAAGTTGACTACACTGTGCGTGGTGCCTCCTGCTTGGAGGGCTAGGGCACTATTCCAGGGTAGCATTGACAAGGCTGGGTGGCAATGAGGACCTGAAGTGGAAGGACGAAAGATGTTAAAGAAGATGAAACACCAACATTTTTAATTTCTTTTTTCCCCACATAATATAATTCACTTCACTTAGATTTTAAAATTTTATGGCTTTAAGCATAAATTCCATTCCAATAAAATGAACTTTCTTTCCTGTCAGTCTTCCTCAGAATAAATAGCCGTGCATTCCTCATAGATATTTGCAAATACTTCTAAAATATCTTAGGGAAGAAGTCTTCAGGTGGAGGGCTTAACACTAAAACTAGCACAAAAGCATTTTCAGACAGTAATTTAAAAAATTAAATTAGTTGTCAACTTTTATATGTAGGGAGTTTCTTCACGTGAAAATAGATTTTTAGCTTTCCTTGAAAATATGGGTGCTTGACCAGATGGATTCTTTTGGCATGAAGCAGTTCATTGGGGTTGTCCCATCACATCATGGCAAAGAGATGGGAAAACAGTGGAAACAGTGAGAGACTTTATTTCTGGGGGCTCCAAAATCATGGCAGATGGTGACTGCAGCCATGAAATTAAAAGATGCTTGCTCCTTGAAAGACAAGCTATAACTAACCTAGACAGCTTATTAAAAAGCAGAGACATAACTTTGCCAACAAAGGTCTGTCTAGTCAAAGCTATGGTTTTTCCAGTAGTCATGTATGGATGTGAGAGTTGGACTATAAAGAAAGCTGAGCACAGAAGAATTGATGCTTTTGAACTGTGGTGGTGGAGAAAACTCTTGAGAGTCCTGTGGACAGCAAGGAGATCCAACCAGTCAATCCTAAAGGAAATCAGTCCTGAATAATCATTGGAAGGACTGATGCTGAAGTTGAAACTCCAATACACTGGCCCACTTATGTGAAGAACTGACTCATTTGAAAAGACCCTGATTCTGGAAAAGATTGAAGGTGGGAGGAGAAGGGGACAACAGAGGACGAGATGTTAGGGTGGCATTACCGACTCGATGGACGTGAGTTTGAGTAAACTCGGGAGTTCATGGTGTACAGGGAGGCCTGGCTTTCTACAGTCCATGGGATTGCAGAGAGTCGGACATGACTGAGTGACTGAACTGAACTGAAGAATGTGGGCTCTGGATGGTTGGTTTGTATTTGATAAACATGCAATTTTTAAAAATTATACTATCTCCAGTAATTGACTAACCTTGAGATGAACAGTTCATCCGTGATCAGCAAGGCTCTAGATATCAGAGCATTAGAACACACAAAAAATAAAAGATTAGGTCAATACAAGGATTGTAAGTAAGTGATGAAGCTTGGATACTGATTTCTTGACTCATGCCCAAGTCCTAAATATTCTGTGGTAGAACGCATGGAAGAGCCTAGATGAGGGATCTGAGGTCATGACCAGTGGACCTAGAATTGGAAGCCAGTTCATTAATGATTATAATTTAGTTGAGCTGGTTTGTTGAATGAGACCACAGTTCTGCCTCCTTGTATATACACAAGCCTTCATATACTTGAAGTACAATTAGTTCTCCCCAACAGACTGATAGAGCAGAAGTGCTGCAGTGAGGTTAGCAGAGGACATAGCAGAGATTCATAGAAGGAAGATGACCATGGTCATTATGACCTGGCTTGGTAGAGACAATGCCTTCTGTCTCTCACAAGGAATTTCAAAGTCACCACTTGGAGGACTGTTTTGGACCCACTTTTTCAACATTCCTTTAAGTGAAGGGAAGTTTCTGGTCCTAACTGCTTCCTTCGAGGTCGCCTCAGGCCTAGTGTGGATCGACTTAGTCTGAGAAGAGGAGAGGAGTAGGCCACAGGGAAGATGGCGCCATGTTGACTGGGCCCTGCAACAGCACCATTGTTCCCACGGACCGCTCAGTCTTTCCTTTCTCTCAGCAGCTGCACAGTCCAGGTTCATTGTCAGAGTCTCTGCCCCTTGGCCAGATGTTGGAAGTTTCACAGGATGCAAGAATTAAGGAGTGGGACCCCACCCTCAACAAAATTGCTTGTGCTTTTCTGAATTCAGGAGAGATCACCCCAGAGTTAGTTTAGAGAGAAAAATAACTGTAGCAGAACCTGTTTTTCATTTACTCTACAAATTAATTGCCTCTTTACACATGTAGCTCTGGATTGTTTACCAATATATGACATTCCTGAAATTTCACAAACTCTCTTTAAATAGTACACTTTATTTTCAGGCACAATTGAAGAACTCAGTGAAAATCAATTTTTGCTTGTAAAAGTAGATTCTATATTACTTATTTGCTATAACTCAATGATTTGTTATATGTGACAGTAACTTAAATATGTGTAGTTGAAGACTTTATTATCAATATGAACCCTGGTAAACAGGGACTTTTTCTAGTTTTATTTCATGGAATAGTAAGGTAATACCGTTTATATGAATGTGGAAATAAGTATAAGTCACTTTTCAAAATACAAGCAACATGATTTCTTTAAAGGTATCTTTCGCTAGAAAATTTGAACTCTAGAGTGAAAGCTGCAGGAAAATGAATATAATTCTCTGTAATGTGGTGAAAGATGGCCTTTAGAATGGAAATAGCAGATTTCCTCTGAATGAATCCTGGCCAGAAGATAGAGAAAATTTGCTAAAATGACAGTGATTAACCACAGATATCAGAGTCGATACAACACACTCTTTAAACAAAATGAAGTTCTCAGGGCAACATGAACATTTAAATGATGAAGCCAAAGACTGACAACCATTGTGGCATGAGTTAGTTTTTTTATTAGTTTGTTCAGGCTTAAATATCTAATTTTGGTCAAATCTCTATTGTTTAGAACAAATTCTATTTTGTTAAGACTACTCCCTTAGAATTTAATTGAAGAAGGATTGAAAGGAAATTTGCTTTTGTGGAATCTTCTGATGTAGGAGTCACTTTAAAAGTGACCCATTGAGCATCCTATCTTATAGACCAGGGCTTCCCTGTGGTTCAGATGGTAAAGAATCTGCCTGCAGTACAGGAGACCGGGGTTCGATCCTTGGGTCAAGAAGATCCCCTGGAGAAGGAAATGGCCACCCACTCTAGTATTCTTGCCTGGGAGAATTCAATGGACAGAGGAGCCTGGCAGGCTATAGTCCATGGGGTCACAAAGAGTCAGACATGACTGAGCTTTGACTTGTCACTTCACTTTCATCATATAGACCATTCATTTGGTGGATGATGGAATTTGTAAACTGAAAAAAAAAAAAAAAAGAATTCTATTGCTGGACCAAAGAGTGACTCCTCCCTATAATACATATTTGTACGATAGTTCCCTGCAAAAATGTGCTTGATGTATAACTGAATTTTGGGTTGAAAAACTTCTGTTAGAAAATTATCCTCTTTGGGGACTTCCTTGGCAGTCCAGGCATTTAAGATTGTGCACTTCCACTGCAGGGAACATGTATTTAATCCCTGGTTGGGGAACTAAGATCCCACATGCCATGTGGCCAAAAAAAAGAAAAATTACAAATTTTAAAAAGAAAATTACCCTCTTTGGAAAGACTACAATGAAGAGCCAGTCCTACATCCACAGAAGTGCTTTAAACATTTGCTTCCATTTTAAACCCAACTTGAGTCTCTTGTAAGATTTGGGTGGTTGGGTTGAGTTTGGGGGTAATGGCTTCCTCACGTGTATGTTTTTGCTGGTGGCTTAGTATCTCCAGACCATGGATGGATTTCCATCTGGAAAGAGAACATCAGTCTTGAGTTAGAGGATCAGGCAGACTGAGGGAGAAAGAAAAAAAGAGAGAGATTCAGACAGACAGACGCTGGTGCAAAGGGGAGCTTGCTTCTCATTACTCACTGTCTGAATCCAGGATTAAGCTATTCTATTGTTTTCTGTTTTAGACCACGATGGTCTTCATAAATTTAAGACATATGTAGCGATTCTTTGTAGTCTCTCAGAAATATACAGCTAAAAGGTTTTAATCACCCCCAGAAGTTTTAGAAAAGTTCCTGTGTAATTTTCACATCACGCTGGTCAGTTAACAGGGCATCTCAAATTGGGGAGCATTTCAGTGGATGGTGTGGGACCCCTAAACCAATGCAAATGTTTTGTTTATCATTCGGCTGAATTTGATTCAGTAGAGACAATCCGTATCTATGCTTGAGTAAGAAAGTCATGTCTTAGGAGTCCTCCCAAATGCATTTGTACTGCAGAGTCCTTGTTCACCACAGCCACACATCTGTGATGTATCCATTTAGCTTTGTAACTTGGAGAGTGGCTGAGATGTCACTCAGGAGTGGCGATGACCACCTAGCAAGAGAAACAATGCAAATGCTCCTGGGGAGACTGAGTGGAGACAGAAGCAGCTCTACCTTCCTGGGGGTCCTGGGAGCAAGAGAATAACTTGGGGGTGTATTTCAAATTAAGAATTTTACCCATGGAAAACTCACCTATCCTTCCTGGTTGGATGCACTGATGTGACCTTGATTCTCTGCCCTGTCCCTTTTTTTCACTGTTTTCCTCTTGGTCATTCTCTCCAAATTTTCTTGCCTATGAAATAAAATCCTACCATCTTGACACCCATTAATTCTCTGGTGCTTTTTGACACCCAGAAGCTATGCTATGAGGGACATTAGTGTCTGATGTCATCCTCACTGGTGAGACTGTCTTTTGTCCCTTTGAATGTCACCTTTTGTAGATTAAGTGTTTTCTATTTGTACAATGGCTTCCCAGATGGCACAGTGGTAAAGAATCCATCTGCCAATGCAGGAGATGCACGAGATGCTGGTTGGATCCCTGGGTTGGGAGGATCTGGAGTAGCAAATGGCAAGTAACTCCAGTATTCTTGCCTAGAAAAATTTCCTGGACAGAGGAGTCTGTTGGGCTGCAGTCTGCAAGGTGGCAAAGAGTTGGACACCACTGAGCATGCATGTGTACGATGCAATAAACACAGAATTTGCGAATGCTGCTATCTTGTTAGATCTCTTGTCACTCAGAAGGGTGTAAAACAATAGGATTTTACAACTTGGGAGGCTATAAATCCAGACTGCATTTCTTTGTGCTTCATTTGGATAAAAATAAGTGAATATGTGTGGCTTGTCTGTGCAGTGGTTTGTGGTGAATATTGTCTTTACTATAAACATATGCACTCTCTTTGAGTGTATGAGAAGGCATAAATAATTTCTCAACAGATAGAATGCTGTTTCAGCTTTTACTATACCTTTTTTGATAACTAACCTATTGTTTTAGACAAAGAAGACTAGCGGATTTGTTTAGAAAGACATTTTCACAAACATCACTCTTGAGAGTGTAAATTGGTACAAAATTTATGGAGGGCTGTTCAACAATATATTTTAAAAGCTTTAAAAAAGCTCATACTCTTTGAACTCAATAATTTCACTGTTTTGAATTTACTGTAAAGAGAAAAAAGTCACAAATATGCAGGAAGATTTATATTCCAGGATTTTTCATGTCAGAGTTAATAACAGTAAAACATTATATACCCTTTCTATGCCCAAAAATTTAGAATGATTAAATTATGGTACACATATATATAATGAAATACAGTAATGCATTTAAAGTCCTATTTATATATAAAAGGCTCAAAAGAACAACCAACTCATAATAATTATTTCTTGGTGGTATTTCAGAACATTTTATTTCTTTCATTATATTTTTACTTATTTTAAAACGTTTTCTGCCTTGCACATTTATTAATTTTTAAATGAGGAATATAGTATATGCTGTGCTGTGCTTAGTTGCTTAGTTGTCCCCAACTCTTTGAGACCCCATGGGCTGTAGCCCACCAGGCTCCTCTGTCCATGGGGATTCTCCAGGCAAAAATACTGGAGTGGGTGGTCATGCCCTCCTCCAGGGGATCTTCTAAACCCAGGGATCCAACCCAAACCCAGGTCTCCCACATTGCAGGTGGATTCTTTACCATCTGAGCCACCAGGGAAGCCCAAGAATATTGGAGTGGGTAGCCTATCCCTTCTCCAGGGGATCTTCCCAACCCAGGAACCAAACCAGGGTCTCCTGCATTGCAGGCAGATTCTTTACCAGCTGAGCTACCAGGGAAGCCCATAGTATATATACTAACCATTAACTATATTATTACATTAACAATTAACTGTATTTCTATCTTGAATTTCTTAGGAACTGATTGTTATCTTTTTGATTATCTAAGAACTCTGTTTCTTTTCTTTTTTCATCCCTGAAGCTCTGCTCCTGTTGATTTCCCTACCTACTAGCCCAGTGATTTGAAGTGAATGAGGGGTATAGGACCTTCTTAGAAGCTGGATTTGAATGTAGCCTTTATTCATGAGAGGTAAGAGAGTAACAGATTTTTTTTTAACAAATTGTTTTTGTAGAGGTCGTTTAAACGTTGAGATTATTTGAGAACCAACAGCAGAGTTTCTGAAGGGCTTCTTATTCTTTGTCCTAAAAGAGAAGTAAAAGCAGAGCATATGTGGGCAGGGAATCAAAGTGCTGTCCTCCTGGGTCAGGGTCGCCTCAGAGAGAGGCCCTGAGGAGAGGAGCTATTGACCTGACCCAAAGCACTCAGAGTTTTGTTTGCTTGTTTTCCTTAGTCTCTTTTTTCTGTAACCTACTCTCTTCTGAAGGTTTCTCAGTCACAGTCTGGGTATGCTGAATATTTAAAACGTTTCAACTAGAGCTTACTGAGTGAGAATTCCTTCAGCAACTGCTTCATGTAACGATGATTACCATGGGCCTGATAATTAAATCCATGTGCTTGGTAAAAAGGATCATGTTCATATTGTGTATGTCCTACTTGCTAGGCACATAGATATCTCTGTTTTTATCATCTTAAATAGACCATAGCGTGGGCCTTTTTACGCTTGCTTATTGGGCGTTAACAATGGAAAATGCAGTATAAGAGATTACGCAAGGGCTCATGCTTCCTGGACTTGGCTTTTTGTCTTTTAAAATGTTTCATGGTTAAAAACTTTTATTTTACTGACCTTTATGAAGGCTGAAATAAGCTTATTTGTGTCCAGTTGTTTAGCCCACGGGAAGTCATGGTTAATTGCTGCAGAGCTCAAAGCCCAAATTGTTTTATTAAAGTTGGAGAGTTTGAAGTCAAAGTCTTACAACTGCTATCTCCTTCCCCACCACTCTGTTCAGTCATGATTACATTCAATCTGTGCTGGAAGAACAAACTTCTAGGCATTTATAGGAATATGAAATTATCCTAGGAAAGGCACTCTGATCCACCAAGACCCATTCAGGTAACGTCTTTAAAAATACATTGGCTACTATGTCAGATTGTCCTATGCGTCCCCTCAGGAATTTTAATGTCTTATTTTCTTTTTTTAATTATAGAAGTAAGTATTAGAAAACACATACAGGTTTTAAAATAGAAAATTAGAAATGCATGCTATTCCTAAGCATAAGGTAAATTTTGTTAGCATTTTGTTGTATTTTTGCTAGTCCTTTTTCCTCTGCATGTATGTATATTTAGCATAGTTAAAATCCTTAAATATTGCATTTTGATTTTTTCATAAACAATAGTTTGTGATCATCTCCCTTAGCATTAAAAACCTTCAGAAATATATTCTTTATTTATAATATTTGATCAAGAATCTCAAGTATATCCTCTCCTTTTTGGACTTTTGGGTGTTTGTAGCTGTTAATTGTTATAAATAATGATGTATTGAACATCTTGTGCATACATTTTTGCTCATACACTTAGTTAATGTTTTAGGACAGATTTTTAGAATCGGAATTGCTGAATCAAGTGATACATTTAAAAAGTTTAAAATTCATATTGTCTCAGATACTTCTAAAATCAGATTTATAGAAAATCAGATTTATTTGCTAAGAAATGATAAGGCTGACAGTGGAAAAATTGTAATTGTTAAACCAGAAAAATGTAGACTTTGTTCTAAGTTCCTGATTAGATGTATGGTCCAGATGCTTGGCAATGACACTGCAGGTCTCTGTGCCTTGATTTCCTCATTTTGAGGAATTGTTAAATAATACCACTCTTTTTCTTATTGCCCTTTTAGAAAAGTTTAAAGTGGACTGATTGACAAGAGGTTTTAAAATATTTTGAACATTTAAAAAGGGATATGGAGGAACCAGCGATGACAATGTGGTTGTTTACTTCATGTTTGTGAACCAAAATCAGATGTTTGGACCTCCATGTCTTAGAGGTTTGGCCAGGAAAGCAGGAGACAATGAGACTGGCCAAAGCAGCATTTACTGTTTGGTATAATTTCAAAGGTATGCTAAGAGAAAGAGAGCTCAGCCAAGAATTTATGACTCGGTCAGAGGCAAAGTTGAGAACTATCACCTGCTTCAAGGAGGAAAGCTGTGGATGAGTTCATATATATGCATGGCACACTGCTGCAGTCTAACTTTATGACTTTTAATGACTCCGACCACCTAATCACTTGTGAAAGGATGTGCTGGAGTTTGCCTTCACTCAGCTTGACAAGGTGATGGGAGGCATATATCTTCCTTACATGAAAACACTTGTCAGTTGCATCATATTTGGTAAGACAAGCACCAATGTCACCTTGGGGGGAAGAAAAGTAACTCAGCTGACATCCAATGCATATGAGTTTCCAATATGCTGCAACATAGCCTAATTTCAAGTGAAATATGCAAATACACCCTATTTTGTCTGTAGTTTTTATTTTCCTGATGCTTTCTCTAAGTGCCACATCTTCTGCTGATGGAAACATTGTGTAACTTCTTCTGAGCTGATGCATATTTAAATACGCAAGGCGAAGAATTTTCAGCCTTTGAGTGGAGGCAACATGGCAAACCAAATGCAAATCTCTCAGTCACCTGTTCCTGTTTGGTTTGTTTTTTATTTTATTTTGGTGCTTGGGATGCACTTATATAACCCGTTCATGTTAGTCCAAACTGCTGAATTTTAGATTTTTTATGGGTAGTAGGTCAGTCAAGTGAAGTTGGCTTATTAGCTACATGGGCAGCAGAGAGAAAACTGAGTGTGTTTGATAAACAGGAACAGATAAAGAAGTTGAGTCACAAAACGCATGTCTCTTTCCTGATTCTTTCATTACACTTTAAAGAATATTAAAGTGTTTTGTAATCCTAATGGTTTTGGTTTCTAAATGACTTCTTCATTGGGACAGCATAACCAAAGAAGTCTAGGTATAAATGCCTCCAAGGGGCTGATATTATGGGTCAGGTGAATGTCCTGAATCATAATAGTGGGTCTGATGGCTTTCCTAAAGAAAGGAAAAGGTTAAATTGAAAATAGGACTGCTGCTGTAAAGGCTTCAGTGCAAGCTTTGTCCATAACAAAAGAAAGCCATTAAGGTATTTTAGTGTGACTGCAGTGTTGATTGCTAGAACAGTGTCCCGTAGAAAACAAAACAGCTCTTTGCACACTTTGCAGACTTTCCCTAATAAAACGCCCCTGTTTTGTAAGAGGATAGGTGATCTGTTTTGGAGGACAGATCTGCAACAGAGTTTGATTTGCGTCTTCCAGGTTATTGGTAAATAACTTAAGTCTAAGATCCCATAGTGTGCTTTTTTCTAACCATACATACATTTATTATAGCTAGCATTTTCTAATAATAAGTCAGTCAACTGTTGCAAGTACAATGGTCGAGGGTTCCATTTTATTTCATATATAGATTTCCTTCAGTAGCTGTTAGCTGCATTTATTCAATCATTCCTAGGGTGCTGGAGTGGATTCTCTTTCCAACTGACTTGTGCAGTAAGATTCTACCTATTGTGGTAGCAAAAATTGTGAATGGTTTGCTCGTAAATGTGGAGCAAACCAAGGAGTTGCTTTCAATTTGGTATTACTTTATTTAGATTTTTCTGTTGCACACCATGGAGGAATGGAGACCAGGGGAATGTGATGAGCCAAATTGTCTTCCCACCCAAGAAACAAGACAGTCTCATCATCTGAATCTGATTCTTCATCTGAGTCTATCCACTGCAAATCAAAACAGTTGATGGTTACTTTATGTAGTTTTTGGAAGGTCGTAGAATAGTCAATTGCCTGTAATTGTCTCCATGGCAGCCTAAGAGAATCATGCAGGCAGTGATGTGTGTAGTTACATTTACAATGCTATACATTCTGAGAAAGAGAGTTCTTATACACTCAGGAAAAAAAAAAAAAAAAGCCCACATCTAGAATTGGATAGCCCATGGTCACACACTGTCCTTGCAAATAAGTAGGTACAAATTCCATTCGATTTTTCACTATAACTCAACAAGGGACAAAATACTGACTTTGTGGCCATCCACAAAAACATGTTTTTCTTAAAACCACTTACCAAAACATGTGAAAGAAAGCCACATAGTTTACCATGTTAATGAAAACATAACTCTTTTGGACAGGTAAGCTGTGTCAAAAATTTCATTTTAAGTTTCAAACCTTTGTTCCTTCCTCAACTCAACATTCATGACTATGTGACGCTATTTTTTCTTTTTTCCCCATTTATTTTTCAAAAGTTGGTGAGGGTTGTGTTCTAGCCATCATCCAATTACGAGTTTGATTTTTTAAAAATGAGAAGTCATTTGAACAAAATAAGCAAGCATGACTATAAATCTGAAATGAAACAGATGTTAGGAAAAGCACTTTCTCCTATCACCCAATTGTCTCTTACAAGATAGCTAGGGAAAATGACCTCCTTTTAGCATTTATTATTGTATAGCCCTTCCACAACTGGTCCATCCGTTATAGGTTTCCTGCTCTTGCTATTGTTCAGTGGTGAAGAGGCAAACAAAGGAAACGCACTGAATTGTCACATGACTATTTGGGATAGTCATGAGCAACATTTTCTTCTTGTATGAAACAATAACATTTAAATTTTGTGGTTATGTATCATGAGTGTCTGACAGCAGAAACCATTGTGATTGGCAGGCACTAGATTAAATTTATGGGTTTTAGGCTTTTTTTTTTTCTTAATAAGGATACCTTGAGAAAGTCCAAGGGAAATGAAAGTCAGTTTTGTCATCTCGCACAGATTTCAAAGGCAGTGGGCTACACCAGGGCTTGAAAGGTCTATATTACACTGCGGCTGTCTAGCCATACTTGACAATGAGACATACTGTATTTGCTCACGGTGCTGGAGTTTATCATGCAAGAAGAGTAATTATATTTGAATTGTGTCAGCCAGCCACCCTAAAATGAAGGAACGTCAACGAATGTTGCTCCAAGGAGAAGGAGATGATTAGTTATAATTATACTCAGTGTCCAAGAAAAATGCTTCATTCCCTCATTCTATTGCAAAGGGGAGAGGGGAAAAAAAGAAAAAACCCAACAATTTTTTTTAGTACTTCTCAGTATTAAAAAAAAACCTTTTAAGGTGGCCATTTATTGTAGAAATTTTAAATAAGCGCTCTGGTGTGACCATTTAACTATCTAAGGACTTGCTTGGTCTGTGCACAATTTTCTAGCTTTTAAAAACATAGTGTGTAATACTATCTAGATTTTTCTTCCTTATCATATGTAGACAATCTCCTAACAGGGGAAATGTTACACAATAGAAGTCAAATTTCTTAATTCACCTAACTGTGGTTTCATCTACATAGTGCCAAGACATAAAATATGGCTTTATAGCCACTTATAAATTTGATGATTTGATTTATAATTCTTGTCAAATGAATGGTTTGTTTGAGATGATAGGATGAATACTCTGGAGTGTTGATGTTTTTTGGGGTGTTTTTGTCAGTGAATGGTTACCTAAACTTAGCTTTCATATCCTAAGAATACACATTTTGAAGTTTACACTTGGAGACGTTCAGACTTTTCAGGTGATGCATTTTGTTGTATATTCTCTTTTATTGTGTAGCGTCCCATATCTAGCTTAGAGTGATGGTTTAGTGGGTATTAGTTTGTTGGTCACCTCTAGAGTGGTTGATTTTTGTGACTTTGTATGTGTAACTTTTTTGGGGTAAAATTCTCACTTTAGTAATTTTTTAATAATGTTGAGATGATGATATGGTTGATGGGCTTGGATTCTCTCTCAAATGATTTATTATTATACTTACAAGAATGGGCTTCATTTACAATTATTGACATTTTGTGTGGTTTCAGTAACTTCCCCAAGACATTCTCATGAAACCAATATTATAAGTAATGGTAAGATGAGTAGAGATAATAGATTTAAAAAGGGGTGCTATTTCCAAAATGTATTTGCTGAGAAGTCAAATTAGTACCAGCTATTTTTACATATTATTTAATTCAGCCTCCTTAGCAGTGAGGATATAGGTGGTCAAAACATTTTAAAGATTACTTCTGTTATCTAAGTAATACAGTTTGGTTAACTATTATGGATCACTCAGAATGGTTTTGAGTAGTTTAACACAATATTTCACTTTTCATAGAATTTAGCAGACTCTTATCAGACAATATGTAACATAACTATGTCTGATTCATGTAAAGTGATTTGGGACATGACACAGTCTTCGTACAGAGCAAACTCCACTATTTCACCTCAATGAAACAGCTAGATCACTGACACAGGATTTCATATATATTGATACACATATACATCGCTCCTCTTCGCGGCTGCTCAACTCATACACACAACATGTAGCACAGTCATGCATCTGTTGTCTGGTGTGACTGTTCCCGGTGGTGGAGGCCATCTCCATGATAACCCTGATTCCTTAAGTCACATCCCAGCATGCCCTGTGAGCGCTCTTGCTTCAGTGAACTCTTTAGATGGATTTTCCTTACTGTTGTTTTCTTTTTTTCTTGTGTTTCTGTGTAATCAGACCCATACGCAGATTTGCCAAATAAAAAATTTTCAGTTGAAAAAAAAAAAGAAAAAAAAAAAATTTTCAGTATAACAATGTTAAGATTTTCAAATTGTACTTGACGTATATATTATAGCTTAAGAATGCCACCAATCTGCAGTCGTTTTTACGAATCATTTTCTTTCCCTTTATATGAATTTAAGTTTTAGATGTGGCTGGTTGTTCAGATACCTTGGTTTATCCCACTGCCCAGTGTCCATAACCATGGCTCCAAAGTCCTTTGTGGTTTTTTTGTCGAGTACACAGAACTGAGTCAATCACGGCCCTCATTCATAGCCTACTATGTTGTAGATTGGCTGGCACAAGCCTCTCTTAAAAAAAAAAAAAATCATTCACTTGACTGTGCTGGGTCTTAGTTGCAGCACGCAGGGTCTTTAGTTGCAACCTGCAAACTCTTAGTTGCAGCATGTGGGATCTAGTTCCCTGACTAAGGATTGAACCCAGGCCCCCTGCATTGGGAGCATGGAGTCCTAACTACTGAACCACCAGGGAAGTCCCTCAAGCCCCTCTTTTGTTTCATTCTGTTTTCCAATGTGTTCTTCAGTCTCCAGTGCTGTTCTATTTCCTGATAGACATCTGCTTCCAAGTACTTAATGTTACATTCTTGCAATTCTTGTGATGTATATGTATCTTGATTTGTTGTGTATCTTGTGTATCTTGTATTGTTTTGAGTATGTTTTAAGTATATAGATGGTATTATGCTGTAAATATCACTCAATTTCTTGCTGGAAAAATGAAGCATTATGTTTTTGAGCTACTTCTGTGTTGCTAAATGTAAGTCTAACTCATGAATCCTGCCTTTGACTTCATACTCATGGTGTGTACAGTTGATAGTTTACTATTCCTGGGGATGGATATTGTGTTTCCTCCTTTTCTTGCAATAATCAACATGTTTCTGTGAATATCCTTAGGCATATTCCTCTGTGGACTTGTGAAGGTATATATTCAGGATTGCTGGGTTGGTGGGCCTATGTCACTTCTTTTTGACAAAAACCTTTCCATCTAAATTTTGCCCAATGAATGAGCAAATGCTGGTTTGCTTCTGGGATCACCCAGAACTTCCCACACCCTCACTTGCTTGAACTTTAAAATCAAGTTAACAGATATTTTTTTGGAAGGAAAAATTTGACCCTATTTTTTTCTTTCACATTGGCTAATTAGAAGCTGTATAAAAATGCCTCCATGTACTGTCACTTTTTTAAACTTAGAAACAAAAATGATGGGTCTTTGTATTAAATTGTATAAAATATTTATTCTAGCATTGTAATCAGTAAGTCTGATTTTTACAAGTAGAATGTTTATTTATTTATTTTTTTGATGATTCTCCATTTACTTAGATGACTGATAGAACAGCTTTAATTATATATTAACCATTTGAATACATTTCTTTACTATCTTGCCCCCTCATATAGTAAACAAGGAGCAAAAGAATGTCCAGGGTGCATAGTTGTGCTGTGCGTGTGCCTGATTTCTCTGGCTAGCTTGTCTTTATCATAATTTATTCCTTACTTTATACCCAAATTCTGTCACCCAAATTAAAACAGCAGTCCCAAATGAGAGTTCCAGAAAGGAAGTGAAATTGATGTTAGATGAATATTATTTGCTAACTACTTTCATCAAGCCCCACTGCCCAGAGAACCCTTATTTCAATGAGTCCTAGGCTGCATTGCAGAGCATCTTTTGTTTCATGGTAACAGAGACCTTGTACAAGTTATCTTTCCATTCGGGTGGAAAGTCTGTTTATATGGGAGAAGCGTCAGTGTCTTATGGGAAAATGTATACATTTATGAAATGCCTTTGTATGCATGCTCAGTTGCTAAGTCCTGTTTGACTCTTTGTGACCCCATGGACTGTAGCCCACCAGGCTCCCCGTCCATGGGATTTCCCATGCAAAAATACTGTCGTGGGTTTCCATTTCCTTCTCCAGTGAAATGACTTTACATGCTGTTTATTTCATGCTTCTTTTTCCTGTCTTTCCTAATATATCTGTGTCCCAAATATCAAGAATTACAATAAACATATTTTTTATTGTAATTTTTTCTTTTGTGTAATTTTTCCTTTCTAATTGAAGGAAAATGTGCTATTTAACTTGGTCATAAGAAAGCTCTCATCTAGTTATTTAGATAAAATCTAAGTGACCACTTCCTAATTTAGGCAATTTGGTTATAATTTCAAACAATGTAATTTTTTTTCCCCTTAGGCATTCTGTTATATTGTTAGCCCTCCACCCTAACTTTATGTGTCGGGTAGAGACAATAATTTCTTTTAATATTTCCACTAACTTTTCTTAGTGCATTTTGAAAAATTAGCTGACATGAACACTCACTGATGTGAGATTTATTGAAACCCTCTTTTAAAAACTTAATATTTTAGAGGCTTCCACAGCAATAACCATAATAAGACCCAAATTCTTTAACTTTCAGTGTACATCTTTTAGTGATTCCTCACACTCTGATTTGAAATCGAACACACGTTGAGGCTGGGCATGGTTATTAATTCGTTAGGGAATGGTGGATCCACTCTTCAGCTCTCCTCCGTTCCTTTGGTCCTGGGAGCCAAGGAGAGAGAGGAGGAGGGACGACGGACGGGGGTGGAGGAGGAGAGACAGCGAAGGGAAGGGGGAGACAGGGAGACAAAGCCTGAGAGGGAGACGATGACATTAGAGGTGACACATAGCTATCCTGAGCTTCCTCAGTCTGAGGGGAGAATAATGAAGGGTTTTCCCTGCCTTCTACAGCCCGAGGACAACCCTATGGCCACAACACCTTTTCTAATCCCATTTTCTGTGTGCTGCATGTCATAATCTGTAAGGCACTGGTTCCAAGTGAAAACACCGAATCCAAACAGTGACTGGGTCTTGTATTTATTTGCACTTTAAAACTACAGTGTGTGGGAAAACTTCCTCCTTAGGAAAAAAAAAAAAAAAAAAAAAGGAGGGCTGCAGCCAAACAGCTCTGGGAATATGTTGCCATTAAAGTGGAGTCACTGGACCCAGCAAGCCTTCAGATCTCAGTTCTGTGATTTACAGCAGCATGTCACCAGGGAGAGAAAAGTGTGTGTCTCTTTAAAACTTTTTGTTGAAATCTCTCCTCTTTGGATTATCTTTATTTCTTGCAGTTGAGGGTCCTGTGTAACAATAAGCAGTTGTCCTGGAGACTGGCTGACCCTAAGTACCCCACTGTCTACAGAAACATGGAAGGCTACAGCAAAAAGATTCTGAGTGGAAAAAAGGCAGGATGGTTTTCCTAGATGCAGGGAGCTGGGAGGAAACAGGTCAAAAGCAGCAGGGTTATATCCTGCGTGTTGTTTTGGACATGGAGATCAATGGTAATAACCAGGAAAAAGGACCTGTACGCAGAGCACATTGAAATAGCCACTTAGTGACTTTCTCTGCCAACCTGGTGAGTAGAACAGTCACTAGATGAAATGATTCTCATTCTGTAAGATATGAATGTTTGCCATATATTTATGGTATAAGTGTGTGGAAAGGCTGTGTGTACGTTTTTAAAGGTATGAATAGCATTTGTAAACTTCCTGGGAGTGAGAGGCAAAGAGAACCAGATAGGAACCAGAGTGAGGAGATGATTCCTTAGCCTGACAATAGGGAGGGAGGGCACAGATCATCGAAACTGGAAAACAGGCAGATTTCTGGGGCTAGCATTCATGTCAGCCTGTCTGTTGTGAGTGGTCTAACCAGAACTTAAGAAAGAAGCTATAAAATAGCCTAATTGAGCTCTTTTACAAATATTGATTAATCATTGTAGTACCAAATATCTTGCTGATATAGAAAGCATGTGATTGTGGTTGAAAAAAATCATTATTTAGAACTGTAGTCATTCTAATTCTATGGGCAATACATGCACTGTTTTACTCCTTCAAAACTTGGCTATTTGAGGTGTGTTAAAAACATATAAGAACATTTTATTATGAAATTGCACTTACTTTTTGCAAATATAAAACAAAAATAACAATCCATTGGGAGCTAGTTTAGCCTGCTATAAATAGGTTGTGACTATTGATCAATAATATTAGCTATATTTTAATAAAATAGTTGAAATACTAAAAAAAGCTGCTGGAGGAGTGGTGTTTAAATGTATATTAATTTAGTTTTTAAAATTCGCTTTCTTCTGTTGGCATTCTTTCATTTGCTTGTGGCCAACTCAGGTCATTGCTTTGTTCACTTTCTAGAATTACAAATTTATTCTATGTAATTATGTAAAAATTCAGAAAGAAAATATTTAGTTTACTTTTGGTTTTGATAGGATTTCTTGGCTGAAGATCAGAGATTAACTTTAAAATCCACAAGTGCATACTAAACATTTTATAGTAATTATGCCTATTGGAGCAGTAATAGGAGGCCTTCACTTTAAAAAAATTTAAGGATATGGAGGGGAAAAAAAAATCTGCCGATCCAACCAGGGACATCTACTAACTTGGTCAAAAATGCTGTTTGTTAGAATTCTCTAAATGTACCATTTGGTTTTGGGGACTTCGTTATTATTAGATCTGGCATATCAACTCAGAGGAAGAATGACGAGGTCATCCTTATCCTTAAGAAAACCATTTTTTAATCAGCATTTTTTTTTACTCAAATTATAATTCAGCTTTCATATCTAATAGAATTTACATTTACTAGTTCCCACTTGAATATCATTATTTTTACCCTTTTCTGTCTGGTAGTTATTTATAAGCAAAACACAACAGCATTACAAAGAGATCATTTCAGGTCATTTATTATTGTTTGTTTTTAATGGAATTTTGGCTCATTTAGTATATCCTCATTTCAGAAGAATTAATGATACCCTAATGGGTAAATAAGCAGGATCATTTGTATGCTTTACTAAGCTCATTTCCTATTTTTAAAATGGTAATATTCTGGTGAGGTCTCTAGTCACTTCATCTCAGAATAATGTGAATACTGTAATAGGCATAATTTTATAATTTCTGGTAAATTATGGATGCAGACTTTGGTTTCATTCCAACACTGTCATACTAGCCGTATGATTTTGGACAATTTATGTAATATTATCAGACTTCAGATTTCTTATGACTAAAGTGTGGTCAGAGGAAGAGGCACTACAAGATCCTTTTTCAATTCTAAAATTTTATGATATAGAAAGAATCCACATGAACTTAACTGAGTACTGTGTAGAAAATGATTAGTTAACCATGATAGCATGATTGAATCACATTGAACTTTTTTCTTTTTAGGCTCTCAGAAGTATTATTGAAAAGAAAATTGAGTTATCCTTAATGATTCCGGCCATTTTATTTGGTGTTGCTTCATGTGATCTAATACTTGGTTAAAAGTAAAAAGACATACTGCACAGTAGATTGGAGTGATTTAGAAAATAATATCACACTTTTATTAATGAGGAATCTATTGGTTGCAAGTGAGAGAACTCCATTTCAGATTTACTTAAGCAACATACGGGGAATATTCTGGAATCTAGTCATCCATCCAAGAATGGATCTACTTTAGGTCTAGATAGATTCAGGGTTTCAAGTAGTCTCCTTAGAGCTCTTTTTCTCTACCCCTTTGCCCTATTTTCCTATTGATTTATTGCTCGGACAGTCAGGGCCTCAACCTAAGAAGAAAGGAAGTCCCAAGAATATATCCTTTTGAATTTTGATTAAAAGGAAGAAAGAATCTGTTAATCCAAGCAAACACTCTGACCAGCTTTCATTAGGTACTCATCCAGTCACTGTGGTTGGGTTAGGGATGGAGTATTTTGATTGGCCAACTGTGAGTCATAGGATCATCCCTTGACCATAGGCAAGTCGCTGGACCCAAATTACAAGAAATTGGCTTTCCACTGGAGAGTAAGGTTCTATTAATTAGAATCGTGGTGGATGTGCAGGAAAACTACGACAAAGTCCCAAATTGAACACAAGTCTTAGTTTGGACACTTTTTTGGCAGCTGAAAAGTTTTAACCAAAAAGATAAATTGTCAACACACTTGGAAAATAGTAACAATAACAACCAGTAGCTGAAGGGCTTCTGCTCTTTCTTTAAACCATTCAATCAGACAGATGTCAAGACCCTTCTTGATCAGTTTAAAGTTGATCTGCCCAAAGATTCAGAACTTTGCTTTATTCATGCATTTACTTCATTCTTTTAATAATTTATAGTGGTGAAGCATTGCATTTCTCCAGGGTGCTCAAGATGGGCACCTTGATTTTCTTGCTTGTTAACATTTGCATATTTCTAATTCCTATTTATATGATAGAGTTGAATTTGAAATGGTTTATAGGATTTTTTTTTAAAGAACAAGATGTCTTCTTGTGTGACAAAATGTGATTTAAACTTACCATTTGGCACCCATTCTGATTGAATTTTATTCTGAATCTCAGGAATATATTGAGTCACATGTTGTATAGAAGTGCATGCAACATTTACTTTTGTCATTTATCAGAAAAACACAGAGACTGGGGGGCAAGTGTTAATTTATTATCAATTTTTAATAATTAGAACTGTATATCTTTTAATTGGTAAAAAGCTTTATTTAACAGTCCATATAATGAGACTAAAAATAATTTGCTGGTGCTGTCCCACTAGGTAATGATCAAGCCAGCCAGTGGAGAAGAAAGAATGTGTACTTTGGCAACAGATAGAGCTGGTTCTAAACCCAGCTCTTCTAATTACTGGTTCTCTGGTTCTAGGCAAGTGACTTAATATCCTGTGCCTCATCCTTATTTGCAAAATGGGGAGTCATAATCCTTCTTCACAAGATTCTATCAATATAAAAATGAGGAGTCTAGGTATATTTAGCCTAGCATAATGCTAAAAATTTAATTAATACTATTTAGTTTTTCCTTCCTTACTGTTACTTCCTTAATTTATTTCCCCTCTTTTTCTCCTTCTTTCCTTAAAAAAAAAGTCTAGCTTAACCATTGTAGATTCACCCTTTGTCACATATTTTAATTAAAGAATAGGTATATTTAATTGAAATAATGATTGATTAAATACTGATTTACTTAAGAGGGAAAAAACCCATAGCTATAACAAATATGTAGATGTTTCTTATGATGAATTAGGAATGATTTGGTTTAAATCATATGCTTTCAAGTGACTTCTTGTTTTTCCCTGGACAGGAAATTAGTCAAACAGTTATTTTATTGATTAATCTTTACAAACTAATGATTAATTATATGTTCATAGTCTACTCTTAAGTGAAGGAAGAGTCAAAAAGAGTCTAGTAATCTACTAAAATGCTGGAAGTCTTAAATAAATACATTTTAGCCTTGCTGTCTTTGAATTCTTTCTATACAATTTGATGCTTGAAAAAACTGCAAGGAATGACAGAAGAGAATAAGTCTGTATATCTTGGCACTGGAAATGGAAATAATCCTTACAATGATACTGTTCTACTAACGGAATCAACCCTGATGTATAGTGAATGCAAGAGTAAATTTAGTCCCCACTACACAGTAGTGAGTTGCTTTTTTTTTTAATCCTTTTTGTCAATAATGAATAATGTCTTTTTTTTTATTGTTAAAGAAGGTAATGATTTGTCCTGAATCTTTTCTTTGATATAGGAAGAAAAAGTAGCTCTTTTTTTTCCCTTCCTGAAAGACCTTTAAAAAATGAGATTTCAAATAATGTATTTTTACAGATTACAAAAAGTTACTGACTTTTAAACAGTTAAGCAGAACAAAGGCAAGTTCAAATGAGTTGTCTTCCATGGAAAAATAGCATTAGCTTGCTAGACAATGGCATCAAAGTCAGGCTTCTATTAAGGAGATTGAAACTCAACAATTGTCCCCTGCTAGGCAGTGGGTAGGAACTGGACATTGGGGTTTTAATTGCTGTTTTGCTCTAGGTCATGCCTTGCTCTTCCAATTAAATCTGGTGTAAAGAATCCCTGTTCTTCTTCTTCATGCTTTTGATCACCTAATGGAAAGAAGTCCATGTTCCTCAGGGAAATAACTGGGCAGCGTGAATCAATCTTTCTCTCTCTCTCCCCTCCCCTCAGTAAAATCTAATTTTAGTGTAATGATAGCAAATCAAATGTAAAAAAGGAATAGAATTGGTGTTCATTTCTCTGCTCCTCACTATTGCTTTCAATGCAGTTTTTAACCAGCAAGGGGAAAAGAGTTGATTTAATCTTAACAGTTTGAAATGTACATATCGGGAGAAAAAACCAGGTGGAAATAAATGTTAAGTGCAGAAAGCACCTGGATTATTTGGCCCCAGCCTCTGCAGTTGAGTAAAAACAATAATTTGGAAAAAGTCTTAAGTTTTCAAATTTGTAACCTACTTCTTCTAATCCCAGAATGTTACTTATGTGGACTCTCAGTGGGCAGAAATACCAGCATCAAGACAGTTGCAGACTAGCATAGCAGGTGAAAAGTTTTCATAAATAATCCTAAACTCATAAATTATTATAAAAAGAGTTATAGAGACAAGCCTTCAGAGCTCAGAGAAAGGAGAGATGATTTCTATTGGAATATGAAGCAGGAGACAGTGAGGATTAGAAAGACCAAAAGAAGGATATTCAAGAAACAGATGATCTTTAAGCAAAACTGTGGGCTTCCCTGGAGGCTTGGACTGCAAAGAATCTGCCTGCTAATGCAGGAGACCCAGTTTCAATCCTTGGGTTGGAAAGATCCCCTGAAGAAGGGAATGGCAACCCACTCCAATATTCTTATCTGGAGAATTCCATGGACATAGGAGCCTGGCGGGCAGCAGTCCATGGGGTCACAAAGAGTCAGACATGATTGAGTGACTAACACTGTCACAAGCAAAAGTTTGAAGATTAGCAAAGATTTAAAAGTAAACAGAATTTCAGATACAATGTAATACGTTAGAGATACTGGGCTGTGAGAAAAAATATGAGTGTAACTGAATTAATTTAAATGATTTCTGACCATTTTTGTAGATGCTGTATATGTTTTTACAGAGTAAAGTTAAAACGTTCTATGCGTGTGCATTTGTGTCAGTGGGTAGGGGTTTTAGAAGCCAGTATATGAGTCTGATTATCAGAGTCTATTCCAGTTTTTATCTTCATGAGGAATTTTAATCTCTCCTTGTTCCGATCCTTTGCCAACTAAAACTCCAGCCATGATGGCTCCCACTCTTTGAGATTAAGCAAGCTGATATTATAAAACTGGTGTGCCTAGGAAGGTGTACATTTAGAGATATTTTTACCATGCAGCCTATAAGTGACTAATTTATTTAAGCTGATATCATTTAAATACTATTTGTAAGTGATTTCATATCCAGAAAAAAATGACATCAATTATCATAAACACTTAGCACATAATTCTTCTTTCTCCATTTCAACCCTAACACATCACAGTTTGCCCAAATAAATATTTGGTGAGTCCTAAGGGGTTGGAGTTTGGTTTAAAACTTATTACTTAATGGAAATCAGCCCTGAATATTCATTGGAAGGACTGATGCTGAAGCTGAAGCTCCAATACTTTGGTCATCTGAGGCGAAGAACTTTTTCATTGGAAAAGACCTTGATATTGGGAAAGATTGAAGGCAGGAAGAGAAGGGGATGACAGAGGATGAGATGGTTGAATGGCATTACTGACTCAATAGACATGAGTTTGAGTAAGCTCCAGGAGTTGGTGATGGACAGGGAGGCCTGGTGTGCTGTATAGTCCATGGGGTTCACAAAGAGTTGAACACAACTGAGCTACTTAACTGAACTGAAGAGGTTGGAGTTTGTTTTAAAACTTGTTACTTACAGATTTTACAAAAATCACAAGTGACCTAAGCAAATAAATCAATAACATCTTAATGGATTCCCACCCCTTTCCCCACCCAAAAGAATACATCATAGCCCTAGCATAATATTAAGGGTAACTTAAATTAGCTAGCTGCTTTTGAAAGAACAAGTAAGGTTCAGATTTGTGGTTCAGAACAAAAAGTGGTATAGTTGAGTTTAATTAGCTAGAGTTTAATTCATTATTTGTGTAATTGAAATTTTACTTGAACAGTATGGTAAAAAACAGATAATTCTACAAGGGCATGCTGAGTAAAAATGTATTGGTTTAGAGCTAGTGTAGCATAGGTGACTTTAAGGTAATTAAGTTCAGAGAGAGACAGGTTTCAGTCATGCCCACATTTCCCAATGAGGGTACAGAGGTAGACAAATTACTCTTTCAGATCCTCACTTTCCTTAGAGGTTGAATGGGAAGAATAATATTCATTTTGGAAGGTTGTTAAGAATAAATGGAAGAGAGGATGTTAAGTGCCAAGCATATAATCAATATTCTATAATTCATAGATTTAATTAATAGGGCTGTGTATAATTTTCAGAAGGAATTTTGAGACTGTCTTGGATCCTTGAGAATATTTGTTGATGTTCAGCAAAAGAAGGAAAAATGCAGAGAAGTCCCTGTTACCAAGAGTGTTGTGAAACCAATTCTCGCTCATTTCTGATGACAGAGCAGATTGGAGCATCTCTTGGAAAAAGCCTTGGCCATTTGCTATCTATTGTGATGCTACCATGTACAAGAATGTGCTATTTAAAAAGTGTGGGTTAGGAGAACTGAGTGCACACAACGGGCTTATGATGATTCAGTGGGAAAAAGGGAGTCCAGTGGAATCAGGAAACATCTTTCCGGTAAACACTGGAAAAAGGCTAGACACAAGAGAAAATAATTGCTAACCTCCCCTGAATTGAAATCTTTCTCCCCCTTTCAGCTCATGTTGACAGCATGACCTAACTCTTTGCAGAAGGCAGCGACCACAGCAGATGGTGGGGTGACCACCTGGCATATTTGCAGTCAGAAACTGGGAGAGTCTAATTCTGTGGTCAAGGTATTTCAGCTTAAATTTGGGAGTCTGGGTCCTGTGCACCAAGCCAAGGGATAAAAACACGTTCTGATGAAAAGCCTTCCAGAGTCAGCACATTCAAGGAGTCCCACTGAGGCCAGGACCAGTAAATAACAGATCCCAAGGAGTCACATGAGGCATGTGAGTGCGTCTTCCAGGCTGCTGCCCCCGTCCTGCCTTCCAGCTTGTTGCACAGTTCAGACATCTGTATGTGACATATGACAACTGTAGCTTTTTGTGTTATTTCTGTTTCCTATCATCACTTCTTGAGATAAGAGCTTGTCCTTTATTTTAAACAAAGCTAGCATGAGGTGTATATTAGCTACCAGCATTTCACAATGCTGACCAACAGAGACATGATAGAGACTAGATAGAGGTATCACAGTAATAGATCGAGAAGATGTTTACACATTTTTGTTGCCATACTCCAAAAGGATCCCACTACCAGATTTGGAAAAGTATGCAGAAAATATTGGGTGGGCCAAAAAGTTTGTTCAAATGAAAGAACCAACCCAATACATAACCAAGTTCAAAGTTAAACATTTTGAGGTAACATATATACCCCAAATAAGAAAAGGCTTAAGTAAATTAGTAGAATATTATGCTTCTAATAAAATTACACATGTGAAAGATACCAGTGTCTTTCCCATGTGACAAAGATAAGGTACAATATTTGATATACATGGCAATTACAACAATATGGAAAAGAGTCACACAAAAAAATGAAGAGAATATGCAAAAGTCATAATACTTCTGTTGGGTAGTATGCTTATGGGATATTGTTTTATGTTAGTTTAAAAATAAAGCAAGGGGGCTTTCCCGGTGGTCTCCCAGTTAAGAATCTGCCTTTCGGTGCAGGGGACTCAGGCTCCATACCTGGTCAGGGAACTGAGTTCCCGCATGCCATGAAGCAACTAAGTTCATGAGCTGCAACTACCGAGCACCGCTGCCCTGGAGCTGTGCCACAAATAGAGAATCCGTGTGCCAATATGGATTCCGCGTACCGCAGCTAAGATCGACACAGCCAAATAAAGAAATAAATATTAAATAACAAAGGCTTATTTTTGCAGGGTTTTTTTCTTTTAAGACCAACCCTTTATTATGCCTGTGTCTTCTGGAGAACTGTAAAGAGGGAGAGGAGAATTCAGTACTTCACTGTGAATGAAATACTCTTCAGCTCAAGTTCCCAAGAGTGGGATTTATCTGAAAGCCAGTTACAATTAAATAAGGAACTAGACATATTCCAGTGACTTTTAAGATTAAAAATAGAAAAAACTTTAAGACATCATAAAGTTAAAGATCCCAATCACACCGACTAGATGTTTTATTTATGGCACAGTGTAAACCCAAATTGTATATACTGGAAATGTATGATCTCTGTCGTCTATTATTTCTTGGGGAATTTTGCCTCTTCATCCTCATCTGTGTTTCCAAAATAGAAAGTCTATCCTGATTCCTGGTATTACTTTACTATGCTGATACTTCTCCCCTAATTTATTTAAACAGAAAATGATAGAGAAAGTATCAAAAGATTGTGTTTCCTAAGGAACCAGCTCTTAAGGAAAGTATGCCAAGTCAAAAGTCACAACTAATCAAATATAAAATCTGTTGGTTGATACTTGCTGCCCCCAAATATCATAGATATGCAAGGGAACATTTTATCCTCTGTGCAGATTTATCATACTCATTTTTCATTTAGAATATACACACATGAAAAGTGCTCCTTCTCTGATACTTTTCCAATTAAATAACTTTGAAGGCATTTTCTTCTTTTTTCCCTTGCTTTTAAAGAGAGTGGACCAGAGAACTTTTCTTCTAATCCCTTTGAAGGCACATTTCCAAGAAGCCTAAATTTGTTGTTATTCAGTTGCTAAGTTGTGTTTGATTCTTTTTGACTCCATGGATTGCAACAGGCCAGACTCCCCTGTCCTTCATTATCTCCTGTAATTTGCTCAGATTCATGTCCATTGAAGCCTAAATATTTAGGCACAGTACTTGAGAATCTGCCTAAATGAGGGCTTGCAAAGAATCACAGGATCCCTCTACTTCTCTTCCCCCTACTTTTCTGTATATTGGCTTAATTCCTAACAGGTTATAAACTCTGTATAGTTTATAAGGAACTTAGTGTTAGAAATATCCTTTATTTGGAAGCAATAATCTGAAACCAAAAGACTTGAAATTAGAGTTAGAATTAGAATCTACTGTACAGCATAGAGCTTATAGTTAATGATACTGGACCATATATGTAAATGTTTGTTAAAGAGGGTAGATCTTATGTTGCATTCTCATCACACAAAATAATAATATTAATAAATAAAGAGGGTGAGAAGAAACTTTTGGGGGTGATGTTTATGGCATAGACTGTGGTGATGATTCATGTGTGTATGCATAACTCCAAACTCATCACGTTGTATATATTAAACATATAGAGGAAGGAAATAATAAAGGTTAAAGGTGGCTCAGATGGTAAAGGATCTGCTTGCAATGCAGGAGACCCAGGTTCGATCACTGAGTCAGGAAGATCCCCCGGAGAAGGAAATGGCAACCCACTCCAGTATTCTTGCCTGGAGAATTCCATGGACAGAGGAGTCTGGTGAGCTATAGTCCATGGGGTTGCAAAGAGTCGGACACAATCGAGTGACTAACACTTTTACTTTCAGAGTGAAAATAAATCAGTTCAGTTCAGTCTCTCAGTTGTGTCCAACTCTTTGTGACCCCATGAACTGCACCATGCCAGGCTTCCCTGTCCATCACCAACTCCCAGAGCTTACTCAAACTCATGTCCATCAAGTCGGTGATGCCATCCAACCATCTCATCCTCTGTCGTCCCCTTCTTTTCCCACCTTCAATCTTTCCCAGTATCAGGGTCTTTTCCAATGAATCAGTTCTTCACATCAGTGGGCCAAAGTATTGGAGTTTCAGCTTCAACATCAGTCCTTCCAATGAATATTCAGGACTGATTTCTTTTAAGATTGACTCGTTGGATCTCCTTGCAGCCCAAGGGACTCTCAAGAGTCTTCTCCAACACCACAGTTCAAATGCATCAATTCTTCTGTGCTCAGCTTTCTTTGGATGTCCAACTCTCACATCCATACATGACTACTGGAAAAACCATAACATTGACTAGATGGACCTTCTTTGGCAAAGTAATGTCTCTGCTTTTTTAATATGCTGTCTAGGTTGGTCATAGCTTTTCTTCCAAGGAGTAAGTGTCTTTTAATTTCATGGCTGCAATCACCATCTGCAGTGATTTTGGAGCCCAATAAAGTCAGCCACTGTTTCCACTGTTTCCCCATCTATTTGCCATGAAGTGATGGGACACTTCAAAAGGAAATAGAAAAGATCAGTAAAACTAAGAACTGGTTCTTTGAAAAGATAAATTTAACAAGATTCTCCAGGAAAAAAGAGAGAGCTCAAATAAAATCAGAAATGAAAGAGTTGTTACAACTGATGTCACAGAAATACAAAGGAACATAAGAGACTACTGTGAACAATTATACACCAACAAATTGGACAACCTAGAAATGGATAAATTTCTAGAAACATACAGCCTATCAAGACTGAGTCATGAAGAATAGTAAATCCAAACAGACTGATTACTAGTTAGGAGATTGAATAAGTAATCAAAAAACTTCCAATAAAAATATCTAGGACAAAATAGTTTCATTAGTGAATTCTACAAAATATTCAAAGAGAATTAATACAAATCATTATCAAGCTCTTTTGAAGTATGGAAAAGGAGAGAGGTCTTCCAAATTCATTTCATGAGGCCGACATTTCCCTGATACAAAAACCAGACAAAGACCCCTCAAGAAAAGAAAACTATAGACCAATATTATTGATGAGCACGGTTACAAAAATCCCCAACAAAATATTAGCAAACCAAGTTCAGTAGTACATTGAAAGGATCATGTACACTATCAAGTGGAATCTAGAATCACAAGAGTGGTTCAACATCTGCTGATCAGTCAATATGATGATAATGATCAGTCATTTCACATTAGTGAAATGAAGATAAAATTTATAAGATTCTCTCAATAGGTGCAGAAAAAGCATTTAACAAAATCCAACATCCATTTATGACAAAGACTGTCAACATTGCATGTAGAAAGGGAACATACCTCAACATAATAAAGGCCATATATAAGCCTAAATACACAGCTAGCATTATAGTCAGTGGTGAAAAGCTGAATCTCTTCTTCTATGGTCAGGAACAAGACAAGGATATCCCCCCTGCCACTTTTATTCAACTTAGTGTTGGAAGTCCTAACCAGAGCAGTTAGGCAAGAGGAAGAAATAAAAGGCATCCAACTTAGAAAAGAAATAAAACTATCACTATTTGCAGATGTCATGGCGTTATATCTAGAAAACCCTCAAGACATCATCAAAAAATGTTAGAACTAATAAATGAATTCAGTGAAGTTGCAGAATACAAAATCAGTACACAAAAAACTATTGTGTGTGTACATTTATAAGAAACTGTGACAGAGAGAAATTACAATATCCCATTTATAGTACCATCAGAAAACTGTAATAACTAGAAATAAACTTAATCAAGGAGGGGAAAGACCTGTATATTGAGAACTATAAGACAGTAATGAAAGAAATTGAGGAAGACATAAATAAATGGAAAGATATTCCATTTATGCTCATGGAGTGGGAGAATCAATATTGTCAAAATCTCTATAATGCCCAAAGAAATCTATAAATTCAGTGCAATCCCTATCAAAATGCACATGGCCTTTTTCAAAGAAATAAAACAAATAATCCTAAATTTATATGAAACCATGGAAGACTTTGAATAGTCAAAGCAGTCTTTAGAAAAAAGAACACATTACACACCAGTCAGGATGGCTGCTATCCAAAAGTCTACAAGCAATAAATGCTGGAGAGGGTGTGGAGAAAAGGGAATCCTCTTACACTGTTGGTGGGAATGCAAACTAGTACAGCCACTATGGAAAACAGTGTGGAGATTTCTTAAAAAACTGGAAGTAGAACTGCCATATGACCCAGCAATCCCACTTCTGGGCATACACACTGAGGAAACCAGATCTGAAAGAGACACGTGCACCCCAATGTTCATCGCAGCACTGTTTATAATAGCCAGGACATGGAAGCAACCTAGATGCCCATCAGCAGATGAATGGATAAGGAAGCTGTGGTACATATACACCATGGAATATTACTCAGCCGTTAAAAAGAATTCATTTGAACCAGTCCTAATGAGATGGATGAAACTGGAGCCCCTTATACAGAGTGAAGTAAGCCAGAAAGATAAAGAGCATTACAGCATACTAACACATATATATGGAATTTAGAAAGATGGTAATGATAACCCTATATGCAAAACAGAAAAAGAGACACAGAAATACAAAACAGACTTTTGAACTCTGTGGGAGAATGTGAGGGTGGGATATTTCAAAAGAACAGCATGTATACTATCTATGGTGAAACAGATCACCAGCCCAGGTGGGATGCATGAGACAAGTGCTCCGGCCTGGTGCACTGGGAAGACCCAGAGGAATCGGGTGGAGAGGGAGGTGGGAGGGGGGATCAGGATGGGGAATACGTGTAAATCTATGGCTGATTCATATCAATGTATGACAAAACCCACTGAAATATTGTGAAGTAATTAGCCTCCAACTAATAAAAAAAAATAAATAAAAAAAATAAAAACAATTAGAAAAAAGAACAAAGGCAATATGCTCCCTGATTTAAAACTATCTTACAAAGATATAGTAATTAAAACAATGTGGCATTGGCATCAAAACAGACACAATTATCAGTGAATAGAGAACCCAGAAATAAACCCATCTATGTTCACATATGGTCATTTAAATTATGACAAAGGAGCCAAGAATATACAAGGGTGAAAGCACAGTCTCTTCCATAAATGGTGTTGGGAGAACTGGTCAGCAACACACAGAAGAATGAAACTCAACCACTGTCATGCTCCATAAACAACAATTAAGTCCAAATGAATTAAAGACCTGAATGAAAGACCCGAAACTCTAAAGCTCCTGGATGAAAAACAAAAAAAAACAAAAAAACGTGGTAGGCTCCTTGACAGAGGCCTTGGTGATGATGTTTTGAATCCAACACCAAAGCCAAACAAACAAAAACAAAAATAAGTGGGACTACATCGAACTAAAAAGCTTTTACACAGCAAATGAAATCACTAAAACAAGGTGAAAGGACAGCCTACTGGATGGCAGAAGTTAATTGCAAATCATACATCTGATAAGGCGCTAGTATCTAAAATATATAAAGAACTCATACAAGCCAATAACAAAAAATCCAGTCAAAAAGTGTATGGAGAATCTGAAGAGACATTTTTCCAAAGAAGACATATAGATAGCCAACAGATACATAAAAGGATGCTCAACATCATTAATCATCAGGAAAACACAAATCAAAACCAAAGTGAAGTATGAGTGTGTGTGTGTTAGTAGCTCAGTCATTTCTGACTCCTTGTGACCCCATGGACTGTAGCCCACCAGGTTTCTCTCACACTATTAGAATGACAATTAGTAAAAAGACAAGAAATAACAAGTGTTGGTAAGGATGTGGAGAAAAGAGAATACTGTATCCTGTTGATGGGATTGTAAGTTGGCTCAGGCACTGTGGAAAACAGTATGAAGTTTACTAAAAAAATTAAAAAATAGAACTACCATATGACCCAGATATTCCTCCCGTGCATATTTATCCAAAAAAAATCCCCAAGCCACTAGCTAGAAAAGATATATGCACCCCGGTATTCTTTGAGGCATTATTTACAATAAGCAAAACATGTAAGCAACTTAAATGTCCATCAGTGGATGAACAGATAGAGAAATTGTGGTATATACAGGCATACCTCAGGGATGTTGCAGGTTCAGTTCCAGACCACTGCAATAAAGCAAATATCACAATAAAGCAAGACACATGAATTCTTTGGTCTCACAGTGCATATGAAAGTTATTTTGGCATTATATTGTAGTCCATTGAGTATGCAATAGCATTATGTTTAAAAGAGTATATGCCTTAATTAAAAAATGCTGTATTGCAAAAAATTGCCCAATTGTAATAGTACCATCAAAGATTACTGATCTCAAGTCACCATAAAAATATTGTAATAATAATTAAAAAGTTTGAAATAATGTGAAAATCACCCCCAAATGACACAGATACACAGAATGAGCAAATGTTATTAGGAAAGATGGTGCTGATAGACTTGCTTGACACAGGGTTGCCACAAACCTTCGCTTTATATAAAACACAATATATGAGAATTGCAATAAAGCAAAGTGCAATAATAGGAATAATGCCTGTATATACAATGAAATATCATTCAACTATAAAAAATAATGCAGTCTTACCATTTGCAACAATGTGGATTGACCTTGACGGAGTTTAGCGGAAAAAGTGAAACAGAAAGACTAATACTATATGACTTCTCTTAAGTGTGGAATCTAAAAGAAAGAAGAAAGAGAAAAAACAACCCTGGAAGATTGGTAGTTGCCAGGGGCAGGGGATGGGGGCATGGTGGAGAAATGGTTGAAAGAGGTCAGAAAGTGAAAAAGAAAAAAAATGTGAGTGGTGAAGATTTTCTCAGACCTGTCAGTGGGTTATGCATTCCCCACCCCAAAGTGCCCCACAGTTGTATAGAGGAAGGACATGCTTCTGTTCCTCCTTGCCTTCCCGGTGGCCCCCCAAATAAACTCAGGTCAGTCTGACTCCAAGCCCCAATTAGAATTTACTGTATAATCTACAACCTCTTAAAGTAATCATTAAAATTCCTGGTATCTAGACAAAGTACATCTTTTAAAACTAGCCTTATTGAGGTTTAACTCACATACCATACAATCCACCCCATTTAAAGTGTACAATTTAATGATATATTCACAGGGTTGTGCAACTGTTACCACAATCGAAATTTAGAACAGTCACCCCAGAGGAAGCCCCATATTTATTAGCAATTTCAAGCATCTCTTAATCTTATTCTGTGACAAATCACTAGGTCATAATTGACTCTGAAAAGAAATGACTCTATAATATTTATGGTGGATGTTGGGAAGAATAATATTGGGATAAACATTTTCTATATCCTTAATACTTTGCTTTCACCTGCCCTGTGTATTCATCATAGGCTTCTTGTTACGCTCCCAGTGGGAGAGTAAATCCATATTGTGACACTTTCTTAAAACAACTCCTAGGGTAACACAGACTGCTATGCAAACAATGCTAATCTAGGGTAATATCCTAGAGGAAGAATGAAAAAATAACAAAAACAAGTGATTGAACAAATGAATGAGTGAAGTACAGTTAATCATACCTCAATAGAGTGGTTTTAAAAAGCTACAAGAATTAGAATTTTTGGTTCATTCCTTTTTTAAAAGAAAGTAAGATTTGAATAAATTTTGAGAGCGTTTCTTACTGTTTTTCATTCCTGTCTCCTGACTTAATGTGAAAGTACACTCATAAATATTTAGAGATAGATGCACCCAAACTTTTAAAATGTTAACTTATAAATAAATGCATTCAAACTTATAAAAGCATGCATACTTCATGGAAGACTATGGTCAGGCTATTTTCAATAATTCAGCTATTCCAAGGCAGTCATCTAACAGACCTCAGGTTGAAATTTTTTATTTGAAAATGGAAAGTATGTTAGCAAACTTTAATGCTCGTTTCATCCATGAAATTAAGAGGTATCCAAAACAAGTAACACATTGGGTCTTACAAAAAAATGTGATACACCCTTTTCTACATTTTAGTATCAATATTTATTTTCTTTTTGGAATCTGTGTTCTGGGGTGATTGTTTGGGTTATGTCTACTGCTAGCTGAGACTTGCATTTTATCTGTCTATTAACATGAGAAGCAATGGACAGAGACAGTGACAATGCTCATATGAGTGAGTCAGTATTATTTTACTAATCAATTGGATTAATTAACACTTATGAATATATAATATTTTTTGGAAACCATTTGCAAGCGAATCTAGTAAGAAGAATGAACAAGTTTTATTTCAATGGGAACAAACTATCAAACCTATCCTTAGACTATTTTTTGGACTGCCTTCAAAGCTCCTACAGTTTGGCTGAAAGGAAGAGAAAAACAATTGACTCTAAATTGAAATTTCAGTAAGGCCAAAGGTGACTGGTAAGGGCAGAGTTTCAGCAGACTGATTAATGCCCTTAAGTCTGTGATAAATACAGACTATACAATCATAGATTAAGGGATGTCTATTCTAGTGGATGGAAATGATCAGTGTCCTATCTACAGACTCTGCAGTATTTAAAACTTTTTTTTTGGTTCAGGCCTATCCCAGGGAAAGCAAGTCTTTATTTTGACATTTGGAAAGATCCCAATAATTGATTAGTTTATCATATTTGTAGTGTATAAAATTTGAGACCCTATAAATAAACCCTCTAAGATCCTGTGCTCAGGGTCAATTCTTCATGCAGGACATAATTTCTTTTTCATCTAGTTGATGATTTACCTCTTTACACACAAAGTATGCAACTCAACATGAGTTTTCCTCAAAGCTGTTTGAACTTACTTTCCTAGAGTCAGAAATGAGATAGTGGAAGTTTTCTCACTTGCTCTATTGCTCGTTCTGGACATGGAAGACCCACAGAGCCTTTCTTAATTTGCAAGTTCAGATCAGTTCAAACAAATTTGTCTTGAGGCTCTTCTTCCCTATTGTATGTGTCAGGTACGCAGCCAGACATGCCTAATGCTTGCAAAGTTATGGGTAGGTGGCCAAGATACAAAATCCAGACAGCAACAGCAACATTCTGAATTGAGTTGAAAATTTTGTTAAATTTCAGCAGACATGCAAAATATTTATTCAAGAGGTTTCTCTTGGGTAATTTAGTTTTTTCACAGTTGTAATGTCCTATGCTGTTGTTATTTCAGAGCAACATGCCTTCAGTTCACAAGCTGAAGTTTTCTTTAGCACATAGAATATTCTTCTTTCTTAATGGTACAAGATGCTTCAGATGTCCTTAGAATTTCTGGATTTGCATTTCTAGTTGCCATAACTGGGTTATTTTTCATTGTTTCACTAGAGTCCGAGGAAAATCCACATGCTGAGTGAGCCAAATGCAAAACTAGGTACTTTACATTCTAAAACTGTAAGTTTTCCCCTATTTGGTTCTTTGATGCTTGATTGTTGTTCTTTTTTATTTTAATTAAAAAAATTTTTATATAATTTTGAAAGGTTACTTTCCATTTACAGGTTCAATTGTTGATTATTGTGACTGAGTTGTAAGCTCAGCCCAATATTGCTATAGGACTAAATTTTATGCTTAAACATTCTAACATGCATTGGGGATAGTCATTAAATCTACCCCATCATCAATGCATATAAATCTCTAAGAAGAAGAGAACACAGTGCATAATAAGTATCTAATATATATTGACTATTATTATTCTAGAACCCATTTCACTTTGTGGTTGATTACGGTCCTTGTGGGTGTTTTCCTTGTCAGAGAATGTAGGCACCATCAAATGTAGGCATCTTGGTTTTGTTCACTGATGTATCCCAAACATTTTTCAAAGTGCCTGGCAGAGAGTAGGGGCTCAATAATTTGTTAAATGAAAGAGTATTAGCCTGGTTTCAATCGACTGCTGGTATACCACCTCCCCTTTGACATCAACTTGATCCAACTAGGTTGGCAAATATGCTGGTGGGGTCAAACACGCTCCAGGAAGATGCTGTAAAGTCTCTTCTATGTTCTGAGGAGCCGTGATGACAGAAGGTGCCCATTTGTTTGACTGATAGTCATGGTCAAGAGAGTTCCTGGACCCTTGCTCTTTGTGCAGAAGGAGCATGAAAACTATAATTGATAGAGATTTCAGTGAAACTTTCCATGTTGGCTTTTTTTGGCTACATTTTATACTCTTTGACTCTGTGAACTTTGCTTTATAACTCTTATCTTGGAGGGGGAATTATTAACAAAAGGAAACACCTATTTTAATTCATTTTTATAACAGATGGTAAAAACTTAGAGGTAATGACAAAATATTAAAAAATTGAACAGATCTGGAATCTATTCCAAAGCAATTTTGGGAGCCTTTATCTTTCTAATGATGGCAAAGGAATAGAAATTAAAGTAATTTCAGGGCAGATTTGCTTTGCAGTTTAATATGAAAACACTTTTCTGGTTCATATACTGTATGTTTTTTTGTAGCCCCTTAGGAATTGACTTGTTGAATATTGAGAAAATAATACAACTAAGCTGACTTTGATCATAAAAGTACAAATCTTTTATTTCTTTTGTGGTGCTACTCAGAAGAACATGCTTCAGTTAGATGTTTTTTTTTTTTTTTTTTTTTTTAGATGTTTTTTTAATTCCAGTTTTTTTAAGAGGTTTCCAATGCTAGTCACATTTGAGATTTATGCTACCTTTTAAGTCTAAAGATTTTTGGACTTGTTTAGTGTTCTAAATAAATCCTGATTTATTTCATTTGACTTCTTATAATCCCCTATGATTGTTTCTACTGTTACACATTTACCAATTATTGTCCCTGTTTTAAAGTGAAATTTTCATTTGTGACTTAGTGGAGTAAGTAACATTATTATTTATTGTGTTTTTGTACCTAGGCATATACCTCCTATTCCTTAAATATTTTAACTTCTGTTAGTCACTGATTTAAATGTTCTTTCACAAGAGTCATTAGGACTGATAGCTTTCCCATTGTAATCCTTACTATTTCCTGTCTCTTACTATTTCATGTTTCTATCACTTTATTTTCCTATTAACTATGCCTCCATATTAGTAGTGATCACATTGTATTTTATATATATATATATATATATATATATATATATATATATATACACACACATACATACATATATAAGAGATTGTAAATTTCTTGAAGCGGTGAACCATGCCTTTACAACATTGGACCTCTAGCATATGGCTTATAGTAGGCTCTGGGTGTATTTTTGTTGAATAAATAAATAAAACTAAAATGTAGCAAGGTGGTATTTGTTATTTAAGCCATAGAATCTACAGATAAGTATGCAGAAAAATAGCTATTACAAATATATATAAATAGTGTGAACTTTTTAAATATAAAAGTGAGTTCCTGAATTTTGAGGATTGGGCCTGTTGTGATAAGAATTACTTTTTTGTGTAATGATGCAGTACAACTAAAATACTTCTTAAATGACTTTACAAAGTTATCTATAGTTTTCCAGGTCCTAAAGAACTAAAAAAGTGCCAGTTATTACAATAACTCGGAGAAGGCAATGGCAACCCACTCCATTACTCTTGGCTGGAAAATCCCATGGACGGAGGAGCCTGGTAGGCTGCAGTCCATGGGGTTGCTTAGAGTTGGACACAATTGAGAACTTCACTTTCACTATTACAATAAAAATAAGTTAGTTGTTCCTACTTTCACCTAGGATGTAAAAACCTGGAAAGAAAGCTGCTCCTACTCCCCCACCAAAGGGGAAAAAGTCAGATACACACCAAAATCATAACTTTTCTTGAGTCCTTTAGAGAGCTAAGGTAACAAGGTAACATAAATTCTAGAGTCCATGGAATATGAGTGGTCTCAGCTAAAGGAAGAGACGATACCATGAAAGCAGATCAGAATAAATCAGCTAAAATTTTAACGACTTGTTCAAAGCTGAGTGTGGGCTGTGATACCAGTGTGAAATAGATGAGTCCTCACTAGCAATATCTTTTCTCTTTTGAGTTGCATTTTATTTTTAATTGAGGGATAATTACTTTACGATATCGTGTTGATTTCTGCCATCCATCAACATGAACCAGCCATAGGTATGCATGTGTCCCCTCCCTATCGGACATCCTACCCCTTCCCACCCCTCTAGGTGGGCACAGGACACCAAATTAGGGTTCCCTAAGGCACACAGCACTGTGTGCCACTGGCTATCTATTTTCCATTTGGAAACGTATACTTTTCAGTGCTGCTCTCTCAAATCATCCCATCCTCTTCTCCCCCCACTGTGTCCAAAGTTCTGTTCTTTATGTCTGTGTCTCCTTTGCTGCCCTGCAAATATGATCATCCGTCCCATCTCTTTGATTCCATATATGTGTTCATATGCGATGTTTGTTTTTCTCTTTCTGACTTACTTCACTCTGTATCATAGGTTCTAGGTTTGTCTACCTCATTAGAACTGACTCAGATGCATTCCTTTTTACATCTGAGTAATATTCCATTTTATGTATGTACCACGTCTTCTTTATCCATTCACCTATCGATGTACATCTAGGTTGCTTCCATGTTCTAGCTGTTGTAAACCGTGCTGCGATGAATATTGGGGCACATGTGTCCTTTTTAATTAAAGTTTCCGTGGGGTATATGCCCAATAGTGGAATTGTTGGGTCATTTTCACCTTCACTGGGTGCTCGTGAGGGCAGGACAGGAGATTGCACTTCTCCTTGGGGGCACAGGCATGCAGGAGGTGAACTGTGCCCCCTGCAGAAAAACTCAAAGCATCTCTGTTATTAGTTTCTTCTTGCCTATGAACAAAAAGCCTTAAGTCACTGAGGAGAAGCAGCAAATATTGTCACTCACAGGCAGAAAGAACCGTTGTGGTTGCTGCTGCTGCTAAGTCGCTTCAGTCGTGTCTGACTCTGTGCGACCCCATCGACGGTAGCCCACCAGGCGCCCCCGTCCCTGGGATTCTCCAGGCAAGAACACTGGAGTGGGTTGCCATTTCCTTCTCCAACCGTTGTGGTTAGGAAAAGAGTAGAAGAAAAACCCTCTGTCCCCATCGGAGAGCAGGAACGCACCCTGGGCTCTGGATCCCATAGTGAGACCAAGCACTAGCCAACGACCATAAGGGAGTGCAGGAAAGTTCTGCCCAAGATGAACCACAGATGCAACACAGAGTTTGGTTGCCCTGGGAAGAAAGGCAGAAATGCTGAAAAAGCTCCACCTGCCTAAGACTGAAGCTGAACCAGGAAGAGAAGGATCCTCCCTTTGCCAAGTCTCGCCTTGAGTATCAAGTCACAGCAATCTACAGCTGGGGGTGGGGTAAGAGCGGGGAATGAGCCCTCCTCGGTGGCATGGGCATGAGGCAGCTGAGGTGGAATATGGGCACCGAGAAAAACTGCCTGGTGCCCTAGTCTCCAACTGGGCACAGCTGGCAGTTGCAGTCCACTGCTAGAGGAGTTCAAGGCTTGCTCTGAATTTGGTGCACCGAGGTGAACCCAGAAAGAAACAACTCATCATTTTTCTAGGTTAACTTAACCTTTTACTCAAGTGGCTTGACAGAAGAGGAGCTTAAATATTAGTTACCTCAGACTCAACTGTCCTACATGTAATGATGGATATTCACTAAAAAAAATTACAGGACAGAAATTGTGAAAAAATACAACCCACTGTCAAGAGGTAAGGGCATCAAAGGATCCAGATGCAGAGCTGACCAAGATGTTATTGACAGAACAATCAGGTGAGAACTTTAAATAATGATAACAATTATGTTAAAGATTCTATTGGGAAAGGTAGGTGGATAACAGGCATATACATATGGGAAACTTAAGAAAGTGAAGCTATAAGAATAAGCCATATATATACAGAAATTTTTTTTAAAAAAGAATATTAGAATTGAAAAATCCCTTTGACAAATTCTTCAATATGCTTGATATAGCTGAGGAAGGATTGAATGAGCTTGAGGATAAGCCAAGAAAAATTATGGAAATTATTCAAACTGAATAATGTTCAAACTGAAATGTAAAGTATTTTAAAAGATAATATCCAATAATTTTGGAATAAAAATAAGTGGTCTAATATATGTGTACTGGAGTTCTAGAAGAAGATAAAGAGAGAATGAGGTAAATGAAATATTTGAGGAGACAAGATTGAGAACTCTTTCCCCCAAACAATGGAAGATATCAAACCACAGATCCAGGAAGCTTGAAGAACTGTGACAAGGATTAATACCAAAACCAAAGCAATTAAAGATTAAGTAAACAGAAAATTTGAAACATCATTGTGACCAAATATAAAGAGATAATCATGAAAACAGTGAGAGAAAATGTTATTTTACAACTTCAAATAACAACAAGAAATTACAGTGGGCTTCTTGTTAGAAATAATGAAAGCCAGAAGACAATGAAGTTGCGTCTTTATGAAAGAAAGTTCTTCATGAAGAAGGGGTATGAAAATAGGTGAAAACTTAGACTCACAAAAAAAAAAGTACAACAAAAATTTTAAAGATACAGGCAAACAAGATATATTTTTTACTTATTTTTAATCATTCTAAAAGCTAATTGACAGTTTAAAGCAAAAACAGTGAAAATGTATTATATATATGCTTTATAATATATGTAAAAATAAAATGGAAGGCAACAAAGTACAAATTATAAGAAGGGGAAACTGGAAATATATTGTTTTTCTAATGCAGTATGTGAAATAACAATATTGTTTTTAAACAGACTGTGATAAATTAAAAATGTATAGTGTCAACTTAGGTCAACCATTAAAATTTTAAAGAAGGCAGTAAAACTAATAAGGCAATTATGGAGAAAAAAATTTAAAAACACACAATCTAAATGGTTGATCAAAAGGGGAAAAAAAGAATCTGGGAAATAGGAACCAGGAAGAGAGTTGATAGACTTAAAATTCACTTAATCAATAGTTAACTTAAATTATCTAAATATGCTGATTAAAATGCAGAAATTGTCAGGTTAGATGAAAATATAAGAATCAATTGTATATTGTCTACAAAATACTATTTTAATATAAATACATAGATCTGTTAAAAGTAAAAAGATGGGATAAGATATGCCATATAAACACAAATCAAAGGAAAGTGGAATGACCATGTTAAAATCAGGCAAAATAGACTTCACCCCAGAGATATTACCCAGGTTTAGGAGGAATATTACTTACTGATAAAGAAGTCAATTCACAAAGAAGACATAACAGTTTTAAATGTGTATTTGTTTTTTTTTCTTCATTTATTTTTATTAGTTGGAGGCTAATTACTTTACAATATTGTAGTGGTTTTTGTCATACTTAAATGTGTATTTGAAGCACAGTAGGACTTCAAAATACTCAAGGCAAAGCTGATAGAAATAGAAAAATCCGCAATAACATGTGTATATGTTACTACTCCATGTCTTAATTATCAATGAGCAACTAGAGGGAAAGTAATTAAGAATGTACAAGACATAAGCAATACCATCAACCAATATGACCTAATTGACATTCATTAAAGTAAAACATATTCTGGACCATAAAACAAATCTCAACAAGTTTTAAAGAATTGAAATCTTAAAGAGTTTTTTCTGATCATTCAAGAATTAAACTAGGAATCAGTAACAGAAAGGTATCTAAAAAATTGAACAGTATGTGGTTAAACAAAATACTTCTAAATTGCCCATGAATCAAAGAAGAAATCACAAGAGAAACTAGAAAATATCTGAAATATAATAAATAAGAAAATATAACATATTAAAAATTGTGGGACTTCCCTGGTGGTCCAGTTGTTAAGAACGCACCATCCAATGCAGGGGACATGCAATCCTGGTCAGGGAACTAAGATCCCACATGCCACAGGGTAACTAAGCTTGCACGCTGCAAGTAGAGAAACCCGAGCTCTAGAGCCCGCTTGCCACAACTGCTGAAGCTGCCCACTGCAATTAGAGAAGCTGGCATGCCGAGAAAAAAGAACTCACCTGCCACAGTGAAGACCTAGTGCAGTTCAAAAATTTTTTTAAAAAGGCAAAAATCAAAAGTAAAGCTCAATTTAAAAACTTGTGTAAGAATTAAATGCGTAAACTAATGAAAGAAAATGAATAAAAGGAAATTCTCAAAATTTTCATCTGCAGAAACTAGAAAAAAATAGCAAATTTAACCTAAAACGTGCAAATAAAGCCTAGTTAGACAATCAAAATCCTGAAATCTAGAGTTGTTAATTGTTTTGAAGTGGGAGGAAGAAAGATGCTTGAGTAGCTGACATTAAAATCTACTTGGAAATTTATCACAAGGGCTTAGAATAGGCAAGACACTTAAAGAATAACAAAGTAGAAGGACAGTCTCTACTAAATATCAAGACTTATTATAAAAGGTGTTTTAACTGAACCAGTGTGAAATTGGTGCAAGAATTAATAACAGGCCAATAGGGTAGAATTGCCAGCCTGAAAAACAACTCTCATGTATTTGATACCTTAGTTTATGACAAAGCTGACAATGGACAACAATAGGGAAAAGGCAGACAACCAGAGTGCTGGGAAAAACTATATATCTATGCAAAAAAGAAAAAGTTGTGCTCCTACTTCCTACCACATACCTAGCCAATTTTAGACCACATGTGAAAGGCAAAACAATAAAGCTTTTAGAAGCTAACATCATCCTTATCTTTTGTAGATAAGGATGGAACAGTGAAAAACATTTCCTTGAATTCTGTTAAGGGAGATATTATTTTGGCCAAGGTGTTTTGAAAAGCTTTTGGAAAAGGATGCAAATTGAACTGAGTTTTGAAGAATGAGTAGGATTTGAACAGGTGCAAATTACAGGGGAGGACATTCAAAGCACAATTTAAATATAGCCTTTGGAGAGCAATGATTAGACTGGTTTGGCTGGTCAGAGTGTCTTCTGTATTGAGAGGATGAAGAAGATGGCAATGGGCTCAACAGTGGACTTTGAATGTCAGATATAGAAAGTTGGTATTTGTCCCTTGGGGCAATAGATGTGAATCTATGACGTGATGCAAGTGATAACATGGGGGCAGTGCCTAATACAGATTGGAGTGAGGAAGTAAGAAAGATTCAAGTGGCATATCTAACCCTAAAGTAGTAAGTATGGGAGCCTTCCTTAGAAAGATAGAGATGAATGTTCCCAATATTGCAAATAGATCATTGAATGTGGATATGAGTGAGGTGAGACAAAGATAATTAGGATTTTAACTTGTAGTGACTGTGGAAAGCTCTTAAAGAGATGGAAATGCCAGACCATCTTACTTGTCCCCTGAGAAACCTGTATGTGGGTCAAGAAGCAGTAGTTAGAACCCTGCATGGAACAACTGATTTGTTCAAGACTGAGGAAGAAGTATAACAGGGCTATCTGCTGTCACCCTGTTTGTTTAATTACACTCTGAACACATCATGAGAAATGCCAGGCTGGATAAGTTGCAAGCTGGAATCAAGATAGGTGGGAGAAACATCAACAACCTCAGATATGTGGATGATACCGCTCTACTGGCAAAGAGAGAAGAGGAACTAAAGAGCCTCTTGGTGAGGCTGAAGGAGGAGAGTGAAAGAGCTGGCTTAGAACTAAATATTAAAAAAACTAAGATCATGGCATAATCCCCACTACTTCATGGCAAATAGAGGGAGAAAAGGTGGAAGTAGTGACAAATATCCTCTTCTTGGGCTCTAAAATCACTGCAGACAGCGACTGCAACCATGCAATCAGAAGACACTTGCTTCTTGCCAAGAAAGCTATGACAAACCTAGACAGTGTGTTGAAAAGTGGAGACATTTTTCTGCCGATCAAGGTCTGTATAGTCAAGGCTATGGTCTTCCCAGTGATCATGTACAGCTGTGAGGGCTGAAGCATAAACAAGGCAGAGCGCAGAAGAATTGATGCCTTTGAAATGTGGTGCTGGAGAAGACTCCTGAGAGTCCTTTGGACTGCAAGGAGATCAAACCAGTCAATCTTTACTCGTTGGGAAGACTGATGCTGAAGTTGACATTCCTGTATTTTGGTCATCTGATGCAAACAGCTGACTCATTGGAAAAGTCCCTGATGCTGGGCAAGATTGAGGGCAGGATAAGAGGGTGTCAGAGGATGAGATGGCTGGATAGCATCACTGATCCAATGGACATAAACTTGGGCAAACTTCAGGAGATGGTGAGGGACAGGGAGGCCTGTTGTGCTACAGTCCATGGCGTCACGAAGAATTGGACATGAGTGGGCAGCTGAGTAACAACTGCAGGTATGGTGTGAAGAATGGTGGGAGATCTTTAGTAGCAGGAGAAACACAGGGGAGAAGTTTTGGAGAAAATAATAACTTTGGAGCAAGCTTAAGGAATGAGAAACATAGTCCAAGTAGGAATGTTCAAATGAGCATTAGAAATAGAGACTTGGAGCTCTTCAGGAGAGGTGATGTTTCTGTGTATGAATGAATCTAGTGAGGTCTGAAGCTGAAGTTGCAGATGAGATCTTAGAATAGGAAAGAGAACACTAGAGGGCTAGGGAATGTGTCTCTTGGAACACCCACATTTAGGAAATGGAAGAAAAAAGGCAGCAAAAGAATCTGGGACAAGGTGATTAGAAACATGTGGAAAACCGGAAGAGGCTGGTTTTCAAAAAGAAGTGTTAATGATTTGAATTGCTACAAATTGGTTAAGAATGAAGGCAGGGCAGGAGATCATGGATAACTTTGGGGACAGAGTCTCAGTGGAAGTGAGGGAGGAAGACAAATCTTTAGGCCCCCAGCTGAGTATTAAGGGGCTTCCCAGGTGGCGTTAGTGCTAAAGAACCCGCCTGCCAATGCAGGAGACATAAGGGACACGGGCTCAATCCCTGGGTCTGGAAGAAGCCTGGAGAAGTAAATGGCAACTCACTCCAGTATCCTTGCCTGGAGAATCCCATGAAAAGAGGTGTGGGCTACAGTTCACGGGATCGCAAAGAGTCAGACATGAAACAAAGTCAGTCAGAAACAAAGCAGGTGGTTAATTTAAACTTATCTACAAAGATGGAAAGGGGTAGTTACCTGAGACTGTCATCTAACAATGCCTGGGGCACCATGTTATATGGTCTCCAGGCCATAGCACACAAGCAGATATTTTGTTGTTGTTTGGGCAATAATGTTCCTAAAAACTGACTTAGGTATGAATGTTTAGAAATGAAAGTTGTTTTTTTTTTTTTAAATCTCTGATTTCTAGCTTTTCTTGAAAAAAATTGAAAATTTGGCTGCTGACCCTGTATTTCTGAATATCATTCATTTGCTGGAGTTGAATAGCAGCTTTCCCTTTGGAAGAGCATGGGTCCTTCACTTAGCCATGGTCCCCCTCTGTATGTGGGTCTCCCCATTAGACTACCAGCTACATCTTCATAGGTATTTCAGTGAGCAGTCCATAATTAAGCCCAACTCCCTCATTCTGTAGAAGAAGAGAAGGAAATGGAGGTATGCCTTATCCTAAAGTCATGTAGCTTATCAGTGGGAGTCCATTTTAGAGCCCACATCTCCTGGTTCTTATTTCACTATGATTCCTACTCTTATTAACTCACCAAATTTTTCTCTGGCTAGGTAGTCTCTTGAGGACTGGCCCATGGCAATTTCCACCCCCTTCCCAGCTTTTAGTATTGCCAGATGGTACCTACATGGTTTATTTGGCTCTGCCCCAACCAGGTTCTCAATGCTTTTCATGTGGTCCAGATGGTGATCAAAGCTATTCTTCCTTGAACACGAAGGAAACTCTGTTGGTCACCAAGTTCAAACTCACTCTTTTTAGAACTTTGGCATAATATAAGGCACATAAAATTCCCCATAAGGTTTCTTTTCATGGAGATTTTTGAGGGCCAAGTGGAATGATGTTAAATAATGACTATCATACATTTCTTCTCAAAGTAGAAAATTAAATTCAGCTCGCTGAAATGAACACCAGATCATACTTTTCAAGCTTTTCCACCCCATATCTATATAGTTGGTTTTTCAACAAAATTTGAATATTGTGTTTCTATTTATCTTTCTTCTGCCTTAAGAAGAAAGTTGTGAGATGATGGTCTTTTTTTCTTTCTTCCTGGTATGAAAATTCACTAAGCATTCAAAAGAGGCCAAGTGCTATTAAAAATTACTGCACTGTTAGGGAGAGCATAACAGACTCTAGCCCACTCACTCAGAAAGGATCTTCTTAAAGCCAGAATACAGCTGAATTAAGTATTTCCTTTCTCCACAACTCCAGCCTTTGCCCCTCTGCCAGAAAATATGAATAGATATGGCTTAACAATACAGCAGCTAATATTTAAAATAGATAACCAACAAAGACCTACTGTATAGCACAGGAAACTCTGCTCAAAGTTATGTGGCAGCCTGGATGGGAGGCAAGTTTGAGGGAGGTGAGTATATGCATGGCTGAGTCCTTTTGCTGCCCACCTGAAACTATCACAACATTGTTAACTGGCTATACTCCAATATAAAATAAAAATAAATTTTTTAAAATTAAAATAAAGAGCAGCTAATGATGTTTGGCTAGTGGATTTAAGATAGACAGTGCTAATCCTTAATGTTAAAGATATAATGACCCTGTAGAAATTTGGAAATACTACTAGTTCAATGAAGTATGACTCCTGAGATGAAAATTGTATTTTCTGAGTGTTCCAAACCAGCCAGTTCTTTCCGGAATCCATCCCTTTCATTTAATGCCTTGCCAAATACAGCCTATATTAACCATGATACACTAATAATGGTGTGATTATTTTGATTTAGGAGACTGTAGTACATCCATCCGGAACAGGCAATGGCACCCACTCCAGTACTCTTGCTTGGAAAATCCCATGGACGGAGGAGCCTGGTAGGTTGCAGTCCATGGGGTTGCTAAGAGTCGGACACAACTAAGCGACTTCACTTTCACTTTTCACTTTCATGCATTGGAGAAGGAAATGTCAACCCACTCCAGTGTTCTTGCTTTGAGAATCCCAGGGACTGGGGAGCCTGATGGGCTGCCGTCTCTGGGTTTGCAGAGTTGGACACGACTGAAGCGACTTAGCAGCAGCAGCAGCAGCAGTGCATCCATCAGATTATCATTGGTAACAGTTTTGTAACACTTTTTTTCCCACTGCACCACTTAGATCACCATGTTTCCAGCCTGTGATAAATCAGCTTTGCTGCCTGATGGCCTGCCACATCTTTCAAGTTCTGTGATGGTATTCCCCAGTGCTAGTAGCACTTGCTCAATGTGGTTGGGCTAAGTCATTGTGCAATAGTAAACGAGTTCTTGAGTCATAGAGCTTAGTGCCTGAGTAACCAAAGGTTTGTTTCTTTCTCAAGTCACTGTCCACTGCAGTTGAGATTTCTCTCTTTCATGTTATGATGTTGTCATCTTCAATATATCATCTCCATGTTTGCCTTTATGAATGGTTATGCACTGGATTTCACAAAACAGGCATGAGTGTGGTATGTTACTTCCCTCAGTATGTCATTAGCCAGACCCCAGTCTATACTTGAATCTAACTAAACTATAGGGAACACTAGAGTTTTGTTCTTTTTTTCCACTGAGAAAAAGAAAATAGAACTGGTGACTATGTACCAAATCTTGCCATAACATGGATCTAAATATAACAATGCTTTAAACTGTGAATAGCTCTTTTTTTTTTTTTTCCTTTTTTAAAACAAAAGCCTTCTGACCTTCTGACGTACACTTGGAGCTCTATAATTCAGTTTTGTGATTTGACAAGCACATTAGATGATCCAAGGAAAAACTTTTATTCAAAAGAATCAGAGTCTCAAACATCATTTTCTTGTGAGAGGCATCATCAAAACAGAAAGACAAAAGTATTTAAATGTGTATATGAACTTGTTTGAAATCTGACTGTTTGTTCCAGCAAGAAAGAATCAGATGTATATGAACATGTCTGAGTATATCAGTGTAATTACTGACAAGTCATAATCTTTCTCTATCTCAGCCATACATATAACCTTCCAGTAGATTTCTATACAAAATGAAGAATTTCTTTGAGTTACTTCTGAATAAATAACTTGGCTGTAGCATTCAGTTCAGTTCAGTCGCTCAGTCATGTCCGACACTTTGCGACTGAACTGCAGCACTCCAGGCTTCCCTGTCCATCACCAACCCTTAGACTTGCTCAAACTCATGTTCATTGAGTCAGTGACGCCATCCAACCATCTCATCCTCTGTTGTCCCCTTCTTCTCCCACCTTCAATCTTTCCCAGCATCAGAGTCTTTTCAAATGAGTCAGTTCTTCGCATCAAGTGGCCAAGGTATTGGAGTTTCAGCTTCAGCATCAGTCGTTCCAGCGAACACTCAGGACTGATTTCCTTTAGGATGGACTGGTTGGACCTTCTTGAAGTCCAAGGGACTCTCAAGAGTCTTCTCCAACACCACAGCTCAAAAGCATCAATTCTTCAGCACTCAGCTTTCTTTATAGTCCAACTCTCACATCCATACATGACTACTGGAAAAATCATAGCTTTGATAAATGGACCTTTGTTGGCAAAGCAATGTCTCTGCTTTTTAATATGCTGTCTAGGTTGGTCATAGCTTTCCTTCCAAGGAGTAAGCGCCTTTTAATTTCATGGCTGCAGTCAACATCTGCAGTGATTTTGGAGCCCCCCAAAATAAAGTCTGTCATTACTTCAATTGTTTCCCCATCTATTTGCCATGAAGTGATGGGACCAGATGCCATGATCTTAGTTTTCTGAATGTTGAGTTTTAAGCCAACTTTTTCCCTCTCCTCTTTCACTTTCATCAAGAGGCTCTTTAGTTCTTCTTCGCTTTCTGCCATAAGGGTGGTGTCATCTTCATAGCTGAGGTTATAGATATTTCTCCCGGCAGCCTGATTCCAGCTTCTGTTTCACCCAGCCTGGCATTTCTCATGATGTACTCTGCATATAAGTTAAATAAGCAGGATGACAACATACAGCCTTGAAGTACTCCTTTCCCAGTGTATTGTTCCATGTCCAGTTCTAATTGTTGCTTCTTGACTGTTGCTTCTAACTGTTGCTTCTACAGCTTCTTGGCTGTAGCATTAGATACATATATTCAAATGATGGCTTACTATATTCAACTACAGTATTGTTCAATTCACCTAAGAGTTTTATTGATATTGGAGATATTTTATTAAAATTAAAATTTTATATTTGGTAGGTCAATGATCTGAATTAATGACCTGAGGAAGTGGCAGTATAATAATTGTAGAGTGATAATCAATGATACAGATAAGAAAATACATGATCTTGGCCTCAGGGATTGGGATTAAGATGGTGGAGTAGGAAAATCCTGAGCTTACCTTCTTCCACAGGCATACCAAAATTGCAACTACAGTTGACTTTGAACAATGGGAGTTTGAATTGCCTGAGTCCACTTATAAATGGATATTTTTCTTTTCTTTTCTTTTGGCCATGAAGTCTGGCTTGTGGGATCTTAGTTCCCCAATCAACGATTGAACCAACGCCCTCAGCAGTGAGAGCGTGGACTTATAACTACTGGACATCCAGGCAATTCCCTTATATGTGGATATTTTTCAATAGAAAATACTATGGTATTACACTGTCTGTGGTTGATTGAATCTGCAGATGCAGAGGAATCATGGATGTGGGAAACTGACTGTAAATTACATGTAGATTAACCCCTGCTTTGTTAATTCCAGAGCAGCTATCTCTGGGAATGACCTGGAAACTAGCAGGAAAGATTCCACAAATAAAGATATAAAGAAGTAGCCACAGTGAGCTAGGTAGGAAGGGAAGAGACACAGTCTGTAATGCATACAACTTCTGGTGTGTTGACTCACAAAAAGAAGTATCACAGTTGCAGAGATTACCCCTGACGAGTGAGGCATCAGAGCCCCAAATCAGGCTCCACAAACCAGGGGTCCTGTGGTGGGAAGACAAAGCCCTGGAACATTTGGCTTTAGAAACCAGTGGGCTGTACATTCAAGAGAGCCAGAGGGGGTTAGGAAACCTAGTCTATGCTCTTTAAAAGGCACACACAGCGTCTCATATGCCAAGTCTCGGGTGCAGGGTCAGCAGTTTGAAAGGTGCTGAGTGAGACTCACTTGCCGATCTTGGAGAGCCTCCCAGAAAGACAGGAGGTAATTGGGACTCCTCTTGGGACTGAGATGCAGACAGCAGCCATTTGTATGATCTCACTGTACTGTGCTGATACTGCTGCTGGAAGGTACCAATTTGGAATCCCCCCCATAGCCTATAAGCACCAGGGGCTTGCCCCAACCACCAGCAAGCCTGCAGCAACCACCCAAGTTAGAGCCTCAAGGCCAACGGGGTTGAGGGTCAGATTAGCCTCCAGCATGCCCACAGTAGAAAGCCTCACAATGACAGAACGGTGCATGCATCTGTCCACGCAGGGAAACCCCTGGAGCATCTCAGTCTGGTGGTCAGAGGGGAGTGTGCTGCTGGGCTCCTTAAGGCCACTTATCCAATTCTGGGAGATGTAATGAGATATAACGGACATACCTAATATTACAAAGAAGTAAACACAAAGATTTAGGTAAAATGAAGAGATAGAGGAATATTTTCAAATGATGAAGCAAGATACAGCCTCAGGAAAAGAACTAAATGAAACAGAGATAAGTAGTCTGCCTGATAAAGGGATCCAGGTAATGATCACGTAGATGCTCACCAAACTTGGCATAAAGATAGATAAGCACAGTAAGAACTTCAGCAGAGTTAGAAGATACAAAAAAGAACCAGTCATAGCTGAAGAATGTGATAACTGAAGTGAAAAAGAGACTAGAGGAAGTCAACAGTAGATTAAGTGATATGGAAGATCAAATCAGTGATCTGGAAGAGACAGTAAAATCACCCATTGTGAGCAGGGTAAAGAAAAAAGAATTTCACAAAATGTGGATAGTTTAAAGGGGTCTCTGGGGCAACATCAAGTGTTCTAACATTCCCATTATTGGAGTCCCTGAAGGAAAAGAGATTGAAAAGGGCAAAGAAATTATTTGAAAGAATAACAGCTAAAAAATTCCCTAACATGGGGATTGAAACAGACATCCAGGTCCAGGAAGCACAGAAAGTCCCAAAGAAGATGAACTCAAGGAAGGTCACTCCAGGACACATTCTAATTAAGATGTCAAAAATTAAAGAGAATCTTAAGAGCAGCAAGAGAAAAGCAACTAGTTATGTACAAGAGAACTTTCATAAGACCATCACTGACTTTCAGTAGAAACTTCGCAGGCCAGAAAGGAGTGGCATGATATATTCAAAAGACTGAAAAGAAAAAAGGTACTCAACCTGGCAAGGTTATCATTTACAATTGAAGGAGACAGAAATTCACAGTAAGCAAAAGTTAAAAGAGTTCAGCACCACCAGTTTTATAAGAACTGTTGAAAGGACTTTTCTAAGTGGAAAAGAAAAGGTACAACTAGAAATAAGAGAATTATGAAAGGAAAAATTCTCAGTGATAAAGGTAAATATATAGTAAAAGTAGTGGATTAATTGCTTAAGAAATTAATAAGAAGATTAAAAGACAAAAGTAGTCAAATCAGCTATAATAGGTAGTTAAAGGATACACAGAATAAAAAGATGTAAAAAAAAAAAAAAGGATTATCCAAAACATGAAAAATTGTGAGTAGAATGAAAAAGGCTTTTAGAGTGCATTTAAATTTAGGAGATCCTCAACTTAAAATAGGCACTTATATACATAGATTGTTTTATAAGAACTTCATGATAATCAAAACCCCAAAACTTAGATATGCAAACAATAAGAAGAAAGGAATATAAGCATAACACTAAAGGTAGTTATCAAATCACAAGGGAAGAGTACAAAAGAGCAAGAATAGAACAGAGAAGAACTATAAAAACAACTAGAAAACAATCAGCAAAATGGCAATAAGATCATCCCTATCAATAACTACTTTAAAGAAATGAATTAAATGTTCCAGTCAAAAGAAAAGGGTGGCTGAATGGATAAAAGCACAATACCTATGTATAATGCTGTCTGTAAGACACTTTAGATCTAAAGTCACACCCAGACTGGAAGTGAGAGAATTAAAAAAGGTAATCCATGCAAATGGAAACAGAAAGCTGGAGTAGCAGTACTTAAATCAGACAAAACAGATGAAATAGATGAGCACTGTAATAAGAAACAAAGAAGGGCATTTGGATGATAAAGGGATCAATCCAATAAGAATATTTAACAGTTAACTGCATATATACTCAACACAGGAGCACCTAAGTGCATAAATCAAATACTAACAGACATAAAGGGAGAAATTGGCAGTAACACACAATAATAGTAGAAGATTTTAACACCCCACTTACATAAATGGATAGATCATCCAGGCAGAAAATCAATAGGTGACATTGGCCTTAAACAACACATTAGACCAGACTGACATGATAGATGTATATAGAACATTTCATCCAAAAGCAATAGAATACACATTCTTTTCAAGTACACGTGGAACATTCTCCAGGGTATATTACATCCAAGATCACAAAATAAGTCTTAATAAATTTTAAAAGATTGAAATATCAAGCATCTTTTCTGACCACAACTGCAAGAAAAAAACCCACAAGTGGAGTCTAAACACATGCTACTAAAAACCAATGGATCATTTTAGTGATCAAACTGGAAATCAAAATACACCTTGAGATAAATGAAAGTGGAAGCACAACATTCCAAAATATATGGGATGCAGCAAAAGCAGTTCTAAGAAGGAGGTTTATAGCAATATAGGCCTACATCAGGAAACAAGAAAGATCTCAAATATATAATCTAGCCTTATACCTGAAGGAATAGAAAAAAGATACAAAGCCCCAAATTAGTAGAAGGAAAGAAATTATGAAGATCAGAGTAGACATAAATGATAAAGACTGAAATACACCAGAAAAGAGCAATGAAACTCAAAGCTGTTTCTTTGGAAAGATAAAATTGATAAACTTTTAGCCAGACTAATCAAGAAATGTTGTGCTGTTTTTCACAATGGAGACAACCATCAGTTGAATGAAAAGCCAGCCTACTGAATGGGAGAATACATTTGCAGAAGATATATCCAGGCTAAACATTAAAAATATATAAAGAACTCATACCACTCAGTATCCAAAAAATGAACAATCTGACTAAAAAATGGGCAGAGGATCAGAGTAGACAATTTTCCAAAGAAGTCATTGAGATGACCAACAGATGCATGAAAAGGTGCTCAACATTACTAATCATCAGGGAAATGCAAAACAATGAGTTATTACATCACTTCTGTCAGAATGACTTTCATCAAAAAGGCAAGAAATAACCAATGTTGGTGAGGATGTGAAGAAAAAGAAACTCTTTATGTGCTGTTAGTAGCAAAGTGAGTTGGTGCCACTCTGGAAAACAGTATGGAGGTTCCTCAAAAATTTAAATATAGAACTACCATGTTGTTGTTGTTGTTGTTTAGTTGCTCAATTGTGTTTGACTCTTTTGCAACCTCCTGACTATAGCCTGCTAGGCTTCTCTGTCCATGGGATTTCCCAGGCAAGAATACTGGAGTGGGTTGCCATTTTCTTCTCCAGGGTATTTCCCAACCCAGAGATTGAACCTGCATCTCCTGCATTGGTAGGTGGAGTCTTTACCACTGAACCACCAGGGAAGCAGAATTACCATATGATCCAGCAATTCCACTCCTGGGTATTTACCCAAGGAAAACAAAAACACTAATTAAAAAACATATATGCATCTCTGTGTTTATTGCAGCAGTATTGCAATAGCCAAGTTATGGAAGCAACCTATATTCATTAATAGAAAAATGGATAAATAATATGAGAAGATGTATGTATGTAAATATATGTATACACACACACACACTCAGAAATAAAATAGAATGAAATATTGCCATTTATAACAATATGGATGGATCTAGAGTTTCTTATGCTAAGTAAAATAAGTCAAAATGAGAAAGACAGATACTTTATAATCTTATTTATATGTTTTGTTTAAAAAACAAAACAAAGGAATAAGCAAACAGAGCCAAAGCAGACTCATAGATACAGAGAACAAACAAATGGTTGCCAGAGGGAAAGGAGTGAGGTGTTGGGTGAAATAAGTGAAGGGGATTAAGAAGTACAAGCATCCAGTTCTTAGATAAGTCAGTCATGAGGATGTAATATGCAGCATACTAAATATAGTCAATAATGCTGTAATAATTTCACGTGGGGACAGATGGCTACTAGATTTATGATGGTGATCATTTAGTAATGTATTTAAATGTTAACTAAAATTGGGCAGGATTGAGGTTAATTTTAATCTTTAAGAGTTTGAATGTGTGGGTACAGAATCTTTTCATATCTGAGCAGTCAATGTGAAGTTGTAAATATTATCTGTAGCTTTCTAGGACTTGACTTCTTCATCTGTATAGATAGAAATAATAAGAAGAAGATATTATTCATGAAGGAGCTTGAAGAACGAAGTAAAATTATCTGTATGCAGTGTTTAGTGAGATACAGTAGGATATGGTAAGCATTCTCTTGCTACTGTTGCTGTGGCAGTGATGACTTGATGGGCAATGGGCAAAAAGTCAAGCAAGTGCTTTAGCTACAGAGAAGCATGTGTGTAGAATGGGCTCACTTCCTCTGTTTCCCTCAGAAACATTGTTACTTTGTCATCACCCATCCTTCTTCCAAGTCTCTTACTGTTTCTACTTTTTGGAACATAAACCTTGTCAATATATTTTCAGAAAAAATATCACTTCTTCCTCTAACCAATACTTCTTTCCTATCTCTTCTCCCTTTAGTTCCAGCCCATTTTGCTGATAATTCTGATGAGTGTTACTTTTTTAGGGCTTTGTGTTCTGTTGGTCCTTTGGCGAAAAGCATTGGGAATATAGGAGCTTTTCCTGTTCTAATTGATTGAGGGATCTAGAGTCAAGACTAGGCAACTCTAACGTTTGTCTTTGCTTCTATTTTCCATTCTCTCTTTTAATCATTGTGGGCTTCTGCTTTTCAAATTGATGAGTTATTAGTTTTCGTTTTAAACATATTTTCTCTGTTTCCTAACATCCTCCATGATCACATATTTTTTATAAGTGAAAATTTGCCTAGAAGGATGTATCTTCAGTATTTCTTGCTTCCATCCTTTCTCCTCTTTCCTTTTTGCCTCTTCTCTTTTCATCCAGGGCCTCTTGGCTGCTCTACTCCAGGGGGCAGTTTTCATACTGAATTTGATGTGAATGGTTTCCACTGTCTTGCAACTATCCTGCTCCCATCTAAGAGTGTTTGTCTTGGTAAAATAATACTCTTGCAGAATTGTATTAAATATTATTACCATAAAATATAAATGAATCAGAAATTTCTATTACAGAGATTTTGGAGAGAGAGAAATATGGATATATATATTATATAGAGATAGAATGTTATTTTATGACCTAAGTGCATATGATTACTTTTTGCAGCTAAAATGACAGTAAATCCACCTAATCTCATTTTTTTCTCAGCAAGAGAATAAAATTTGAGTCTTGACAGTGTTAAGCTTCTTGCCTTGTGGGTCTTGTTACTATTACATACTTACAGAGTGCCTCTCATCTTGTAGGCAAATTTGTTGGAAGTTTATCAATACAGTTAGTGTTTAAAGTAATACTACAGGTCCAGAATGGAGTTGCTTATGCTAAGCTCTGCAACACCAAATTAAGGCAATTTAATTACAACTTCTGCTGTCTCAGAAACAAACTCTTAAACCAGTTAGTCAGGAATCACCTGATCAGCACTAGTTAGAAAATCTGCTGACAGACCCCTGCTGTTTCCTAAAGGAAAGAAACTTTGGAAGAGCCAATCTGCTTTTTGATACCTTATGATACCTTTTAAGGTATCTTTTGATACCTTATGATACCTGCTCTCTTCCGTCTATAAAAGTTTTCCATTTTGCACAGCTCCATTGAGCTATTTTTTTAATTTGCTGTATTGGATGCTGGCTGATTCAAATCAATATTTGCTCAAATAAACTCTTAAATTTTTAAATATGCCTAAGTAGAGAACCCATCTGCCAATGCAGGAGACGTGGTTCAACCGCTGGGTCAGGAAGATCCCCTGGAGAAGGAAATGGCAACCCACTCCAGTATTCTTGCCTGGGAAATCCCATGGACAGAGGAGCCTAGCAGGCTACAGTCCATGGGGTCGCCCAGAGTTGGACACAGCTTAATGACTGAGCATGCATACACACAATTTATCTTTCAGCACTGTGGACCCTACCCCTTCACAAACCATTTTCTCACATGTCTCAGTATGTCTAGAATCCCATGAGTGGTTGCATCACAAGGAATAACAACAGTAATTATTATTTTAAGAGTTACAAGTGGTGCCTTTGGACAGAGCTGTTATTGAGATAACTATAAAAATGACTCATACCCTCTCCAGCTTACACACTTGCTTTTTATCAGTGGCAGTTTCAGATGGTTAGTATTATTGCCTTTTTGACCACTTTGACATTTTTGTTTAGAAGTTTGCTAAGATGGTATGCTGCCTGCTCTTTTCAGCTAAGGTCAGTGTAGCTAAATTGCTAGAGTAAGCATTTCAGAAAGTGGTTGAAGATGTTTCCCAGCCTGCAAATACTTTGTAGAAATCATCCAATCTTGGAAATTTTTTTGGTATGTCAATTATTTCTATCTCTACCACACTGTCATGGAAGTTTTTCTTTCTACTTTTTTTTAGTGATTAGGAGAACTCAGAGAAAATTTGCCCACTTTATTTTTTTTAAATTTATTTTTGACTGTGCTAGGCCTTCCCTACAGCACATGGAATTTTTCTAGTTGCGGTGAGTGGGGGGCTACTCTCTAGTTAGGGTGTGTGGGCTTCCCATTGCAGGGGTTTCTCTTGTTTCAGGGCGTGGGTTCTAGGGCATGTGGGCTCAGCAGTTGCAATGCATGGGCTTAGTTGCCCCGTGGTATGTAGAATCTTCCCTGAGCAGGGGTCAAACCTGTGTTCCCTGCACTGGAAGACAGATTCTTAACCAATGGACCACCAGGAAAGTGCCATTTGTCCACTTTAGATGCACTCCCTGTTTTTTGTATCATTGATGATAATGAAACAAAAGTATAAGAGGAGTTGCATTATCTATTATCTTTCTTTTAAATTTATTTTATGTTTGTGCATGCTAAGTTGCTTCAGTCATGTTCGACTCTTTGTGACCCTTGGGACTGTAGCCCACCAGGCTCCTCTGTCCATGAAATTTTCCAGGCAAGAACATTGGAGTGGGATGCATGCTCTCCTGCAGGGGACCCCCCCAGCCCAGAGATTGAACCTGTGTCTCCTGCGGCTCGTCACTGCAGGCAGATTCTTTACTGCTGAGCCCCTGGGGAGTTTCAAGTTTATTTTAGACTTACCTTGATTGTTTTTAGGTCTGGAGTGATAGATCATGTCTGATTTGTATATCCCTAGCATAGATCAAATTTGCATAATCAGGTGTTTATATTGGTGAGTATTTAAATAATTAATATAGTAAGCAAATATTACTTGAGCACCTACATGTAGGCCCCTTTCCTATAACAAGACTCAAACTTCCATGAACAGTTCTTCCTGATGTGTGTGTGTGTGTTGGTTTTTTGTGGTGTGTAAGGTTGTGTAAAGATTGATAGCAACTGATATAAAGGGTATTGATAGAGCTTGAGAAGTCAAACATCACAGGACTTGAACACAGTAATTGCTTGATGAAGATGATTTCTTTTTTTTTTAATTATTACTTGAAATGATTCAGGCAGTCTTAGAAGAGCAGGGAGCTGAATTGAATTAAATGGCCATATTTCCTGTTTGTTCCCATCGTATACCCTTTCCTCCCTTCTTGCTCCAGTTTTGAGAGAGAAGAGGCTAAGAGCCTGATAAGGAGGGAGGCAGTAGACTACATAGGAGTCAAAGCTAGGCGAGGAGGCCGCGGCGGTGGCAAAGGGACAATGATAGAGGGAATCACAATGCAGGAAAAAGGAGTAACGTAAGATCCTAGATATGGGGAATTTAATAGCTCAGAATAGTAATGCTCTTCTGTGGACAGGATGTGAGCTAATGTTTAAAGAATATTTATTCTCTGGGCTACCAGCTTTTCAAAGTTAAAATCATAACTATTTTTTGAAGTAGGCATTATTCCCCTTTAAGTTGGACAACCAAGGCTCAGAAAGGATGTGGGATCTGTCTTTGGCCATATGTGTGCACAATGAATATTTGTGAGGAGGACTTTTTCACTCTAAAGCCTCTGTGATTTCCACTATATTCATGCCAAGCCCTTAGAGAATTAGGAGATGAAAATAAGTCTCTAAGTGACTGTTTGGTTTGTGAAATGTTGTCATAGCAGCCAACATTATTTAAACAATGGATGAAACATAATTAGATATATAAAAGTGTTACCTTTTGATAAATAATGGTGACTCTAGTCTCATGGGCTTTCTTGGTGGCTTGGTTGATAAAGAATGTGCCTGCAATGCAGGAGACCCAGGTTTGGTCCCTGGGTTGGGAAAATCCCCTGGAGAAGGGAATGGCTACCCACTCCAGAGTTCTTGCCTGGAGAATTCTATGGATACAGAGGCTTGGTGGGCTACTGTCCATGGGGTCGCAAAGAGTCAGACACCACTGAGCGACTAACACAGGCACATACACACACACAAGTCTCCTGTTTCATTACATAAAGACTTAACAATACGACAAGGGCCTTAGAATCTTACTTGTTTTGTCAAGAGAACACTTGAAACCTCCACGCTCTTTAAGGCAGCATCTCCCTGGCAGATGCTGTGGTGCGTTCTTGGACCATGGACCCTCAGTGCAGGCTGGTATGGCATGACTTAGGGTCCCTGAACTCCTCGTTCTCACTTCTTCTGCTGCCCCAGCTAGATCCTTTTGGACCACGCTGCCTAGTCTGTTTATTGTAGTGTATGAATGCTATCCCTTTCTCTAAGTGACAAGACATGGGCAAGTTGGAAGTTACTGGCTTTAGATATTAATGCCACCAGACGTAACTTCCTCCAGTAAGGTAAACATGAAGTTCTGCAGGCGGACCCCAGATCTGGCGGAGCGCGTGGGGTGGGCTGAGGTTCTAGGTGCATGTGCTTTCCCTCGTGTCTCACTCTTTTGGCCCCATGGACTGTGGCCCGTCAGGCTCCTCTGTCCATGGGGCTTTCCAGGCAAGAATAATTGGTTGACATTTCCTACTCCAGGGGATCTTTTCGACCCAGGGATCGAACCCCATCTTTTGCGTCTCCTGCATTGGCAGGCAGATTCTTTACCACTGTGCCACCTGGGAAGCCGGAGGTTCTAGATTAAGAATCTATTATTGTATCAGAGTACTATAAGCAGAACCAAACCAAACCAATCAATATTTATAGACTGTTGTTATAGCCACATTTGCTGGGAGGAGCCATAGGCAAACATGGAGAATTTCAGTTACTAAATCCAAGAGGTTGGCTTGATTGTGAGAAGATAAGTGTATTGGTTGCCCTTTCCCAGTGTCCTTAGGGCTGAATATTTACCTTTTAATTCCAAAGTGACAGATTTAAGGACCTCCTGGACTAAAACATCCCACAGTTCACTGCTCTATAATTTTCTTTGATTAAATCCAGGAATTTGATGTTCATTCTTAAAAATGCACACATTTACCATTAAACACGCAGTTAATTCTATGAAGTCTGGAATCCATCAAACTATTGCTTCAGGTGAAATTGTCTAAAAAAGGGTGGCTCCAAGGAGTATGAAAAAAAAGCAATGAGACCTTGACTTGTCCAGACGTGGTTCTGAACCACGTCTTGCAGCCTATGAAGTCAAGTGCTTACTTCCTCACAGAGGGCAGTTTTTCACTGGGATTTGTTTTTTCGCCTTTCTTCCCTGTGTGTATATTTCTGTTGTGGAGTGTTTTGGCTGTTTGTTTAAATTAGTCAGTGCTTTAAGGAACGTTGTAGAATTTCTGAAATTTCTGAAATTCTTTGGAATGCTCTGGCTATTTGCAGGAATGTTCCTGCTTCCAGCTTGATTGTTTTGCTGACAGGTGCTGACTTTCGCCAGGTTTACAACTTTCTTTAATGCTAGAAAAACCTGAATGTGTTATTCTCAAATCACAGTAACAGGTAATATTTGATCAGCACTGCTTTACACCCTGCATAACTGGTTTAATCCTCATGAGAAGTTTTTGATCTAAGTCCTAATATGATCTCTTTGCAGATGAAGAAGCCGAGGCTTTGAGAAATGGTTCAGTTGTCCTGGGTGACTCAGCTAACAAATGTTGGAAGATTCAGTGATTGGTCTTCTCTGATACCTGAGCTTGAGCTGGCAAATTTTCAAGCTTTAGAAATGTTTGGTATCATAGAGGAAGTCATGTATAAACTTATCATTTGTTAATTCTCCCGAGAAGCTAGTGATTCTTCTTTTAGTGGCTTGTGTTTCTTTGTTCCTTTGGTGTCTGCGTGCCATGGCATATCTGACTGTGTCCTTTAGAATGACTTTAGTGCTCTGCTTACATATGTTAACCTGTAATTTTTCCCCCCCCCGGGGGATGCTGTCTCCTTCTCCAGAGTGTCTTCCTTTCACTCGTCCATGCCCAGTCCAGCTATTACCCTCATTTTGACACTTGTTCTGAATTTCCAACACTGGATCAGTCTCTCCCCATTCTCTGCTCTGCTATTAACTCCTTTGGGCTTCCCTTGTGGCTCAGCTGGTAAAGAATCTGCCTGCAATGTGGGAGACCTGGGTTCGATCCTTGGGTTGGGAAGATCCCCTGGAGAAGGGAAAGGCTACCCTCTCCAATAATCTGGCCTGAAGAAGGGTCGCAAGGAGTCGGACAACTGAGCAACTTTCACTTAACTCCTTTAGAGCAGTTCTCAAGCTACTGTATAATTGTTAGCATGCATCTTTTTCCTCTAGTAGGCTCAAATCTATTTGGGGCAGAGATGTTATCTATTTGTCTTATTTTCTCAGCATGAAGCACAGTTGTGAATATATTCATAGACAGAAAGATGGTGGGGGGGGGGTCAGGAAAATGGGATAAGTGAGAGGAATTACTGTCATTTAGTGAGATCTGAAAGATGATACCTCATTTTTATTATCCAGCAGAGCTCTTGAGTTGATAGTCTGTATTCCTAACAAAGAAGAGCTAGTGTATAATTAATAGGATACAAGTTTGGGCAGGTCTGAAGCTTCTACAATTTTGGGAAACCTTCCTTAAAAATCTTTCCACAGGATTACAAACACAAAAGTGTATAAAAAGTAAATATTTATTACAAACAGAAAATTGTGAGAATGTATGAATTAACAAAATCTGAGAAATATGACAAAAATTATAATTGTCAAAAACTGTGTTCAGTTTTATAACTTGTTCCTCATAATGGCATGTCAATATTAGGATTGATGTGAAATTTTAGAAGACTTCTATCAAGTTTCATTCATATTTGAGCTCTATGGTATAGAAGAATTTTCCAAAAACTAGCTGTATCTTCATGTTACAATGCTGAATGAGTTGGCAAAGCAGGTAGTGGATGGTAAAAAGAAGGAAGTGGATATTGAATGGAAAACTGGAGACAGTGGGTATAGAATATACATTTGAGATTTTTATAAAGTAAGATGGTAGAAGAAAGATGAATAGGATTGAATAATAAACTGGGTGGAAAAAGGCTGTTTGCATTTATAAGAGAGTTGCTTGAAGTCAGATTTGGAAATTTGTCATACACACTCTGTAATGTCTCTAATATAACCATGCCAAGGCATGGTTTGTAGGAAAGTGTTAACCTGGCATCTTGTGTAACCTGGCCATCGGTGTGTAGAAATGTTCCCTGTGATTACTCAATGTGCATATGTCAATCATACATTTAGATGAGTCAATATTTTAAGTTATTCAACTTGTACCATCTTTCAGGGGAATATTAATATTACTTTCTATTAATGGATCACTTCCTTTTTGGAGGTACTTTCACATCCATCATTGGATTGGGGCATACTTGTTAAATTATTTATAAATAAATAAGGTATTTACAACATGTAAGAAAGAGAGATGAGATTTTAAATATTTTGTAGATGCCAGGTGAAAATTTAGAAATTTTCAGTTATCAATTCTGGGAACTGAATGAAGGAAATGGCATTGAAAGCACCTTTCCTGACTTGACAATATGGAGCTAAAGAAACAATGTGGATATTTGTGGGGAATTTTAAAGTAGCTTCTGCTGCAGTATGCAATATATTTCCCTTCCTCTTCTGTATCTCTTACAGAAGGTTCAGAAAAACAAAATTTATCATTTGCATTTATCTTTATTGCCTCTGATTTTATTGAGATGCAATTGACATACAGCTCTGTGTAAGTTTAAGTCATATATCATGATGATTTGACTTACATACATTAATAAGTGATTATCACAATAAGTTTAGTGAATATCCATCATCTCATACGAGTCCAAAATTAAAGAAAGGAAAAAACAATTTTTTCTGGCAGTGAGAATGCTAAGGATTTACTATCTTAAAAGCTTTCATATATAACAGATAGCAGTGTTAATAGTATAATTGCATTGTACATTACATTCCTAGTATCTATTTATCTTACAACTGAATGCTTGTACCTTGTAACCACATTCATCACTGTACAAAGATAGTTCCCATGTTTTTAAACCAGAGGATCTTTAGGGAAATCATGATTGCATTTTGGTGTGAATGAAAATCATTTTGATAATGAGTTAAAATGAAGATTCCATTCAGTAGAAGCAAGAAGGGATGGGGAACTGAGAGCAGTGTTGAACCCTGCATCTAGGTAGGCACGGGATGAGGGTAGGAGGAGGAGAACGAAGACAGAGCCAATGTCTGGGTTTCACTTACTTCCCCTTTGATTTCTTCAGAGGTTGTATCTTCAGTGAAGTGATTTCTTCATTGGTTGTATAATAGCACATTGTTAGTCTCCACATGTTTGTGTTTTTTACAATTTTTTTTCTTATGTTGATTTCTAGTCTCATAGCGTTGTGGTCAGAAAAGACACTTGATATAAATTTTCTCAAATTTACTGAGGTTTTGTTGAGTGGCCAGTATGTGGCCCACCCTGGAGACTGGTTCACATGCATTTGAAAAGAATGTGTATTCTGCTGCTTTCAGGTAGAATGCTATATAAATATGAAGTCCGTCTGGTATAATGTGTCATTTAAGACCAGTGTTTCCTTATTGATTTTCTGTCTAGATGATCTGTCCATTGATGTAAGTGGGCTATTATAGTCTCTTTCTATTACTCTGTTACTGTCAATTTCTCCTTTTATGTCTGTTAATATTTGCTTCGTATATCAAGGTGCTCCTATGTTAGGTTTATGAATAGTCCTATGTTTATATATCCTAAATAAATGTATATTTATTTTAGGAACCTGAGGCTTTGAGAAATTAAGTGCCCTTTGTTCACATACAGCTGCTAATAGAAGGTGGCTCTGGGACATGAACCTTAGTCTTCAGGCCTCCAGTCCCACTCTGTCTCTATAACTGTACCCTGAGAGATGTGTGCCCATGCAGCTGAGAGTGTGGAGTTTTAGAGTCAGGTTCCCTGGGTCTGAATCTTAGTTCTTCCACTTATTAACTGTATTATCTTGGCAAAGTCATTCACCTCTGCATGCCTCTGTTTCCCCCTTGGAAAATGGGTTTAATTTGTCATAGAATTAAATGAATTACTATTGCACCAGGCAACCATTTGTAAAATAATTAAGAAACTCCTCCGTCATGGCCTATGATGTAGAGAACAGTAGTCTACTTACTTATTAGTTTGCCCTGAGTGTGTATATTGCCCTTCAGCCTCCTTCCAGCCTGCATCCTTGCCCATGATGTAGATACATATGCTGTTCCCCCAGCACTGACGTCCCTGAATCTTGTCTTTCCACTTTACGAGCTCCAAGAGAGGATAGAGCAGCCCATTACATGCAGGCAGTAGCTCCCTTTTATGCAAAGCAGGCAACCTGAGGAAGAGGCATTCTATCTCATTCTGTTGCATTGCCCTAGCTTACATCTACAGAGTTATCCAGGTTATAGTTTTTAAATCTCTGGTAGGAAACAATTGGAATTATTACCCAGGCAAAGGAGAAAACTGGATTTTGTTTATTTGTTTGTTTTTTGTCCTTTGGATCTTCTAATAGGCTACTGTAACTGGCCAGGAAATTTGTAGCAGACTTTGCAAATCTGTAGTGATTTGCAAAATCATTCCCCCACCCCCTTTTTTTTTTCAGTATTTTTAGAGGAAAAAGTATTCTTACTTGCCAAATGTAGCTAGACCTTTTTCCCCCAGTCCTATTTGTTAAGGCAAAACAGTAGGCATTTAAAAACTGAGACTTTTCTCTCTGGTAGTATCCAGCAGCTCTCAATCGCCTTGTTATATTTGGCTGATGTTTTCCTTTGATAGCCTGTGACTTCACACTAGACGTGGGTGTTGCCAGCAGCTGTTAGCCGTCGGGTGGGGCAGAAAGGCCTCCTAGCAGCTGGGTGTTGTCTCTTGTCTTTCTCTTGTGTCACAAAGGTAGCACTGATGAGAATGTTTTCATAGACTTTTTCTCCTGGAAGCCAGGCAAGCCTCAGGCAAGCTGCAGCTCACTCTACTGTAAAGGGCAGTGGGGCAAGCTTGCTTATACCCACTGCTGAAGTGCAAATCAGAGGATTGGTTCTGTAGAGAAATATGTCAATATTTATGTACACATAGTATGAATCTATGCATAGTACTTAATACAAAGTATGTGTTAATAACCCTCAAAAGTGTGCATTATCTGATTTGGAAATTCCATTTCTAGGAATTTTTTTATATCTAAGGAAATAACTTAGACAAGTGTGCCAAAGTATGTAAACAAGGATGTTTATAAAAGCGTTGTAACTGCAACAAATTGTAAACAACCCGACTATTTTTGAACAGCAGATTGACAAGTGACTTATGGTGTATTAACATATGGATTGTCAGGCAGCTATTTAGAACCATGGTATGGCATATAATTATTCTGTGTACTATATATGAGAATATATTTATTTTATGTTGCCATGGGGAAAAGGACTATAGTTTGATACATTTAAAATGTGCATATTTACTTCCATATGGAGTTTTATTTGTTTAGAAAAAGAAAATATAAACAACAAAGTATTACAAATCATTATCTCAGATTGTGGGATTTAGGGATGATTTTCATTTTCTTATTTTAATTAGTTAATTTTGTGAAATTTTCACACTAATAGCATATGTTTTTTGTGTAATAAAAATGATTAAGAGGAATGGTTTGTGTATGACAAAGAGAGTGTTGCAAACTGTTCTACCATGTATCTCTATTTAGAAATGTTTATACATTTGAACATGTGCTAATAACATTTCACTGTGTCAAATGGAGAAGAGAGAGAGATGACTTCTTTCTAAGCTGAAATCCCCTCACAGAGCTGAAATTCCTTTAGGTCTGTTATTTTGTTGATTTTGACAGTAGTGGCTCTCCATAAAATTAGACTTCTGTTGAGTTAGCTTGTGGGCCGTGTGTCATTACACTCTTAAATCTGTGCTACAAAATCCAGAAGGACTGACAGTCTTCAATGCATTCACAGTACACATACAGAACCCTAATGAAATAAAAAATAAACCCAAACCTAATATGTGCACTTGGCCCGTATTGCCCTTGGAGAATATTGTAAAGAAATATCATTAATGCCCAAGATTTCGTGGCATTGTGTTCACTTCTTTGTGCCCTATGCCATTTACATTATTGTATGTCTTTGTCTGCAACTTTATGGCCACATTCTGAATAATCTTTTGGATGCCAAGGACTTTTATTGAATGCTTTCTCAGGTTGGATTTTAATGTTGTTCTATAAGCAAGAACGTATGTCATTGTGTTAAGTTAGGCAACCAGATTTTAAATATGTTTCTGTAATTGACAGCTGTATGATCTGGCATGATGATAATTATGATGATGATGTAATAGAAGGTGTAATCATAGTAGTAGTAACTACTAGGCAGTAGTAGTAGTAAGAGTAGATATTAGTAGTAACTACTCTGCTGTACTGGCTACTACTACAACTACTAACAATAAATCTAGTAGCAATTTTATCTATGGATCCATTATTTATGCAAGGAGCTCTCCTCAATGCCTTATATCCATTGTCTTATTTAATCCTGAAATCTCCCTGATAAGTAGATATTCCTATTCTAATTACACAGGTGAAGGAATTGAGCTTTAGGAAAATTGCATAATCTGCACAAATGACACAGTTAATCAGTAGCAGAGGTAGGGATGGAGCCCAGATGGTATGTTTCTTATCCTGTATTTTTTTTCAGATATGCACACTATCTTAAATCTCTCATAGTCCTCTGATCTTTAGTTTGTTGTTATTTAGTCACTAAGTCATGTCCGACTCTTGGAGACCCCATAGACTGCAGCATTCCAGGCTTCCCTGTCCTTCACTATCTCCCAGAGTTTGCTCAAATTCATGTTCACTGATGCTATCCAAACGTCTCATCCTCCGCTACCCACTTCTCCTCCTGCCCTCAATCTTTCCCAGCATCAAGGTCTTTTCCAATGAGTCGGCTCTTTGCATCAGGTGGCCAAAGTATTGGAGCTTCAGCTTCAGCATCAGTCCTTCTAATGAATATTCAGGATTGATTTCCTTTAGGATTGACTGACTTAATTTCTTTACTGTTCAAGGGGCTCTCAAGAGCCTTCTCCAACACCACAGTTCAAAAGCATCAGTTTTTCAGCACTCAACCTTCTTTATGGTTCAACTCTCACTAGTTTACCATTAATTAAATGAGTATATTAGGCTAAGAAGCAGTAGCTATGGTTTCCTGTAACTTTAGCATTCTTGCAGTCTATATGCATTGCAGTAGAGAACTGAGGTCATTAAATGGATAAAACCAAATTGCCTGGGTTTGTAGGTTCGCTTTACACTTTGCTAGTTTTGTGAGCTTACCTATATGTGCTTCTGTTTGCTCATCTGTAAAATGGAGCCTATAAGAACTGCTCCATAAGATAGCTGTGAGGACTGAAAGAGACAATATATGTATGTACAGTGTCTGACACAGAGAAGGTGTTTTATGAATGAATTCTGATGTTTACATACTTTCTTATATATATGATAGAAAATCTAATATCCTTTCCTTTTTGGTCCAATTCTTTCATATTCCGAATCTTTGATTCAGTACAGCTCCAAACAATTTCAAGTCCTAGGATGGCCAGTTCATCAAGTATGTCAGGAAATTTTCCGATTTGAGCCCTGAAAGTCCCATTCCAGGAACTCTCTGTCCCAGAAAACTGGGACAGTTGGTAACCCTAATTTTAAGTCTCTAGCCTGAGTTTCCAAGGTCCCAACTTGCCAGGCTTATCTGTCTCTTTGTTCATCTTTCCATTTCCAGTAGCCTTGTCTCACCAATCCATGTGGGCAAACTTCAGAAATCCAGGCATTCATAAATGTCTTTCCTGCTTCACATCTTCATGTGTTTTCAAAGTGCTTAAGTCAAAACACAGGAGGAGGAAATGGCAACCCATTCTAGTTTTCTTGCCTGGAGAATTCCATGGACAGAGAAGCCTGGTGGGCTACAGTCCATGAGGTCACAAAGAGTCGGACATGACTGAGTGCCTAACATGCGTGCACGCACACACACAAGTCAAAGCACTGTAGAACTTTTTAGCAGAAAGTTCCCTTAGAAAATGTCTTAGCCTAATTTTGAGGTATGATTAGACGTGGTCCAGTTCAGTTGAGTTGCTCAGTCATGTCCGACTCTTTGTGACCCCATGGACTGCAGCACGCCAGGCCTCCCTGTCCATCACCAACTCCCGGAGTTCACCCAAACTCATGTCCATTGAGTCAGTGATGCCATCCAACCATCTCATCCTCTGTCATCCCCTTCTCCTCCTGTCCTCAATCTTTCCCAGCATCAGGGTCTTTTCAGATGAGTCAGTTCTTTACATCAGGTGGCCAAAGTATTGAAGTTTCAGCTTCAGCATCAGTCCTTCCAATGAACACCCAGGACTGATCTCCTTTAGGATGGACTGGTTGGATATCCTTGCAGTCCAAGGGACTCTCAAGAGTCTTCCCCAACTCCACAGGTCCAGATAACTGTAATAGCATGAGGAAGGAGACAAAGCTCAACCCATCCGTTAGTGCTATGGTGCTCCTGGAGGCCAAAGCCAGGTGAAAAGAAAAGATGGTCCAGATTATGGTATCTGAAGCCTCTGGTGATAAGCAGTAGGTGGTAGCCTTGATTCGGGGGAAGCAGCAAAAACACCAGGCAGCTGATGGTTCTCACAGGTGAGTGTCAGATGGTAAAGGATAACTCAGGGGCGACGAGTGTCAGTTTCATCTGGGGCAGGCAGGCCAGTTCATCAGAAAGGGGGATTTCAGCCACAGAACATTTCAGGAACAGACTTCCAATGAGGGGGCCACACAACTGATCTTCTGAAGGGGACCAGAGTTTTAGGTAGCTTGTAGGCAGGGATTTAAGGAGGACTAAGACAACATCCCAATTATGTGAACTAAGACACAAGACAGACTGTGTCTTTTTTTTTTTTTTTCCATTTAATTTTTATTAGTTGGAGGCTAATTACTTTACAATATTGTAGTGGTTTTTGCCATACATTGACATGAATCAGCCATGGATTTATATGTGTTCCCCATCCCAATCCCCCCTCCCACCTCCCTCTCTACCCGATCCCTCTGGATCTTCCCAGTGCACCAGGCCCGAGCACTTGGGAGACTGTGTCTTAACGAAAAGGTGACATTCACTGCTTAGACTTGGGATGCTAAGTCACTGTGAGAAGATCAAGAAGGAAGACTTGGCGCTGAGCTCCAGAATTTTTAACTCTGTCCCCTCAGTTTTAATTCCGGCCTCACATTAGGATTGGCACTGAAGTAGTGGTTCTCATTCTTTACTGTGATTGGGAATCACTTGGAGTATTTACAAAAATCAACTTTGAATGATGATTAAATGACTCATTCATAATGATTCTGACCCACTAGCTTTGTGATTTGTCCAAGGACTGTGTGTTGTTTATATGGCCACACCCCGCCACATGGTTGGCTAGGGTTGGCCAATGTGAGGACCGAGGCACTGGAAGATACATAGATGCCAACTCCAGAGGCAGGAACTGAGGTGCCGTCTGGGGTCCCTCTCCACCCCACCCCCCACATTTGTCTCTCAGAATCTGAGACCCAGATCCGGGACCACATCCCACGGCTCCCGGTGTTGATTGGGCTGCTCTCTTGGTTGTGTGTGGGATTCCATGTCATGTATAAGCAGTATCTTTTGTTTCCTTCGTGTTGTCTTAAATATCTGCTAAGGCAATATGCCTTGTTGCATGTTCCCCTCTGTCTCTGGGATTCCTGGGATTTTGGTTTGTTCCTAATAAGGAAGTTTCCTCATAACTCTGACTTGGAGGCACACACACAGGCGCAAAAATGCCATGAACATATCTTTCAACAAATTTTTCTTTACAACCACCTGGCAATCTTCCAATCCTCTGACAGCCTAAACTGAAGCCAGATTCTCCCTAGAAATATGAGCTGGACTCTTCCTAAGCTTGGTTTGTGACAGAGGGAGGCTGATCCAGTGGAACAGAGTCAGGACAACTTGGCAAATACATGTGGCACTTTTTTTTTTCTTTTACATATTCTAAATGTGGACTCTGAATGCACAGGTAATCTATTTGAATCTTGGAGATCAAGGAGGGAAGAGGGCCAAGTGCAGTTTTAAGGAGTGACTTTAAGAAATCCTGGATGTTGTGTAAATTAAAGTTAAGAACAGTTCTGGTTTCCGATAGCTAAGTCTGACACATGTGTTCTTAATTTGGTTATAAAGCTGAGCAACACTGATGAGGTTTGAAAGGTAGGAAGGAATGTGGTATTATATATGATGATGTTGGATTTGCACAACTAAGAGTTTATTTTTAATAATGAAAAGCCAGCATGATTAAATCAAGTACACAATTAGCTTGTACCTTATGAGAGACACAGAGGAAATCATAGTTCCTGAGACCTCCCAGCCTTTTTAGAATGCAAAGAATTTTGGAGCGATACAGTAAAGTTTCCTAAGCTAAATAATCTGAGTAAGAGTAAATATTACACGAGACATGAAGTTTTGAAAGCAACCTATAGGTTCTAAAATTCTCATGTGGTTTCCACATAGATTGAAAAACAAGTGATTTTATTAAAATGTACTCTATTATTAACAATGTCCAAAAGCCACATCTTCACATTGGCCAAGCACATATTGGAGGAAAAATGTGTAAATCTTTTACTGTGCTTAGGACATTTTTTCCTCCTCTTTTCTGTTACTCTCTCTCTTTCTCATTTAATGGGTAATTTTCAAGGGGAACATTGCTTTCGAATAGGCTACAAAGTCAATTGAGACTCAAACCTTTAAAGATAAAGGAAGCTACAAACAGCTTCATCTCTTAGATACACAGTGAGATATGTGTATACACACACACACACACACACACACACAAATTTTATTAGCCTGGGAAATCAAAAGTCTCTTACTTATCAAAAATAATCTCTAGCCCTTTACTGGATGAATACAGCTGTATATATAAATGAATATGCAATTGTGCTTTAATGGCTGTTCAATCTGAATAGAGAGGATTATAAGTATTTCTAATAGAAGAGCCACTTTATTAGAGAGTAATCAAAAATCTTGTATTTAAATCTACTCCTCAATTAGTTCCATGCTGTCCAACTAAAAACATTTATGAAACCTGTGGGCAAAGTATGGGGTAGCTGCTAAGGATACAAAGATACAAGAGGCTTTTGCCTTTAATGAGCACTGAATCTAATGAGGAAAATGGACACACCAAGAGCTAAAACTCAGTTATCTATTTGCAACATTAATAAAATGCCACATTCATGCAATGTTCATGGGTGCTGGGGACTCATTTTCCTGGGAATTCACTAAAGAATGAGTAAAGTTTCAGTAGATGGATTTATTGATCCAGTAGATTAAAGTATAGCATCCAGGCAAATATAGATAGCTACAGATACGATGCACAGGATAGAGGTGATAAAAAAAAAATGAACTTGATCCTTTTGATAGGAGGGAGGGTTTAACATATCAGGGTATCCTGAGCGTGGGATTAGGACAGCTGTGTAAATTGAAGGAAAGACAGCTCTTAGGCACCATAGCTGCAGGGTACGGGACAGTATTGTGGAATCCTACTACATCATTCTTTAGTGTATATATATTTTTTTAATTCAGGCAGTGATCTTATTCTTCAAGTTCTTATTTAGAACCAATATATTGGTATTTTCTTTTAGTATTCTTTATTGACTTCAACTCACCAGTCTTCAGTAAGAGCCTCCCCTATGCTGGGCTCAAGGCTCAGGGTAAAAGTAATCCACAAGCAAGCCTGTAAGGGAGACAAACATGTAAAGAAATAAATGTCATTCTGCAAAGAAGGTATTAAATAGAGTAGAGGACACAGTTCATGTTTCAAGATATGAGAAGCTACTGTCAAAAAGAACTCCAAATCCTGGCTTAATACAGAGAAAATATATTTCTTGTTTACGTAAAATCCACTGCTGACGACCCAGAATGGGCAGCTCTCCTGGCTGGCTTCCCTCCAGGCAATGAATCAGAGACTGGGGCTGCTTCTACCTTGTATCTCCACAATCTTGTACTTTAGAGGTCACCCTGGGGTTACCCAGCGTTGGGGTGGAGGGAGCAATTCATGGAGGATATTCAGATTTCTTCCTGGAAACGATGTGTGTCACTTACATCCACATTCCATTGGCAAGAACCAGTTACATGGCTCCACCTTGATGCAAGGCAGCTGGAAAATTGGCAGCTGCTTCTAAGAATATCAGTGCAATCTTCACAGTGAAGTGGAGAAGCAGTCGTTGGTGGGCTGTAGCAGTCTCTGCAATGGTGCAGTAGGGGAGATCTCTGTACAGAGACAATGATGTGTATGATGACTTGATGGAAAAAGTAGTCTGACTAATAGATGAGGGGATGTAGGGAGAATAAAGGATTCAAAGCAGCTACATGGCTATAAAGATGGAAATATGAAACCTAATAGCAGTGGCAGGAAAGACCATGCCTGTGTTAAAGCTGGGGCATACAGAGGAAGGCTAGAGGTGATGGATGGAGAAGGAGACTTTTGTAGTTATCCTCTCATGAGGAGACTTTGAATCTCTGTGTAGGAGCTCTGAGCTATTCAGTTCAGTTCAGTTCAGTCACTCAGTTGTGTCCAACTCTTTGTGACCCCATGAACCGCAGCACGCCAGGCCTCCCTGTCCATTAAGACTATGTAATTAAACCTGGGAATTTGAAATTTGGCTTCACATTAAAATGATAAGGGAAGTTTTTTTAATTAATGCTTACCCTTAATAGTTACCCAGGCCACCCTAACTCACTTAGATAAAATCAGAAGAAATCTATAATTTTAAAAGCTGCATAGAGGAATAGGATGTATCACCTAGATTGAAAATATCTGAACTAAAGTTATTGTTAAAGTGCAAGCAAATATTTTAGAGACTCCAGTAGCTATGGAGAGACGAAACACATAAATGCTGCAAATGAGTTTAAAAAATCTCATTGTAGAACAGGTAACACAAAGATTGATATTGTCTGAAAATGTATTAATAATTTGAATCACCATCAAGAACCTAGAGCCTGTAATACAGATTGAAGTAAGTCAGAATGAGAAAGACAAATATAGTATATTAACACATATATATGGAATCTAGAAAATGGTATTGGTGAACCCATTTGCAGGGAAGGCATGGAGACATAGATGTAGAGAATGGACTTGTGGACACAGTGAGGGAGAGAGATAGTAGGACGAATGGAGAAGATAGCATCAACATATATACACTGTCAGGTGTGGGCTGGCTGGTGGGAAGTTGCTGTGCAGCAAAGGGAGCCCAGTCTGTGCTCTGTGATGACCTGGAGGGGTGGGATGGGGGATCAGAGGAGGGTCACTCAGTCAGTTCAGTGGCTCAGTCGTGTCCGACTCTTTGCAACCCCATGGACCGCAGCACGCAAGCTTCCCTGCCCATCACCAACTCCCAGAGCTTGCTCAAACTCATGTCCATCAAGTCGATGATGCCATCCAACCATCTCATCCTCTGTCGTCCCCTTCTCCTCCCACCTTCAATCTTTCCCAGCATCTGGGTCTTTTCAAATGAGTCAGTTCTTTGCATCAGGTGGCCAAAGTATTGGAGTTTCAGCTTCAGCATCCGTCCTTCCAATGAACAGCCAGGACTGATCTCCTTTAGGATGGACTGGTTGGATCTCCTTGCAGTCCAAGGGACTCTCAAGAGTCTTCTCCAGCACCACAGTTCAAAAGCATCAATTCTTCAATGCTCAGTTTTCTTTATAATCCAACTCTCACATCCATACGTGACTACTGCACAAACCATAGCTTTGACTAGATGGACCTTTGTAGGCGAAGTAATGTCTCTGCTTTTTAATATACTGTCTCTGTTGGTCATACTTTTCTTCCAAGGAGCAAGCGTCTTTTAATTTCATGGCTGCAGTTACCATCTGCAGTGATTTTGGAGCCCAAGAAAATAAAGTCTGTCACTATTTCCACCCCATCTATTTGCCATGAAGTGATGGGACTGGATGCCATGATCTATTTTTTGAATGTTGAGTTTTAAGCCAGTTTCTTTACTGTCTGCTTTCACTTTCATCAAAAGGCTCTTTAGTTTCTCTTTGCTTTCTGCCATAAAGGTGGTGTCATCTGCATGTCTGAGGTTTTGATATTTCTCCTGGCAATCTTGATTCCAGCTTGTGCTTCATCTAGCCTGGAATTTTGCGTGATGTACTCTGCATATAAGTTAAATAAGCAGGGTGACAATATACAGACTTGATGTACTCCTTTCCCAATTTGGAACCAGTTTGTTATTCCATGTCTGGTTCTAACTGTTACTTCTTGACCTGCATACAGATTTCTCAGGAGGCAGGTAAGGTGGTCTGATATTTCCATCTCTTTAATGTATAATTACGGCTGCTTTGCATTGTTGTATGGCAGAAACCAACACAACATTGTTAAAACTAAAAAAGCAGAGTTCTGTTACTAAAACAAACAAAGAATATATGAGATGCCTATTTCAGGCAAGACAGTTTGAGGAACAAATTTTCTGCTCAAAACCATCCAAAGGCTTATCATTTTCTATTAAATGAGGGAGATCATCCAGTGTCATAGAAGGCTAAGGGAATGTGGACTCAGACTATGATTTGAATTCCTTTTACCATTTTATAGCTAAATTATTTTCTATGAAAGTTACTGAATGTCTAAGAAAGTCATTTAACATCTCTGAGACTTTGTTTCATTATTTGAAAAATAAGATAATCATTTGTGCCTGGTATTGCTGGTTACCTCCCTAATATTCACTTTTCATCTCCTGACTTTGTCGTGTGGCAATGTGCCCACCTAAAAGGCTTGTTTTCTCAGGCTCCCTTGAAGTGAGCTGTGGCCAAGTGCCAGGTTTCTGACTGATGAGGAGTGAACAATGGGGAGAGTAGGCCTTGCTGTCAGAGGACTGATGGGGGGTAGGTAGATCCTGAAGGGCTTTGAGGCTGTGTTAAGACTGGGTTTTACTTTGTGAGAAATGGAAGATGGGAGGTGTCTTGAGAGGTAGATGATTACTCTGGAGGCTGTGTTGAGAACAGACTGTAAAAGGGCAAGGAGAGAGGAAGGGAAGGATAAAGAGCTGGTAGGAAATTGTTGCAGTAATTTAAGTGAAAGATGATGGTGGCTGAGACTAGGATAGTGAACTGTGGAGATGATGATACTAGTTGTCAGATTCCAGATAAATGTTGAATAGAGAGCCAATGGGATTTAAAGATGGAATGGATGTGGGTATGTGTGTGATTAAGATAATCAAGAAAGAATTCAAGTTTTTTGGTTTGAATAACTATAAAGATCGGGATGCTTTTAACTGAGAGGAAGAAGGCTACCAGATGAAATGTATTTGAGGGGAAATATCAGGAGTTGAGTTCTGTACTTTTTTAATCTGGTGAAGTCGCTCAGTCGTGTCCAACTCTTTGGGATCCCATGGACTGCAGCCTCCCAGGCTCTTCCGTCCATGGGATTTTCCAGGCAAGAGTACTGGAGTGGGTTGCCATTTCCTTCTCCAGGGGAATCTTCCCGACTCAGGGATTGAACCCGGGTCTCCTGCATTGCAGGCAGATGCTTTACCCTCTAAGCCACCAGGGAAGAAAATTCAAGAGGACATGTGAAGCAGGCAGTTTTGTATATGAATCTGGAGTTGAAGACTGTTGAAAATATAAATTGAAGGATTCCAAAATATCTTTAAAATCATGAGGTTGGATTAAATCACCAGAATAAATGTAAATAAAGGAGAGGTGTATGTGCCATGGATCATTAATAAATCAATTAAAAGAGAAAACAGAAAAGAAACAGGAGGATCCAGTGAGAAAGAACAAAAAAAAAAAAAAAAAGGAATGTTGTTCTGGAAGCCAGGAGATAAAGAGAAACAACAGATCCAAGACTACTAATCAGTCACTGAGTCAGATGGGAACTGGGGTGAATCCACCATTGGATTTAGCACCATGGTGGTCATGGGTATTCTCAGGAGATAGTGTGTGCTGCCTGTGCCTGGGAGGAAATAGAAGGAGAAGAATAGGGAACAGCAGTAGAGATGACTTTTTCATGAAGTTTTAAAGCAAAGGCATAAGATAGTTGCTAGTGGCAAAGTGAAAAAGGGGCAAGAAAGTTGGGGTGTATGTCTTAAGATTTGAGAAGTAATATCCTGATAATATGCTGTTGGGAATAATTCAGAGAGAGAGAGAGCAAAAAAGTTGATAACAGTGGAAAGAGGAGACATTGCCTGAGGGATAACTTTAAATGGGGTAGAAAGATTCAATCTAAGGCACATTTAGAGAAGTATGAAAATCTTGACCTATGCCATCTACAGTGTAAGGCACCAGGGAGGATGTGAAAGAAAGAAAACAAAATCTGTTACCTCAAAGTACTTAGAATCTCACCAGGGAAACAAAGATGTTTTGAACTTGATGGAGCTTTGCCCCACCCAATCATCTTTCTTTAATGCATCATAAAGACTCTTTGAAATTTTAAGATTGAAAATCCTTAAAATTACAGCCAGATGAACACACCATTGTCCTCCTTCATCATCTCTATTAGAATGAGAATTCTATAGCACCTATGCATTTCCCCACCAAATTTACCAAACCAGAAGACTCCTGTAATCAACCTGTGTTTTATGATTGGCTCATGACTGCTTCACTGTGGTCTTTCAGACTTTCAGCACACATTGGCTGATTCCCTGTCTAATTCCAGGTCCCTTGCTAGGCACTGGGTTTGGAGAAATGAGAGTACTGATCCTTGTTCTTAAGCAGGTGATGAGCTGAGATAAAGTGTTGGTGTTGATGTAGGGTGGAGGGAGGGGCATGTAATAGAAATTGAGAGAGTAGAGTCAGCAAAATTTAGTGATTGACTGGAAAAGGAAGATGAGAAAGATTGAGCAGTTCTTTCCTAGTGTTCTGAACACTAATATCAATTTCTATAGTGTCTAGATTGATAACCATGTATTACTATTCATTTCATTTGACTTTTTCTTTAATTTGTATTTTGCAAGAAATCAATTTTATATACATTTATCATCTATTTACCATAATGTTTTGCATAACACTATTTACACTTTAAATCTTTTGTGACTCTGTGTATTTGCATACCTAAGATATTACACCTGTGTTTTTCTAAAAATGGACATGTATTTAAAAATAAAACCTTGTGATATTCATCAGTTCTACTCTTTTTAGTTTTCTTTGTTTTTTAAAAAAATCTTTTTTACTGAAGGATAATTGCTTTACAGAGTTTTGTTGTTTTCTGTCAAACCACAACATGAATCAGCCATAGGTGTACATATGTCCCCTCCCTTTTGAACCTCCCTCCCATCTCCCTCCCCACCCCACCCCTCTAGGTTGATACAGAGCCCCTGTTTGAGTTTCCTGAGCCACACAGCAAATTCCCGTTGGTCATCTATTTTACACATGGTCATGTAAGTTTCCATGTTACTCTCTCTCCATACACCTCACCCTCTCCTCCCCTCTCCCCATGTCCATAAGTCTATTCTCTATGTTTCTCCATTGCTGCCCTGTAAGTAAATTCTTCAGTACCTTTTTCTAGATTCCGTATATATGTGTTAGAATACGATATTTATCTTTCTCTTTCTGACTCACTTCACTCTGTATGATAGGTTCAAGGTTCATCCACCTCATCAGAACTGAATCAAATGTGTTCCTCTTTATGGCTAAGTAATATTCCATTGTGTATATGTACCACAACTTCCTTATCTATTCATCTGTCGATGGACATCTAGGTTGCTTCCATGTTCTAGCTATTGTAAATATTGCTGCAGTGAACAATGGGATGCGTGTCTTTTTCAGTTTTGGTTTCCTCAGGGTATATGCCTAGGAGTGGTATTGATGGGTCATATGGTGATTTTATTCCTAGTTTTTTTAGGAATCTCCATACCATCTTCCATAGTGGCTGTATCAATTTACATTCCCACCAACAGCGCAAGAACATTCCCTTTTCTCCACACCCTCTCCAGCATTTATTGTTTGTAGATTTTGATGAGGGCCATTCTGACTGGTGTGAGGTGATATCTCATTGTAGTTTTGATTTGCATTTCTCTAATAATAAGCGATGTTGAGCATCTTTTCCTGTGTTTGTTAGCCATCTGTATGCCTTCTTTGGAGAAAGGTCTGTTTAGGACTTTTCCCCACTTTTTGATTGGGTTGTTTGTTTTTCTGGCATTGAGTTGTATGAGCTGTTTGTATATTTTGGAAATTAATCCTTTGTCAGTTGTTTCATTTGCTGTTATTTCCTCCCATTCTGAGAGTTGTCTTTTCACCTTACTTATAGTTTCCTTTGCTGTGAAAAAGCTTTTAAGTTTAATCAGGTCCCACTTGTTTACTTTTGTTTTTATTTCCATTACTCTAGGAGGTGGGTCATAGAGGATCTTGCTTTGATGTATGTCATTAAGTATTCTACCTATGTTTTCCTCTAAGAGTTTTATAGTTTCTGGTCTTATACTAAGGTCTTTAATCCACGTTGAGTTTATGTTTGTGTATGGTGTTAGCAAGTGTTCTAATTTCATTCTTTTACATGTAGCTGTCCAGTTTTCCCAGAACCATTTATTGAAGAGGCTGTCTGCCCCATTGTATATTCTTGTGTCTTTTGTCAAAAATAAGGTACCCATAGATGCATGGGTTTATTTCTGGGATTTCTATCTTGTTCCATTGGTCTATATTTCTGTCTTTGAGCCAGTACCATACTGTCTTGATGACTGTAGCTTTGTGGCATAATCTGAAGTCAGGAAAGTTGATTCCTCCAGCTCCATTCTTCTTTCTCAAAACTTCTTTGGCTATTTGGGGTCTTTCGTGTTTCCATATGGATGGTGAAATTTTTTGTTCTGGGTCATTGAAAAATGCCATTGGTAATTTGATTAGGATCACATTGAATTTGTAGATTGCATTTGGTGGTATAGTCATTTCCACATTATTTATTCTTCTTACTCAGGAACATGAAGTATCTCTCCATATGTTTACATTATCTTTGATTTCTTTCATTAGTGTCTTATAATTTTCTATGTACAGCTCTTTTTTCTCCTAAGGTAAGTTTATTCCTAGATATTTAATTCTTTTTGTTGCAATCATGAATGGGATTGATTCCTTAATTTCTCTTTCCAATTTTTCATTGTTAGTATATAGAAATGCAAATGATTTCTGTGTATTGATTTTGTATCCTGCAACTTTGCTAAGTTCACTGATTAGCTCTAGTAATTTTCTGATACTATCTTTAGGGTCTTCTACATCCAATATCATGTCATCTGCAAACAGTGAGAGCTTTACTTCTTCTTTTCTGATCTGAATTACTTTTATTTCATTTTCTTCTCTGATTGCTGTAGCTAGGACTTCCAGAACTATGGTGACTAGTAGTGGTGAAAGTGTGGACACCCTTGTCTTGTTCCTGATCTTAGGGGGAATGCTTTCAGTTTTTCACCATTGAGAATAATGTTTGTTGTAGGCTTATAATACATAGCCTTTACTGTGTTGTGGTAAGTTCCTTCTATGCCCATTTTTTGAAGAGTTTTAATCATAAATGGGTGCTGAATTTGTCAAAGGCCTTTTCTGCATCTACTGAGATTATCATATGGTTTTTATCTTTCAATTTGTTAATATAGTGTATCATATTGATTGATTAGTGTATATTGAAGAATCCTTGCATTCCTGGAATAAACCCAACTTGATCATGGCGTATGAGATTTTTGATGTGTTGCTGAATTCTGTTTGCTAAAATTTTGTTGAGAATTTTTGCATCTATATTCATCAGTGATATTGGCCTGTAGTTTTCTTTTTTTGTGTTGTCTTTATCGGGTTTTGGTATCAGGGTGATGGTGACCTTGTGGAATGAGTTTGAAAGTGTTCCTTCCTCTGCAGTTTTTTGAAAGACTTTTAGAAGGCCAGGCATTAGCTCTTAAATGTTTGATAGAATTCTCCTGTGAAGCCGTCTGGTCCTGGGCTTTTGTTTTCTGAGAGATTATTGATCATAACTTCAAATTCAGTGCTTGTAATTGGGTTGTTCCTAATTTCTATTTCTTCCTGGTTCAGTCTTGGAAGGTTGAACTTTTCTAAGGATCTGTCCATTTCTTCCAGGTTATCCATTTTATTGCCACATAGTTGCTCATAATAGTCTCTTATAATCCTTTTCTGCATTATCTGCTATAACCTCTCCTTTTTCATTTCTAATTTTGTTGATTTGATTCTTCTCTCTTTTTTCTTGATGAGTCTGGCTAAAGGCGTGTCAATTTTGTTTATCTTCTCAAAGAACGAGGTTTAGTTTTATTAATCTTTACTATTGTTTCTTTCATTTCTTTTTCATTTTTTTCTGCTTGCATCTTTATGGTAACTTTCCTTCTTCTAATTTTGGGTTTTTTTTTGTTCTTCTTTTTCCAGTTGTTTTAGGTGTAAAGTTAGGTTGTCTATTTGATGTTTTTCTTATTTCTTGAGTTAGGATTGTATTGCTATAAACTTCCCTCTTAGCACCGCTTTTGCTGCATCCCATAGGTTTTGAGTTGTCATGTTTTAATTGTAATTTGTTTCTACACCCATAAGCAAAATCAAAACAGTTCAACAAAAATAAAGTACAATAGATTGACCAGGCAAACAAAGGAAATAAAAAATTATATCTACTATTAAGAACAAAACTAACTAAAGCAGAAACTGGAAAACAAAACTAGAACAAGGTGCCAATTGGGGAATAAAGCAATGAAAACAAAACTAACAAATATGTTGAGCAGAAAGGATAGAAAGAAAAGAAAGAAAGAATAAATATACAAAGTTAAATAGAGGTAGATAAAGAAGATTTATATACATTAAAGATTAACTGCAAGGGGAAAAGAACAGTAGGAAGAGCAGACAAAGGAATAAATATAGAAAAAATAATAATAGGTTTAAAAAATTTAAATTGAAAAAAGAGAGAGAAAAAAAAAAAGGAAAACTCCATAGAACTGCAAAGCCCAATGTAGAGGCAGAGGTTTATAAAAATAAAAAATAAAATGTGACTGAGGAAAAAAAAATCCAAGCTCAAAAGCTTAGTTAGATTTCATAGTGCCAATAAAATTATTGACATCTACAACAGAGGGGGTGGGGGAAGGAAAAAAAAAGGAAAACAATCCAAAGGAATCTACAGAGCAAGTCAAAACCTAAGAATAATAAATGCTTTTCTTGGGTCACTGCTGTCAGAGTCCTTTCCCTGTCCCTTGAGAGTCACAGTCCACCTCACCTCCCTAGGATGCCCTCCAACACTGTGCTGATCCTGGCTCTGCTGTAGGGGCAGCTCAGATTCTAAACTGGTCCTCCTCCTATGTGTTCTTGCCTCCAATGTCCACAGCTATCAGAACTAGTGTGTTTTCTTTCATGGGAGCTCTCAATGACCTTTTATATATTCCGTAGACACAGCGTTTGCCTAATTGATCACGTGGATTTAATCTGCCGCTTGTGCCCCTGGTGGGGAGGTTTGGGTCTTCTTCCTTAGCCACACTGCCCCTGGATTTCAATTGTGGTTTTATTTCCACCTCTGGATGTGGGTCGTCCACTGGCCTTTGCTCCTGAGGCTGCCCTGGAGGACTTGGGTTTGCCTCTGTGAGGGCCAGGTGTGGAGGCGGTGCAGCGGCTTGAGTCACAGGGGGTTCTGGCAGCACCAGGTACTCAAGGGGGTTGGCGGTTAGGGCAGCAGGAGATACAGTGCTCTAGGAGGGGATGGCAACCAGTATTGGCTCCAGTAATATGCTCCAGTATTCTTGCCTGGAGAACCCCTGCTCGCTTACAGAGAAGTCTGGCAGGCCACAGTCTACAGCATCTCAAAGAGTCGGACACAACCGATCCGACCCTGTGTGCACATACGGAAGACGTTTTTTTGCCTGTGGGAGCTTCTCCCCAGTGAGAGTTGGGCGTGAAGGTGGCGCAGCTGCTTGGCTTTTGGGGACCCTGGCAGCGCCAAGTGTGCAGGGACACGACTGCCTCCTCCGCAGGAGTTATGGCCCTATCAGAGTCTTTTTTTGAGCCTCTTGTAACTGGTGATCAGCAGGCCTCTTTGGCCGGTCTTTCTCTGTAGCTCCGCCCATTCAGGCACTTACAGGACTCCCTTGCCTGGGGTCCTTCTCTGTTGTTCAGCCCGTCAGGCACATAGAAGGGCACCCCTCGCTGGGTCCTACTCTGTAGATCAGCAGTGTCAGGCACTTAGAGGGGCGCCCTGGCTGGGGTCCTACTCTGTAGATCCGCAGGTCAGGCACTGAAAGGGGCGCCCTGGCTGGGGTCCTACTCTGTAGATCCACAGGTCAGGCACTTAAAGGGGTGCCCTGGCTGGGGTCCTACTCTATAGATGAGCACATTAGGCACTTAAAGGGGCGCCCTGGGTGTGGTCCTGGTCTGGAGTTCAGTGCCTCAGGCATTTGATGGGCCAGCCTCTCTATTGTTCAGCTTCCTATGCTGCCCAGTGTGGGGAGAGAGGCTATGGTGATGGCTCCACCCACTACGGAGGACTCAGCTGTGTGGCCTGGCTTCCATGGCTGCCTGGCTTTCCTCCACAGGCATTTCCCACCACAATCTCGTCTCCCCTCAATCCGTCTCTCCACAGTCAACATCAGCCCTCACCCTGGGATCACTCCACAATCCCTAAACTCCAGCTCCCAGCCACTGCCCCTTCCAGGGGACCCTCGTCCCTGTCTGGGGTATGCATGGCTGCAGCAAGGACTGTCTGATTCTCATTCCATTTAGGCGGCCACAGGTCAGCCGTTTCCCTCTCAGCCTTAAATGTCTCTCCGCTGACTCAGACAGTTGCCCCGCTGTGGGGATCGGACTCCTGCTTCAGTTCCCCCACCCGCCGAGGGTAGGTCCAGTCCTACTAACACTCCTGTTTTTCCCCCTACTTCCTTCGTCCTACTGAGTTTTGCGCGCTTCCATATATTCTTTTTCTCTGGTCAGGTACTGCTGTCCGCTCTCAGCTGGTATTCTGCATGCACTTCTGTGTCTGAAGGTGTGTTCCTGATGTATCTGTGGAGAGAGAGGTACTCCACGTCCACCTACTCCTGCGCCATCTTGTTCCTATTTGCAGTTTTCAGTTGCATAAAAATGTGCATAATTCTTAATGTGATTCTCTACTGAATTAGATCTCCCATTTCCAGGCTCCTTGATCTTGGAACAAAAATGCTTAAGCAATAGCATCAATAACAATATAACTGTGAACACAAGTACTAGGGTCTTCTTGGCCCTGTGTTCAATTCTAACACTGTGGGTATTACATTTCCTTTATTGCAATATGTCACTGACAATACACAATCCTTACTGTCTCACTAGTGTTTTCTGAAGGTAATAGCTCCTCCTGTGATATAAATGAGAAGGTGATTAAAGTACAAGGCAGGGAGAAGGCCTGCTATAAAAACTTTTCCAGGGTAATAAGAAAACAGTTTTTTTTGTTTGGCATAAACCTCGAGTTCAGAAATTGGATGCAAGGGGTGGGGGAATATTCTTATTGACCTTCAGGTGGGCAAGGCATAGGTGGGACACTGATTATATTTTTGATACAGTTTTATTGGCCTCCTACTTAGTAGAAAATCACCTCAGATTCTGATATAGGATACTATGAGTTTTCCTTTCTTTTTCTGTTTTTGTAAATATACACATTTGATATATTTATAAATATTTATATATTGAAATTGTGTATAATATAAACAATATATTTTACTTATATACATATATCCAATGGGTATATGTAAATAATTGTACCATAGCATGGCATCCATTTTAAAAATATACAGAATATTTAGTTAATATGAGAAAACACACAATATATCCTGAAGTGGACTATTCAAATGACACACAATATTTATCAAATAATCACACTTTTAAAAGGTATCTTCATTATTATTGCTCTTTACATAATATAATAATACAGAATATCATAAGCAATATAGAAATATATATTTTTAAGGCTTCCCTGGTGTTCAGTTCAGTCACTCAGTCATGTTTGACTCTTTGCGACCCCATGAACCGCAGCACACCAGGCCTCACTGTCCATCACCAGCTCCTGGAGTCTACCCAAACCCATGTCCATCGAGTCAGTGATGCCATACAACCATCTCATCCTCTGTCATCCCCTTCTCCTCCTACTTTCAATCCTTCCCAACATCAGAGTCTTTTCAAATGAGTCACCTCTTCACATGAAGTGACCAAACTATTGGAGTTTCAGCTTCATCATCAGTCCTTCCAGTGAATACCCAGGACTGATCTCCTTTAGGATGGACTGGTTGGATCTCCTTGCAGTCCAAGAGACTCTCAAGAGTCTTCTCCAACACCACAGTTCAAAAGCATCAATTCCTCTGTGCTCAGCTTTCTTTATAGTCCAATTTTCACATCCATACATGACCACTGGAAAAACCATAGCCCTGACTAGACAGACCTTTGTTGACAAAGTAATGTCTCTGCTTTTTAATATGCTCTCTAGGTTGGTCATAACTTTCCTTCCAAGGAGTAAGCGTCTTTTAATTTCATGGCTGCAGTCACCATCTGCAGTGATTTAGGAGCCCAAAAAAATAAAGTCAGCCACTGTTTCCCCATCTAAGATGCCATGATCTTAGTTTTCTGAATGTTGAGCTTTAAACCAACTTTTTCACTCTCCTCTTTCACTTTCATCAAGAGTCTCTTTAGTTCTTCTTCACTTTCTGACATAAGGGTGGAGTCATCTGCATATCTGAGGTTATTGATATTTCTCCCGGCAATCTTGATTCCAGCTTGTCCTGCCTCCAGCCCAGTGTTTCTCATGATGTACTCTGCATATAAGTTAAATAAGCAGGGTGACAATATACAACCTTGATGTACTCCTTTTCCTATTTGGAACCAGTCTGTTGTTCCATGTCCAGTTCTAACTGTTGCTTCCTGACCTGCATACAGGTTTCTCAAGAGGCAGGTCAGGGGGTCTGGTATTCCCATCTCTTGAAGAATTTTCCACAGTTTATTGTGATCCACACAGTCAAAGGCTTTGGCATAGTCAATAAAGCAGAAATAGATGCTTTTCTGGAACTCTCTTGCTTTTTCGATGATCCAGCGGATGTTGGCAGTTTGATCTCTGGTTCCTCTGCCTTTTCTAAAACCAGCTTGAACATCTGGAAGTTCAAGGTTCACGTACTTCTGAAGCCTGGCTTGGAGAATTTTGAGCATTACTTTGCTAGCGTGTGAGATGAATGCAATTGTGCGGTAGTTTGAGCATTCTTTGGGATTGCCTTTCTTAGGGATTGGAATGAGAACTGACCTTTTCCAGTCCTGTGGCCCCTGCTGAGTGTTCCAGATTTTCCCTGGTTACTCAGATAGTAAAGAATCTGCTTGCACTGCAGGATACCTGGGTTCAATCCCTGGGTTGAGAAGATGCCATGGTGAAGGGAATGGCTACCCACTCCAGTGTTTTTGCCTGGAGAATTCCATGGCCAGAGGAGCCTGGTGGGCTACAGTCCCTGGGGTCACAAAGAGTTGAACACGACTGTGACTAACACTTTATTTCCTTATGTTTTTATATAGTATATTTATATGTTTTATGTATTTGAATATATTATATACACATCATATATGTAAATATGATATGTGTATACATATATAATCCCTATAGTTTTCTTAGGCTAAATGTCCTGCGTGGCACTTCTGGGGAAAAGAACATCAGCTCTAGGATGTACTGGCTCTAGGCTGCAGATTGCTCTTGAGAACAGTGGTACCGGTTTAAACTCTCACCAGCTGTGCATTTAGGCTCAGTGGGTATTGCCATTTGTCATTGTCTTTTGTTTTAATTTGCAGGGTTGCCATAGTTAAATACCACAAGCTCAGTGATCTAAACTATCAAAATTAATTTTCTCACAATTGTGGAGTAGAAGCCTGAGATCAAGATGTCAGCAGACTCATTCCCTTAATACCAACTGTATGTGTTAAATAAGAAAGTGGGGAGAGAGACTGCTATTTCTAAAAACTTAGGGAAACCAGGGTGGCTGGGGTGTTATGGAGGAAGAGGATGTGAGGTCATGGGACTTCTGTGAGCAAGACTAATCTAGTTGTATGTATCTTGCTTTCTTTTGAAAGTCAGATACCTTTGTATGTATCTTTCAATGCTTTGGTATGTAAATGACTGATAATGTTAGTTGGCTAGTGATAAAACCACAAGATCTAAGCTTTTTCTTAAAATCTCTGTAGATATTGCCCCATTGTCAATGGTTTATAAGGTTGAGGAAAAGAAATCTTAGGTAAATTCTTTCCGTCTGCCTGGACTCTGGTTATGTTCTCTATTCTTGGAATTTAATTCTCTTCCTCTAGAATATATCTAAAGGCTCATCTTTCCTTAGTATCATTACTTCATCTATGGTAAATGCATTTGTTTTGCACATTAGTATCTTTTTCAGTTCAGTAATGTATCTGGTGATTACATCTTAATTGTAGTACTTCTTTTTTGTCTCTTCTTTCAAAATTAATCACCATTTGTGTGTTGAATGTCTGTTTTCTGTCCTCTGTGTCATTTATTTGGTCTCATTTTCTATTTCGTTCTCTTCTGATGAGTATTTTAATGTCACCAACAGATTTTGTTTCCTTGTAGGAAGATTTTATCTACTGTCCTTTAACAGTTCATTTTTCATGTCACTCTTGTTGTTTCTTCATCTTGTATTTTATTTCACATTCTGCATTTTGAAAGCATAGGGTATCTTTCTGACTAATATTTCTCTCTCTCTGTAATGCCTCTGTATCTTGCATGATATATGCTATTCAGACCCACAAGCGGCAAGGGAAGCTGTGTCTTGCAGCCTTGGACTGTCTCCGTTCCTACGTCCAGCATCTGGTTGATATAAGTTTGCCTGACTTGTTCAGTAGCGGGGCTGCCAGAGGAGGGGTGGGAGTGGCGAGCTGCAGCTCTCAGGCCTTCCCAGTAGGTGAGCATTCTGTTTTGGAGAAGCAGTTTTCTGTATCCATCTTTCTGCTCGGTCATTCCACATCAGCGATGTGGCTTATCTGTGTCTCCTTATTTGTAATGTGGCCATCCACACCCAGGAAGAGATACCGACCTCCCCCTCAAGCCTTGGAGAGCTCTCACTCCACTCTTGGCTTTCTCTGATGTTCTCAATTTATAAGGTGTTGGCCCTTTCATCACAGTAGTTTTGAGTGCTGCTGATTCCAGGGGCAAGGGGACTTTCCAAGCTGGGTGCCGCTTCTTTTCTGAGAACTTCTCTTGTTTTCAGAGCTTTATCCTCCAGTTAGGAGCTTCTGAAAAGATCTTTTTATTGTTTTGAGGCTCTCCTCTATCTGTTTCTATGCTACTTTCTTAAGAGGTCTTTCTGTTAGTTTCCTATTGCTTCCCCAGACAAGTTACCACAAACTTAGTGATTCATACAACACACATGCATTAGTTCTGGAGGTCAGAAGTCTGACATACCTCTTCCTGGGCTAACACTGGGCATTGGCAGGGCTGCATCCCTTTCTGTAGGCTCTGCACAGGTCATGATTCCTCACCTTTTCCAGGTTCTACAGGCCTGCATGCCTCAATTTGTGGTCTCCTGTCTTCATCTTCAAAGCCAGTAAGGATGAGTCAAGCCCTTCTTACTCTTTTTTAAAAATAATTTTTAAAATTGAAGTATAGTTGCTTTATGATATTGCATTAGTTTCTGCTGTACAACAAAGTGATTGTTATACATATTAACATATGTACATTTATTCTCATATTCGTGTCCATTACGACTTATCACGTGATACTGAATACAGTTCCCTGTGCTATGTCGTAGGACCTTGTGGTTTACCCCTCGTGTGTGTAATAGTTCACGTCTGCTCATCCTACACTCCCAGTCCTTCCCTCACCCACCCCCTCCGTTGTTAGCACACAGGCTGCTCTCTATGTCTGTGGGTCTGTTTCACAGATAACTTCATTTGTGTCATACTTTAGATTCCACATGCGATATGATATAGTATTTATTTGTATTTCTGTTTCTGACTTACTTCACTTAGGATGACAATCTCTAGGCCCATGCATGTTGCTGCAAACAGCATTATTTCATTCTTTTTTACAGCTGAGTAGTGTTCCAGTGTGTGTGTATACACAACATCTTCCTTACCTGTTCACCTGTTTGGACATTTGGGCTGTTTCTATGTCTCGGCTCTTGTGTGTAGTGCTGCTGTGAACCTAGGGGGGCACATACCTTTTTGAATTATGGTTTTCTCCAGATATATTCCCAGGAGTGGGATCGCTGGATCATAGAAGGGGTCTTCATCACTCTGACCTCCTCTTCTGCTCTGCTACTTTGAAGGACCCTTGTGAGTACATTAGGGCCATCTAGACAGTCTCACTAAAGACCAGCTGTTTGGCAACCTTAATTCCACCTGTAAATTTGCTTCCCATTTTTTATGTAATGTAGCATATCTACAGGTTCTGGGGACTAGGATGTGGTATCTTCGAGGGGACCATTGTTCTACCTACCACAGCCTCTTCTTCCCCTGTGATCTTTGCACATGATCTCTACTAACACTTCCTTAACATTTCTGGCATGATCTTACTCTTCCCTGCTTTTTAATCACTTAAGTCACTTTTTTTCTTGATTTTATGTCCCATGGGAGAGTTACCTACAGATACTTTTTTATCTACTGGTATTTTTCCCTGAAAGTACAGATAGAAGTCATATGACTTCCTTAGAGATTTTCCCATGATCACAATTATAAATTGATGATTACATTTGTCTTATTCAAGTTATGTTTTGTCTATTTCCCTTGCTTCATGCCTTTCTCTTCTAAAATGTCATTTTCCAGGAATTCCCTTTTTTATTGGCATTACCAATAATAAGTAAAGTAACTAAATTTAGTCAGTGTTGATTCTCACATTAAAAATACATAGATTGTGGAATAGGTCCAAAGCTGCTCTTCTCATGATCACGTGTACTCTAGGCAAACTTGTTCTATTTCTCCTTTATTGAGCACTCAGATATATTTATCAAATGCTTTTCACATATGTTTCCTGTTAGCCTTGAACTTTGGTGAATATTTGGAAGATAGCATAGCTTTTGATGGTCCCTGAAGGAAAATATTGAATTTTTCTCCAGTTCATTTTGCATCCATTTTATGAAGTGAAAACTATGTTATATTTTACTTTACATTGTGTTTTATAAGTGTCAAGGGTTTAAATTTCTGTGATCAATTTTTTTTGAATTTTGTCTCATGAATTAGGATTCCCACAGGCATCTTATTTTCTTTCAGTGTCTTACATTTGCAAGATTATATGGCAATGTGATGTTTAGTTAGTCTCCAGGGATGAGTTCTCCAGAGAAACTAGAGAGGCTTTTTTGTTTTTACATAAAAAAAATCCCTACTTGGCTCATAGAAATACACTAGATCCCTCCCAGAAGGCTTTAGTTCAAATAACCTAAAGAATAATCTGCCCAAATGGTACTAAAATAATGTATATAAAACAACACTTTTCTTTTTCTAGGTAATAAAGAGAAATAGTCACTGTTTCTTTATTACCTAGACTGCAAGATTAATTTCTTTGGTTCTCACAAAACAGAATTTTATTTAGATTGGAGTCGTTGTAAGCTTTTCTTTTCTGCATTTAATGACCTAGATTTTTGTTTGGCTCCATGATCTAAACTCTATTTAGATCTACTAATGGTATAAGCCTTCTGTGCTGACAGAACACCCCATGTGCTAACTTTCAGCTCGAGTCCTCTGATACAACGTCTGCTGATAAAAGTTGCCCAGCTTATCAACAGACTTCAGTGAGGAGTGTGGCATTTCAATGACACCAAGCCAGAGACGGAGCTGTTCAGACATACCATTCATCACCTTCCTTCACAGGGCCTGCGCAAGCATTCCTGCCTTTAATCGGTACATATATGGTCTTGAGAGCAAAATAAAAGGTGTCTGCTGCCCCTGAGTAGGGCAGTCATTATGTCTAATGGCTGTTGGATTGGTCGTGTAATGATTGCCTTCACCGAGATATCCATTGCTCAGGAAACTTCAGGAATGAACAGTGGCCCAGACAGCCGTGTGTGGTTAAGGCCTTTACAGACCTGCATGTTGGGGGTTTCAGGATGAACTGTTTTAGAGGAACTAACTGTTGAAAATAGGTTCTGTTAAGTGTCTACCCTAGTATGCCAGATGAACATGTAAACTATGGCCTGTTCAGAATATCAGATGACTGAACTAGCACGACTGCATCAAAATCTGACCTGGGGTGACCAGACAGACCTCATCATATCTCTACACCTGCTGGGGATGAGGGGGAGGCAGATGTGATCCTGTGCCTGACTGGCAGATGGTGAACTGGTGATGTCACGGGTGGCAGTGGCCTTATTCCTTCTCCTGGTTGTTCTTACTCTCTGAAGGAGAGGAATTGGAGTAAAATGTGGTTTATAATTAGATAGATTATGAGCCAGTGATTGACCGTCACATTCTCCAAGAATATATCTAACAACATGGTTAAATACTCATTAATAGCAAAGAAGGGTAGGCAGTAGGATACAAAAATTGTTAAAATGTAATACCAAGATGCTTTTAGTTTTTACTTATAGGTCTTAGTATTAGAGTAAATTTAAAATATTCCTTTTAATGACTTTTTTTTCTCTTTCCTGAATATTCTACATTGACCGTATACTCTTACTATAATGGGAAAATGTTATCTTTAACAGAAAAAGAAAAAAACATGCTTAAAGCAAATATTTTATGTCTGAATACACCAGATCTAAATTCTGTTGAGTAAGATTTAAAGTTATATAGAGAGTGCTTAAGTTTGAGATTTGGATTATGATGGACAGGGAAAATATTGATTGAATATGGTTTTATAGAAATTAATTCTTGTTATTTTATTTCAAAGGGCCATATTGAAGGTAAACATGAAAATAACATAATTTTCAATATGTGAAACTATCAAAAGTTTTTCATTTTATATTTTTTCAGTAAGAAAACTGAAAAGTTAGGCTACTAAAACAATATTGTAGAATTATCACTTTTTATTTACGTGACTCAAATTTGAGCTATACTTGTAGAGGTCTTATGAATCACAGTTAAATTTTATTTAGAATAAAAGACTATGGATATTTGTTTATTTGTACAATTTGGTTGTTAGATGTATTTAGTACATATCACTTCTTAAGTATTTTTCAATGAATGGATGAGTGTTTCCAGTCAATTAACTATAGCACCAGTGACTAAAGTCATTGTTTCATTTGTCTTAAATAAAAATAACTAAAAATGACTAAAAGTAACAAATGGACAGAAAGCTGAACTCACCAGTGTAAGACTGAGCTATGAGTATGTCCATGAAATTATTCTATGCCCTATGATAGCCATGATATTATCTTTTGGTGTTTGTTTCTAGGACATACAAATTTCAGGAGGTAGGCTTTTTGAAATTCAGCTCTTATTTTTATTTTATTTTATGATCTAGAAGAAGAACTATGGATGGAGGTTCATAGCATTGTATAGAAGGTGGTGATCAAAACCATCCCAAGGAAAAAGAATTGCAAAAAGGCAGAATGGTTGTCTAAGGAGGCCTTACAAATAGTTGAGAAAAGAAGTGAAAGACAAAGGAGAAAAGGAAATATGTACCCATCTGAATGCAGAGTTCCAAAGAATAGCAGGGAGAGATAAGAAAGCCTTCTTAAGTGAACAATGCAAAGAAATAGAAGAAAAAAATAGAATGGGAAAGACTAGAGATCGCTTCAAGAAAATTAAAGATACCAAGGGAACATTTCATGCAGAGATGGGCAAAACAAAGGACAGAAATGGTAGGGACCTAACAGAAGCAGAAGATACTAAGAAGAGGTGGCAAGAATACACAGAAGAACTGTACAAAAAAGATCTTCATGACCCAGATAACTGTGGTGATGTGATCACTCACCTAGAACCTGACATCCGGGAATGCGAAGTCAAGTGGGCCTTAAAAAGACATCATTATGAACAAAGCTATTGGATGTGATGGAATTCCAGTTGAGCTATTTCAAATCCTAAAAGATGATGCTGTAAAAGTGCTGCACTCAGTATACCAGCAAATTTGTAAAACTCAGCAGTAGCCACAGGACTGGAAAAGGTCAGTTTTCATTCCAATCCCAAAGAAAGGCAATGCCAAAGAATGTTCAGCTACCACACAATTGCATTCATCTCACACGCTAGCAAAGTAATGCTCAAAATTCTCCAAGCCAGGCTTCAGAAGTACGTGAACCTTGAACTTCCAGGTGTTCAAGCTGGTTTTAGAAAAGGCAGAGGAACCAGAGATCAAATTGCCAACACCCACTGGATCATCGAAAAAGCAGGAGAGTTCCAGAAAAGCATCTATTTCTGCTTTATTGACTATGCCAAAGCCTTTGACTGTGTGGATCACAATAAACTGTGGAAAATTCTTCAAGAGATGGGAATACCAGACCCCCTGACCTGCCTCTTGAGAAACCTGTATGCAGGTCAGGAAGCAACAGTTAGAACTGGACATGGAACAACAGACTGGTTCCAAATAGGAAAAGGAGTAAGTCAAGGCTGTATATTGTCACCCTGCTTATTTAACTTACATGCAGAGTACATTGTGAGAAACGCTGGGCTGGAGGCAGGACAAGCTGGAATCAAGATTGCTGGGAGAAATATCAATAACCTCAGATATGCAGATGACACAACCCTTATGGCAGAAAGTGAAGAGGAACTAAAGAACCTCTTGATGAAAGTGAAAAAGGATAGTGAAAAAGCTGGCTTAAAAATCAACATTCAAAAAACAAAGATCATGGTATCCAGTTCTATCACTTCGTGGCAAATAGATGGGGAAACAATGGAAACAGTGACAGACTTTATTTCCTTGGGCTCCAATATTACTGAAGATGGTGACCACAGCCATGAAATTAAAAGATGCTTGCTCCTTGGAAGAGAAGCTGTGACAAAAGGCAGAGAACATTACTTTGCCGACAAAAGTCCGTCTAGCCAAAGGTATGGTTTTTCCAGTAGTCATGTATGGATGTGAGAGTTGGACCATAAAGATAGCTGAGCACCGAAAAATCGATGCTTTTGAACTGTGGTGTTGGAGAAGACTCTTGAGAGTCCCTTGAATGGCAAGGAGATCAAATCAGTTAATCCTAAAGGATATTAACCCTGAATATTCATTGGAAGGACTGATGCTGAACCTGAGGGTCCAATATTTTGGCCACCTGATGTGAAGAACTGACACATTAGAAAACACCCCGATGCTGGGAAGGATTGAAGGCAGGAGGAGAAGAGGGTGACAGGGCATGACAGAGGACCAGATGGTTGGATGGCATCACCGACTCGATGGACATGAGTTTGAATAAGCTCTGGGAGATGGTGAAGGACAGGGAGCCTGGTGGGCTGCAGTCCATGGGGTTGCTATGAGTTGGACATGATTTAGTGACTAAACAAGAAGAGGAAGAAGAAGAAGAAGAAGGGGACAGGGGAAGCTGGGGAGCATATATCATAATTGAATAGCAGTAATCTCTTAACTGAAGGCAAGATGGGACAAGGCTGTAAGCCACTGAATTAGGAGTCAGATTGTCTTCTCCTCTGCTTTGTAATTGACTTGAGTCTGTTGATCACTCTGTGGCTGTTAGTGTTTTCATGTGTGGTGTAACTCAAAGAACTGGTCTAAAATTCCTGGTTGTCTAGTTAGAGGCCCATGAGAGATCTGGACTCCGGCAATGGCACTGGAAGATATGAGGAGGGGAGCACATAAGAGGTGAGCGGAGCAGCAGGGGTCCCTCGGAGTCATTCTCACCTTTCAATCAGACCCCACCTTTTAAATTCATTTTTGCCAACGAGTTTAATTTTTTGATAGCTTCCAAAACAAAGCAAACACTGGTGTAGACTCATTTAGGAAAAACAGGCATAGAACCACTTGTTAAAATGGGTAGGTCTAATCCAAACTTTGTTTTAATACATATAATGATGTTTGAGAATTATTCTTAAAGGCTTACTCACTCCACAGGATTACAATTAGTTTTTTGCAATATGCTTTGTTCTGGAGATGTGGTTTTATACTCACATGTCATTACTGTATGTGGTTACTTCAGTGTTAGGATGAAATCAGAGTCATCAAGTGTAAGCGCTGAGCATCCCTATAATTGAATGGGATCTGGTGACTGAAAAAAGGATCTCTGATGAGAAACCAGAAGATATGCATTCAGTTCTCATCACTCACAGGCTAGAGGAAGAGGGCCTATAGGATTTTGTGCATTTTGATTTTCTCATCAGCAAAATAGAATCGACATAGGTCAACAGTTAATCTCCAGTGGGGTTGTCCTGAGACTCAACCATGAAGACCTCTCAGATACTCTCTGAGAGTGACATCTTTTTTTTAATCTGTATATATTTAAGGACTGATGGTCATCTTGAGGAACAGCTTCACTTGGCCTTCTAGTGAGTGAGCCAAGAAGATGTTTGGATCACTTCTCATTACTCATAACTGAACTACTAGTAACTGACCATTTTCGCTAAAGGATTATTTCCTTTGTGAGCTTGAGTGAGAGAGAAGGAAAGAATATGGCCGTATTACAGAAAAGGCTCTACCTGTGAATGCTTTCTTTCTTTCCTTCTTTCTTCTCTTTGTCTTTCTTTCTTTTCTTTCCCTCTCCCTTTCTTTCTCTTCCAGTTTTATTGAGATAAAATTGACATACAGCATTGTGTAAGTTTGAGGTGTACAACCATAGTGATTTAACTTACATACATCATGAAATGATCACCGCAATATATCTGGTAAAGGTATATGTATCATATACATACAAAATAAAAGAAATAGAAAAAAATGTTTTCTTTGTGATGAAAACTCTTAGAATTTACTCTCTCTAAACAATGATCATACAGCAGTGTTATCTTTATTATGCTACACATTATATCTCTAATATTTACTCATCTTATAGCTGAAAGTTTGTACCTTTTGACTGCCTTCTACTTAAGTGTTTTAAGTAGTAAAACATGATGGTTTTGCTTCTAGTCTCAGGTGACCAGTTGTCCTGAGATTGGAAAACCCTGTCCAGACCTACATCCATGACAGTGAGATCTTCCTACATTTCCATGTGTCCTTGGCCTCATAGGTGGCCTGAGGTCCCCTTGTGACCACAGGAGATAATTATTGCCTTTTTTCCTGCTGAAATGTTTGTGTTCTCTTAGATTTGTACCAGCACTTAAAAACTGTGAAGCCAATACTTTACAAAGACTCACCAGCTGTTTATTTGAGTTAAACTTCCAGTGCACAAGAAAACATTTGCTTTCTTCAAATAATCAAAGGCTTTCCAATTGGTAGAATGTAGACTATAAACAAGCCGCACTTTTCAGAGGAACCAACTTGATCTAAAGTTGTAGTAATAGATTCACAAATTTCAAAAAAGGGAAAAAAATGTTCCAATACTATACCTCAGCACTCCATGTCACTATTACCTAGTCATTGGGTGAGGTGTGCTGTGGTTTTTTTTTTTAATATGTTCTCAGGAATGTTAATTCCTTTTCACTAATTGCATGGAAGTTTAAAACATGTGTTTATCCTAAGTTATAAACTGGCTCATAAACAAAATACTATAGGTAATGAAGGATGGCCGACAAATGATTAATGGAAGTGGTTAAATCTTTTGTTGCAAGTGTAGAATTTTTGCTCTACCAACATGATCGGATCATTTCTTGACTGTATTTGACTCAAGTTATTTTGAGTGTATTCATGTTCTTCTACATAGATTTTCTCATGATGCTTATTTCTCCCTCTTTTGAAATATCTGCATCACTCAAGGTCTTGCTCAAATCTCACCCTTTACAGGGAAGCTCTCTAGCCATGAATGGCCCACAGTGTTCCCTCCCATCTGTGAATTCTGTTTGTATGTGGTTAAGAGTTTTCTTGATCTTCATTTTTGGGTAGCCATTGTATCTCCTATTTCTTTGGTAACTCCCACAGCATCTAGCTCAGCACTAGTGTTTGGTTCCAAGTAACAAGTAAGTGTTCATTAAATGCTTGCTGATAAATACTTTTTGAATAAATGAATGAACAGGCCTTTAACTAGCACAAAGCTATTTTCACTGATTTTTAACATAATTTCCTGAAGTTTAGTGGAGATGATCTGGGAGTAATCACAGAGAGCTTAGGACACAATGGTCATTTTATAAGCAAAATTCTAGTCTTTTGTATTATTTTGAGAAGAACTGGGTGAACAGAAGGGGGTAACAGCTAAGAATATAGAAAATTACACAACAGAATCAGAGGTTAGCAGTTATAAGTGGGATTGGGTGGAGCTTCCCCAGCTTTGGGACATAAGCACCTAGGATCTTGTAGTTGATGTATTGATATATAAGACTGCTGAATAATCTTCAGTTCATTCTTTACTGAGCAACTTCTGATTATAACCAGACATTCCAAGTGTTTTCCCTAAAGAGAGAAAAGTACTAATTGATGATTCAAACATTTCCACTTGAACACTGTTGGTGAATAAGTAGGCATTCTGAGTATACACTGGGATGTTGCTAATTCTCAGGTTTTTAGACTACAAGGTTGAGGACCACACTCAGTATGGTGCATAGAAGATACTTGTGGTGGTGGGAACTTTCTGGTGGTCCGGTGGTTAAGAATCCACATTACCAATGCAGGGGGCTTAGGTTAGATCCCTGGTTGGGGAACTAGATCCCACATGCCTCAGCTAAGAGTTTATGGCTAAGACCCAGGACAAAATAATAAATAAAAATTTAAAAAAGATTATTGTCATGGAAACTTCCATATTTCTGGTACCACATACTGTAACATTAAAAACATTAAAAGGAGGTAGAATTCTTTTTTGTGTGTGATTCAATTATGCATATACACATATATTATTTTTGAAATTATTTTCCATTATAGATTATTACAAGATATTGACTATAGTTCCCTGTGCTATAAAATAAACCTTTGTTGCTTGTTGCATATCTATTTTATTAAATTAGAAATCTAGCATTCTATTTATACTAAGTCAAACAAGTGAACTCAAAATGTCATAAAAATTTTTAGTAGGCAAAAATTCATGTTTTCTAAAATATATATACTATACATATTATTTATATATATATGTATGTATGCAAAAGCTTTTCTAATATACTTGCTTGATAAAGGTTTGAGAAAGAACATAAAAAAAGAAAAGAGATGGAGAAATTGGGAAACATAAACTAAAGAAAATGGAAGCACTGAATATGAAATAGGAAAAGTAAAACATACTAGATAAAAGTGAAAGACCCTTGTATTTTTCAAAAAAATCCAAGATAATTCTAATATGCATCTGGATTTTAAAAAGTGATTACAAGTTTTTGAAATTTAGTAATGTTAACCTTTTTTCTAAAAAAAACTAATGTTTATCACTTTTTCTAAATGTCCTATGGAAATCTAATAACAAAGTGTGAGATACGAAATTTTAAATATATTTGTATAGGATATAAGATTAATGTAAATTAATATAAATATATTATATTTAAATTATTAATGACATCATTCAAGATGCTCCTATTCTTAATTTTTCTGCACTTGATAAAATATCCTCAGAGAAATGTTAACATAGCTCTCACTATGACTATATCTTTTTTCTTTTCCCTTATATTTCTTCTGATTTTTGCTTTATATATCTTTGTTTCTTTGTTGTTAGGTGTCTAATGGTTTATGATGTCTATCTTATTTGTAAATTGTGTCTTGTCATTAAAAATATTCATCTTTGTTTCATTTAAAAATAAGTTAATTTAAAATAAAAAGCATTAAAAGGGCTAAAAAGAGACAAAACCTTTTAATCAAAAACTTTTAAGCATGTTTTAAGCACAGGGAGCATAGAAGCACATTTTAAAGTATAGAAAATAGAAGTTTCCTCTCAAATTTTTGTGATCCTTTTTGATAGGGGTTGTGTTTGACCTCAAAATGATTCTGAGGAATGGCACTTAATTTCTTGTTTTAAGTATTTAGAGAGATAGATAGAGAAAAGAGAAAAAGAGAAAGTTCAGTAAAAGTCAAAGGGACTGACTGATTCCACATTTTTTTCAGATGAAGTAAGTCTCATAAACACTAAACAATCTGAACTTTAAAATGCTTTCATTTGCTTAATAACACACTTTGCAATTATGTAAAAGCAAGAGCCAGAAGGAAAGAAGGAGATAATTATGGTGGCCTGAGATGGCTAAGATTTAGCATTTTACTTTTTAAAATTTTAATTAGTGTCTTCATGTTCAAGGGACTTAGATCAGTTGGCTGTTGCAATCCCAATTATTTATCAGATTTGCACAATGGGTTGGAGGGGTGTTGTGGGAACTTCGACTCTCCAGAGAAACCTGAGGTCTGTAGGGGGAGTCATAGATAAGGAGATTTAACGCTGTAAGAAAGGGAAGCTGGTATAGATTTGGGAAGGATTTCTTGCTCAATGATATAGCCACCACCAGCATGTAACCATGCTTTTAATGTGTTGTTTACCTACAAGTGACAAAGTCCACTCATTAATATTTAGGCAAGGGCAATTGCAGTTTCGAATTTGAAGGGTTTGAGGAGAGTTGAAATGAAAAATGAATTAAAATTTCTTCTCAAATGTTAAGTGATGATACTGAGGGAAGAACTATACTGGTCTCTTACATTTCCCCATTTTCTAATAGAAATTGTCTGTGGAGCTGAAACTTTGAAGTTTGTGTTTATCTAGATGTATGTATTTTTTTGTGGCTTTGCATGAACATAATCTTTGGACAAATATTTGACTTTACAAAACAGCATTTAAAGACATTTGCTTTCTTTAAAAGGAGAAAAATCTGGAGATATCATGCTCCTTAGTTTTAAACTATACCAAAAAACTAATCAAAAGAGTATGGCATTGGCCTAAAAATGAATCAGGGATCAATGGAACAGAGTAGAGAGCCCAGAAATAAACATATGCTTATATGACAATTAATCTATGACAAAAAAAGGCAAGAATATACAGTGGCAAAGGTAGCCTCATCAATAAATGGTGCTGGGAAAACTGAACAGCTACATGCAAAAGAATGAAACAGGACCATTTTATTACAACATATACAAAAATAAACTAAAGCAGATGAATGACTTAAATGCAAAACCTGACACCATAAAGCTTATAGAATAAAACTTAGGCAGTACACTCTTTGATATTGGTCTTAGTAGTATTTTCAGTTCCGTTCAGTTCAGTCACTCAGTTGTGTCTGACTCTTTGTGACCCCCATGGACTGGAGCACGCCAGGCTTCTCTGTCTGTCACCAACTCCCGAAGCTTGCTCAGACTTACGTCCATCAAGTTGATGATGCCATCCAACCATCTCATTCTCTGTCGTCCCCTTCTCCTCTTGCCTTCAATCTTTCTCAGCATAAGGGCCTTTTGTAATGAGTTAGTTCTTTGCATCAGGTGGCCAAAGTATTGGAGTTTCAGCTTCAGCATCAATCCTTCCAATGAATATTCAGGACTTATTTCCTCTAGGATTGACTGGTTTAATCTCCTTGCAGCCCAAAGGACTCTCAAGAGTCTTCTCCAACACCACAGTTCGAAAGCATCAATTCTTTAGCACTCAGCTTTCTTTATAGTCCAACTCTCACATCCATACATGACTAATGGAAAAAAAACATAGCTTTGACTAGATGGACCTTTGTTGGCAAAATAATGTCTCTGCTTTTTAATATGCTATCTAAATTGGTCATAGCTTTTCTTCCAAGGAGCAAGAGTCTTTTAATTTTATGGCTACAGTCACCACCTGCAGTGATTTTGGAGCCCAAAAAGAGAAAGTCTGTCACTGTTTCTGTCATTTCTGCATCTGTTTGTCATGAAGTGATGGGACCAGATGCCATGATCTATTTTTTGAATGTTGAGTTTTAAGCCAACTTTTTCACTCTCCTCTTTGACTTTCATCAGGAGGCTCTTTCGTTCCTCTTCACTTTCTGCCATAAGGGTGGTGTCATCTGCATATCTGTGGTTATTGATATTTCTCTCAGAAATCTTGATTCCAGCTTATCCTTCATCCAGCCTGGCATTTTCCATGATATACTCTGCATGTAAGTCAAATAAGCAGCGTGACAATATACATCTTGATGTACTCCTTTCCCAAATTGGAAACAGTCTGTTATTCCACATCTGGTTCTAACTGTTTCCTCTTGGCCTTTATACAGGTTTCTCAGGAGGCAGGTCAGGTGGTCTGGTATTGTCATCTCTTGAAGAATTTTCCACAGTTTGTTGTGATCCACACAGTCAAAGGCTTTGACATAGTCAATAAAGCAGAAGTAGATGGTTTTCTGGAACTCTCTTGCTTTTTCAATGATTCAGCATATGTTGGCAATTTGATGTCTGGTTCCTCTGCCTTTTCTAAATCCAGCTTGAACATCTGGAAGTTCTTGGTTCAAGTACTGTGGAAGTCTGGCTTGGAGAATTTTGAGCATTGCTTTGCTAGCATGTGAGATCAGTGTAATTGTGCGGTAGTTTGGACATTCTTTGACATTGCCTTTCTTTGGGATTGGAATGAAAACTGACCTGTCCAGTCCTGTGGCCACTGCTGAGTTTCCACATTTGCTGGCATATTGAGTACAGCACTTTCACAGCATCATCTTTTGGGATTTGAAATAGTTCAACTGGAATTCTATCACCTCACTAGCTTTGTTCATAATGATGCTTCCTAAGGCCCACTTGACTTCGCATTCCAAGATAATTTGCTCTAGGTGAGTGATCACATCATCGTGGTTATCTAGGTCATGAAGATCTTTTTTGTATAGTTCTTCTGTGTATTCTTGCCACCTCTTCTTAATATCTTCTGCTTCTGTTAGGTCCATACCATTTCTATCCTTTATTGAGCTCATCTTTGCATGAAATGTTCCCTTGGTATCTCTAACTTTCTTGAAGAGATCTCTAGTCTTTCCCATTCTATTTTTTTCCTCTATTTCTTTGCATTGGTCACTGAGGAAGGCTTTCTTATCTCTCCTTGCTATTCTTATGGAACTCTGCATTCAGATGAATATATCTTTCCTTTTCTCCTTTGTCTTTCGCCTCTCTTCTTTTCTCAGCTATTTTCAAGGCCTCCTCAGACAGCCATTTTGCCTTTTTGCATTTATTTTTCTTGGGGATGATCTTGATTACTGCCTTCTGTACAATGTCATGAGCCTTCATCCATAGTTCTTCAGGCACTATGTCTATCAGATCTAATCCCTTGAATCTATTTGTCACTTCCACTGTATAATTGTAAGGGTTTTTTTTTTTTTACTTAAGTTGTGCCTGAATTGTATAGTGGTTCTCCCTAATTTCTTCAATTTAAGTCTGAATTTTGCAATAAGCAATATGTTTTTCTGGGGGTGGGGTGGTCCATATCCTCAGATAAGGGAAACAGAAGCAAAATAGACAAATGGGACTACATCAGACTAAAAACCTTTTGCACAGTGAAGGAAAACATCAATAAAACAAGAATTTAGACTACTGAATGGGAGAAGATATTTGTAAACAATATATCTGATAAAGGGTTAATGTAATATACATAATGTTTATTATATAAAATATATAAAGAATTAATACAACTGAATGTCCAAAAACCCTAACCAAACAATCTGATTAAGAATTGGGTGTGCATGCATGCTAAGTCATTTCAGTCGTGTCCGACTCTTGCGACCCTATGGACTGTAACCCGCCAGGCTCCTCTGTCCATGGGATTATCTAGGCAAGAATGCCATAGTGGGTTCCGTGCCCTCCTCCAGGGGAAATTTCTGACCTAGTGATTGAACTCCAAGTCTGTTAAGTCTTCTGCATTGGTTGGTGGGTTCTTTACCACTAGGGCCACCTGGGAAGTCCCCAAAATTGGGCAGAGGATCTGACTAGACATTTTTCCAAAGAGGACATACAGATGACCAACAAATGGAAAGATGTTCAACGTCACTAATCATCAGGGAAATGTAAATCAAAACCACAATGAGTATTACCTCACATGTGTCAGGATGGCTATCATCAAAAAGTGAAACATAACAAATATTGTCAAGGATGTGGAGAATGGGGAATCCCTGTGTACTGTTGGTAGGAATGTAAATTGGTTCAGCTACTATGACAACAGTATGGAAGTTCTTCAAAAGTTAAAAATAGAACTACCATGTGATGCAGCAATTCCTCTCCTAGGCATGTATCTAGGGAAAAAAGACGAACTAGAAAAGATACATGCACCCCAATGTTCATAGCAGCATTATTTACAGTAGCCCAGATATAGAAGCAACCTAGTGTCCATCAACAGATGATGGATAGAGATGTGGTGTATTACTCAACAATAGAAAAGAATGAAATACTGCCATTTGTGACAACATGAGCAGACCTAGAGGGTGTTATGCTAAGTGAAGTAAGTCAGGCAGAGAAAGACAAATACCATATGATCTCACTTATATGTAGAATCTAAAAAACAAAACAGAAACAGATTAAGAGATAACAGAAAGCAAATTGGTGGTTACCAGAGAAGAGGATGAAAGGATGGGCAAAATAGGTGATGGGGATTCAGAAGTACAAATCTCAAGATATAAAATAAATAAGTCATGAAGATGTATTATACAGCATAAAATATAGTCAATAATACTATAACAATATTATATGGAGACAGATGGTTATTAGACTTATCGTGGTGATCATTTCATAATATATTTAAATGTCATATCATGATGTCATACACCTGAAACTAATATTGATGTTGTACATTAACTATATTGCAATTTTTTAAGAAAGTAAATCTGTTAGAAATTTAAAATATATAAATAAGATGTAAAGACATTTACTTTCTCCAGATTCTTGAGGATATTAACACGCTACAGTGAGAATAACCAATATTTTCAAGTGCTTATTGAGTTATTAGGCGCTTTATATATGTAGAGTCCCCTGATCGCACTGAATCTGTGTGAAGTGTCCTGTTTGTTGCTGTGGTTTAGTCACTAAGTCGTCTCCGACTTTCTGTGACAGCTTGGACTGCAGCACTCCAGGCTTCCCTGTCCTTCACTATCTTCTGGAGCTTGCTCAGACTCATGTCCATTGAGTCGGTGATGCTATCTAACCATCTCATCCTCTCTTTCTGGCTCTATTGCAATATAATTTAGGTTTAACATTGTGTAAGTTTAAATTGTGCAATGTGTTGGATTGATAGAATACTACAAAAGGGTAATCACCATAGATTTAGCTAACACCTGCTGCATGTCACAATCACTGTTTCTTTTTCTGTGGTGAGAACATTTAGAATCTACTCTTTTAGTAACTTTCAAGTATTTAATATAATATTGTTAACTATAGTTACCATGTTCTATATTAGATGCCCAGAACTTATTCTTCTTATAACTGAAATTTTGTACACTTTAATTGATATCTCCCTGCCCCCAAACCCCCAGCCAGTCCTTCACAGCCACCATTCTACTCAATGCTTCTGTAAGCTCCGTTTTTTAAGATTCTATAAAAGTGAGATTATGCAGTACTAGTCTTTTTCTGTCTGACTTATTTCACTTAGTATAACGTCCTCAAGATCCATCCACGTTGTTGGCAAATGGCAGGCTTTCCTTTTTTCTCCTGGCTGACTTGTGGTTTTGACTTGTATTTCCCTGATAATTAGTAATATTTAACACCTTTTCATGCATCTGTTGGCCGTTTGTATGCTAGTACCATACTGTTTTGATTATTACACCTTACAATATAGATTGAAATCAGGAAATGTGAAGCCACCAGCTTTGTTGTTCTTTCTCAGAAATGTTTTGGCTATTTGGGGTCTTTTGGGGTCCCATACAAATTTTTGGACTGTGTTTTAAATTTCTGTGAGAGGTTGCTTTGGAATTTTGGCAGGGATTGCACTGAATCTATAGAATATTTTAGGTAGTATGGGTATTTTAACAATATTCAGTATTGGTTTCCATAAACACTGGTTATCTTTACATTTATTTGTGTATTCTGTTACTTCTTGTATTGAAGTCTTATAGTTTTCAATGTATAGATCTTTACCTCCATGGTTCTATTTATTCCTATGTATTTTTTTTATTGCTACTGTAAATGCAATTATCTTACTTCTTTTTCAGATAGTTCACTGTTAGGAGATAGAAACACAACTGATTTTTACATAATGATTGTATTCTACAACTTTACTAAATTCATTGATCAATTCTAACAGTTTTTTTGGTGGAGTCTTTAGGATTTTATAGAGGGCTTCCTTGGTGGCTCAGATGGTAAGGAATATGCCTGCAATGCGGCAGACCTGGGCTTGATCCCTGGGTTGGAAAGATACCCTGGAGAAGGAAATGGCAATTTGTATGTGTCAGATCACATCACCTGCAAATCCTTTCTGATTTGGTAACTTTTATTTATTTTCTACTTCTAAGTTGCTCTGGCTAAGATTTCCAGTACTACATTGCATAAAAATGGCAAGAGTGGGCACCCTTGGTTTGCTCCTGATCTAGAAAACTTTCAACTTTTCACCATTAGAGTGATGTTTGTCATATGTGGCTTTTATTATGTTGAGGCATGTTTCTCCTCTACCCCATTTGTTGAGAGTTTTGATCATAAAAAGATGTTGAATTTTGTGAAATGCTCTTCTGCAGCTATTGAAATGATCCTATGATTTTTATCTTTCATTCTGTGAATATGATGTATCACATTAATCTGTCCGCTGTGTTGAGCCTTCATTGCATCCCAGGGATAAATCTCACTTGATTGTGATGTGTGATCCTTTTAATGTGCTGTTGAATTCAGTTTGCTAGCATTTTGTTAAGAATTTTTGCATCTGTTTTCATCAGGGGTGTTGGCCCGTACTTCTTTTGAAGCTCAGAGTCTTTACCGCTGCTTTGCTAGAGATATCCTCTTCTCCACATCTCTGAACAAAACCAGCTGTCTGCTTTAGTGACCCCACGGGAATGTTCACTGCTGAATTTTCTGCCTCTCTCTGATGGTGGCTGTATTTCTGGGTTTGTACTCTGCTATCGGGTGGAAAAGATAGAGGCAAATTTGACTTTCTTTAACTTGTGTCTGCTCCATGTGGACACTGTGTGGGAAGATCCGAAGAAGAGCAGCTGCGCGTTTTGACCAGCAGCTGGAGGTTTTGTGGATTAAGCAGGTTTTTTATTTGCTAACTGGTAGCTTAAAAGGAATGCTCATGTCCAGGGAAGGACTTACCTAGTTATGGCTAAAGGGTAAACTGTTCAAGGTTAGGTAGAGCTTTCTACCCCCCTTTAATTTTGCTGTCTCAAAAAGATATTGCTTTGACTTTTAAAAGCTAGGGAGTTTTTAAGGAAATAGTTTTTCAGACACTGCACTCATTCAGCTGGCCTGGGGCGATTGGAATGATAAGTTTAAAAACCACAAATAGCACTTATTATGACCCAGAGGAAGCAGGGCAGGAAAGTGAATTCAGAGTAGAAGGGAATATCCATTCTATCTGTGAGAGCCTGCTGTCCTCTGTAAGAATGCTCCTAGGAAACGGTTCATACACCCAGGGTGCTTTATTTTTGTAACTTTAAGGCTCATGGAGGTTTGTTGAAAGGCTGGCAGATGGAGGCTGTGCCCTTTGTTGTGTGTGTAGTATGCATGCTCAGTCACATCCCTTCTTTGTGACCCCATGGACTGTAGCTCGCCAGGCTCCTCCGTCCATGGGATTTTTCAGGCAAGAATATGGGGTTGGGTTGCCATTTCCTACTCCAGGGCTCCAGGGGATCTTCCCCACCCAGGGATTGAACCCATGTCTCTTGCGTGTCCTGCATTGGCAGGCGGATTCTTTACTTGCTCTACAAGTTGCTTCTCTGTTGTCCAGGGTGCATCCACAGCCATCTAAATACCTCTCTCTGTTCTTTCTCTTCTGGGTTGTCTTTCTGCTGGGAGCACCATGGGATTCTAAATGGCAATGTTTGTTCAGAAGAAATTGGACTTGAAATAAGCTAAGAAAAACATTTTTTTTTATTGTAAAGCTCTATACATGTTTGGTGTATTATTATTACTACTACTAACAAAAATAGTAACTATTATTGCTGAATCTTGTGGACTCTCTGAGGGATGTAGTTGGCAATGGACATGGGAAGTAGAAAAGTCTGGCTGTGGCTGGTGGATAAACCTTGGGTAAATGCCAACTATGTAAAATAAGTTGACTTTGCTTATGTTCTAAAGTCCCACGAGGAAAATCTTTCACATTGTATCCTTTGGCAATATTTAAAAAAATTTTCCAGGACTTTTACTTTTAAAGTTTCTATATAATCCCTCTAAAACCTATGCCTTATCAAATACATTGTTTTTCTATCAGATTTCTATATCTTTTTCCATATACATACATACTTTATGCAGTTCTATCCATGGTACAGACAAAATTTCTTCTATTGCTTCTAATCTTGCTCATTATAATGACCACATAATATTTACTATTTTATTTGGTTCTTCTACTATTACTAGAGTCAGATTGTTTCCAAATTCTGCTGCCATAAATAACCCTGAGATTAATAAGATACCTTCATGTCAACAGTGCAAAGCTATTGACTTCTCCCCTATTTGAATCCTTTTCTTTGTCCACACTTTCACATATAAGATTATAGTTGCAAAAGATAGAGATATGTTTCCAGCCTCCAGATAATTACTGGAAAAATCATCTGTGCCTAGTTCACTCATCCTTAAAGTGAGGTTACAATACGTGCTTAGCACAGTGCATTTGTTAGATGTTAGCTACCCTTGCCGCCCTGCCGCTCCCTCACCACCACCATCCCCCTCATCACTACCACTATTGCTACTACCGTGTACGGCTTTTATTATCATTCAGGGGAAGACAGGCTTTATTTTAATGAAAGAAAACAGGAATCTTAATACAGTTTTAATCATCAGATTGCTCACATAGTTTTTTGCTTTCTCCTTGTCTTTTTAGAAAAATGTTTAATATTATCTCATCATTTTATTTTTTGGCTGCACCGTGGCATACTGGATCTTAGTTCCTTGGCTGTGTCCCCTTCAGTGGAAGCACAGAGTCCTAACCACTGGACTACCAGGGAATTCTCTATTATTTTACTATTAATGTTATTATTATCTGCTTTCTCCTTGTCTTTTCAAGATGATTTGTAGGTTATTTGGTTTTTGCCCTTCCTCCCCAGTATCAGAGCTCTCCCCCTTAAAAGAATGCTTTCTTAATTTTCACCTTTTCCTTCTCTTTTTTAAAGGAAAACTGTTTCTACATGGGAATGTAAAATATATATATGTATATTTATTATGTTTATATGTAACCTTCATTTGTTGATGATAAAACTAATCTGAAGATGATAATGGAGTGGTGAGAAAGAGACACCATGATCTCAGACTCAAGTTCAGCATCTACTAGGGACAGATGTAAAAGTCTGCCCTCTGGTGGCTGTGGGCTGCAGCTGTAGGTCAGATGTGCCGTCTGAAATGTGATCCTCCAGCAGGACCTAAGCTGGTATATAACTGATGGGCCTTTAAAGCTCTTCTGTATTCATTGTAATGGTTCCTTATGTCAGTCAAGACACCTTGCTTTTTTCCTTGCAAAATAATTATCTTAGAGATTAATCCTTTGTCAGTTGTTTCATTTACTATTATTTTCTCCCATTCTGAGGGTTGTCTTTTCACTTTGTTTATTGTTTCCTTTGCTGTGCAAAAGCTTTTAAGTTTAATTAGGTCCCACTTGTTTATTTTTATTTTTGTTTTCATGACTCTAGGAGGTGGGTCATAGAGGATATTGCTGCAGTTTATGTCATAGAGTGATCTGCCTATGTTTTCCTCGAAGAATTTTATAGTTTCTGGTCTTACATTTAGGTCTTTAACCCATTTTGAGTTTATCTTTGTGTATGTTATTAGTAGATCCAAGGAGTCTACAGTCCATCCTAAAGGAAATCTGCAAGGACATCCAACCAGTCCATCCTAAAGGAAATCAGTCCTGAATATTCATTGGAAGGACTGATGCTGAAGCTGAAACTCCAATACTGTGGCCACCTGATGTGAAGAACTGATTCATTTGAAAAGACCCTGATACTGGGAAAGATGAAGGCAGGAGAAGGGGATGACAGAGGATGAGATGGTCGGCATCACTGACTCAATGGACATGAGTTTGAATAAACTCCGGGAGTTGTCGATGGACAGGGATGCCTAGTGTGCTGCAGTCCATGGAGTCGCAAAGAGTCGGACATGGCTGAGCGACTGAATTTAACTGAACTGATGTTGTTAGGAAGTTTTCTATTTTCATTCTTTTACACATAGGTGTCTAGATTTCCCAGCACCACTTATTGAAGAGAGTATCTTTCCTCCATTGTATATTCTTGCCTCTTTTGTTAAAGATCAGATGCCCATAGTTGTGTGGGTTTATCTCTGGGCTTTCTATCTTGTTCCATTCTATATTTGTTTTTGTGCCAGTACCATGCTGTCTTGGTGACTGTAGCTTTAGACCAAAACAGACAGTTCACCAAAGAAGACATACAGATAGCTAATAAACACATGGAAAGATGCTCAGCATCGCTCATTATTAGAGAAATGCAAATCAAAACTACGATGAGGTACCACCTCACACCAGTCAAAATGACCATCATAAAAAAAAAATCTACAAACAATAAATTCTGGAGAGGGTGTGGAGAAGAGGAAACGCTCTTGCACTGTTGGTGGGAATGCAAATTGATACAGCTGCTATGGAAGACAGTATGGAGATTCCTTAAAAACCTAGGAATAGGAGAAGAAAATGGCAACCCACTCCAGTATTCTTGCCTGGAAAAGTCCATGGACAGAGGAGCCTGGCGGGCTGCAGTCCATGGGATTATATGACTGAGCACGTGTGCACAAGGGTGGAGGGAGATGGGTTGGTAGCAATAAAGTGGTAGGAAAAAAAAAACAAACCTAGGAATAAAACTACCATGTGACCCAACAGTCCCACTGCTGGGCATATACCCACAGGTACCCTGGTGTTCACTGCAGCACTCATTAGCTAGAACATGGAAGCAACCTAGATGTCCAAGGACAGGTGAATGGATAAAGCAGCTGTGGCACATGTATACAATGGGATATTACTCAACCATCTGAGTAAGTTCTGATGAGGTGGATGAACCAGAGCCTATTACACAGAGTGAAGTAAATCAGAAAGAGAGAAACAAATATCGTGCATTGACACGTATATATAGAATCTAGAAAAATGGTTACTGATGAACCTATTTGCAGCACAGCCATGGAGATACAGACGTAGCGAACAGACTTGTGGACTCAGAGAAGAGAAGTGGGCGGGACGAGTGGAGAGAGTGGCGTGGAAACATGTATATTACCATATGTAAAATTTCAGCCAGTGGGAGTTTTCCGTGTGCCTCAGGGAGCTCACACCCGTATTCCGTGACAGCCTGGAGGGGAGGGGTTGGTGGGAGGGGGGTTCAACAGGGAGGGGGCATATGTGTACCTGTGGCTGATTCATGTTGATGTCTGGCACAAATCCACACAATATTGTGAAGCAGTTGTCCTTCAATTAAAAATAAATAAATTAGAAAAGAATTACCTTAAACCTGTGTTCCTAGACTATAGGACTTCAAGTAAATGTTGCAAGAATCATACTCTTCAAACTATATTTTCTTAAAACCACTGATCACCATCACCACTAGCACCTCCTGATGAAATAGAGATAGATACAGATATTTCAAGGGGAAAAAGAAATTGATAAATATTATAAAAAGGGAACTTCAGAGGATTAAAATTCTATTATTCTTAATCTTCAAAATATCTTTAGATCAAGATTTTATCTTATTTCCCAATCAAATATTGTCAAACTTTATACCTTCCAGGACTTAGTTTTTTTTTTAAAGTAAGCTAAAGGTCTCAAAAATTATTTTTATGTTATTTATTTATCATATAATTAAAATAGAGTAATCAGAATTAAGAAAATAAAAATTAGATTTAAGATGTCACATAGAGTTTGTGAAAATACACTTAGGATATTGTTATGCCATAAATTCTTATTAAAAATAATAGGGATGTAGTGTCTTTTTGTTTATGCTTGAAAATAAATGTTTATGTTACATTTTAATTATTTTGCCTTTAGAAAAATCTCAATTTTTAAGGTGATTGAATTTACACGCCACGACTAATAGTTAACAATTTGATATTGTATGTTTGTACTGGTGCACCAAAACTAGTTAGAAAACGAAGACTTTATTTAACCTTGGCTACTGGTTTAATTAACACAAAATTATAGAATTTGATGCAGTTGACATTGAAAATGATAGGTTCTTCCATGATTTCAGGATGTATGACACCTGCTTCTTTGGCCCCAGCCCTAAGTAGGTGCCAGTTTCCGCGTTATGTCTGCAGTCGGGAAGGGACTATTAGTGATGACTGCGTGGTGCTGGTTGCTCAGTCACGCCCTACTGTTTGGGATCCCACAGGCTGTAGCCCTCTAGGTTCCTCTGTCCGTGGGATTCTCCAGGAGAGAATGCTGCAGTGGTTTGCCATTCCCTTTTGCAGGGGATCTTCCTGACCCAGGGATCTCCTGCATTGAACGCATATTCTTTACTATCTGAGCTACAGGGAAGTCCGTTAGTAATGACATGTTCTTAGCAAATTGGTTCATCAACCCTCACCAGCATTTGTACTAGTGACCTTGACTTTGAACAAGCAGGATTAATTCCTTCCTGCTAATATAGGCTCCAAATTTGAGTGTGTCTCTCAATCTTTTAAATACCAAATTTTAAAAGTCAAATTTATTTTCTAAAAGCTTACTAATGATTTCTATTATTTGAATGTGCTTATTCTAATGATATATTTTAATTATAGGGCATTTTTATATTTGCATGCAAAAAAGTTCAGAAAATACCAAAATATGTCAAGAACAGTAATATTCAATTTTAAAAGTATTTCAAGAGGGAATTTCCTGGTGATCTAGTGGCTAGGATTCAGTGCTTTCATTGCTATGACCCTGGTTCAATTCCTTGTTGGGGAACTGAGATCCCAAAAGCTGTGCAACACAGCCAAAAAAAATTTTTGACATTACTACAATATAGTTGATTTGATGGTCCTTGATTTTCTTATCATTCAGTTCAGTTCAGTTCAGTCCCTCAGTCATGTCCTACTCTCTGCAACCCCATGGACTGCAGCACACCAGGCTTACCTGTCCATCACCAGCTCCTGGAGCTTGCTCAAACTCATGTCCATTGAGTAGGTGATACCATTCAACCATCTTATCCTCTGTTTTCCCCTTCTCCTCCTGCCTTCAATCTTTCCCAGCATCAGGGTTTTTTTCCAGTGAGTCAATTCTTCACATCAGGTGGCCAAAGTATTGGAGCTTCAGCTTCAGCATCAGTCCTTCCAGTGAATAATCAGGATTGATTTCCTTTGGGATTGACTGCTTTGATCTCCTTGCTGTCCAAGGGACTCTCAAGAGTCTTCTCCAACAATTAATTAGCATATATAAACAACTAATATTTACAGCAAGTGACTCTGTGCCAGGCACTTTTTCAGTCTTTACATGCACATGTTGCATCTTATAATGCTTACAATACAATGAGGTAGGTACAGTAGTCCCCTCTTTCATGCAGTTCTGCAGTTTCAGTTATCTGTGGTCAATCCAAGTCTAAAAATATTGAGTAGAAAATTCCAGACATAAAGAATTCATGCATTTTAAACTGTGTGTCATTTTGCGTAGCAGAATGAAATTATGTGATGTAGGGTCAAACACTGGGGTGGAACTCATCTCTTTGTCCAGGGTACCCAGGCTACATATGCGATCTACCCATCAATTTAGGAAAAAGCATAGTATATAAAGGATTCTGTACTATCCACGGTGCTTCCCAGATGGGGTTAGTGGTAAAGAATTTGCCTGCCAATGCAGGAGATGCAAGAGGCACAGGTTTGATCCCTGGGTTGAGAAGTTTCCCCTGGAGAAAGAGGTGGCAATCCACACCAGTATTTTTGCCTGGAAAATCCCATGGAATGAGGAGCCATGGACTCTACAGTCCATGGAGTTGCCAAGAGTCGGACACAATTGAGCACAAGCACTTTCATACACTTTCACACTATCCACAGTTTCAGGCCTCCTCTTGGGGTCTTCGAATATCCTCTGTGGATAAGGAGGAGCCATTGTATTATGAGGATGATCCACAATTTTATAGATGAAAAAAAACTACAGGAAAGTTGCTCAAGATGACAGAGTAAATGGTTGAGTGAGGTGCTGAACCCAGGTCACCTGACTATAAAGCCCATCTCTTACAACAAAATACAATTTAAAGTTATATTCTGCCCATGGGCCATGTCTTAAAACACCAGACAGGTGAGACAGCTTAGTTTAAATTAGTTGAGACGGGACTTCCCTCAAGGTCCAGTGGTTAAGACTTCGCCTTCCAATCCATTGGGTATGGCTTCGATCCCTGGCCAGGGGGCTGAGATCCCACGTGCCTCATGGCCACAAAACCAGAATACAAACAACAGAAGCAATATTGTAATAAATTCAATAAAGACTTTAAAGAAAAATAAATCAGTCGAGATACATTGGAAGATACTCTATACTGTTATTAAATTTTATTCATATATAATTTATTTAAAGCAAATCAGAAACATATGCATAGTTTGACAATATATGGTCCACACCATTTCTTTCATACCGTAATCTATCCGAGGTAATCTGAAGAGCTAGGAATTGATTTACAGAAGGAATTTCTTCTTTATTTAAACCTTATTCTAGTTCCAGTCTTTTCAGTTGACTGAACTTAAAAAAAAAATCACCATCAGCCATTTTCTATTTCTGCTAAAAATTAATTGCTCTTCTGGAAAGTGGTTTCCTTTTCTTCTCCCTCCTGCTGCCTTTTCCCTAGAATGCACATCCACGCTCCCACCCCCATCCCGCCAGTCCTGTAGGAAGGAGCAAGAGGAGAAGGCAGCCACCGCAGGGACCCGTGAGCATCCCAGGCAGGGCAGGAGAGGCTCCTTCTGATCTGGCATAGCATCACAGGCGAGAACGCGTTTACCCCTGGGGTCTGCAGGCTGTCAGTGAGCCTGGGTCACTCTTCCTGAGTGACAAGCGCAGGAAGCCCCGTCTCCCAGCTGACCCGGCTGGGTCCCTGCCTCCGGAGCGGCCTGGAGCAGCCCCCTGCCTGCCAGCCACAGCGCAGAGCTCCAGGGCGTGGGGCTGCAGCGCGCGGAGCTCCTCAGAGGAGCCCGGGGGCGCGGGGGTTAGGAAGAGCGGGGACACAGTGAATGGGGTTCGGCTTCTGGGGTCTCCTGTGATGGATGAGACGGAGGGTCACACTGGTAGTGCAACGTCTCCTCTTTGATGTCGTAAATCTCGCGCCTCCTTCAGAATAGAGTCCAGCTGCCCGGCGTCTGTTCAAACTAACGTTTGCAACTCCTGGTCTCAAGTGTGACCTCAGCTGTTCCACCTGAGTGGCTGTAAGCAGTCACCGGTTATTTCATTGATTCAGCAAATACTTATTTGATGCCTCCTGTGTGCCATAGAGGGTTCCAGATACTGGCACTTTAATGCTGTTTGGGGAATTGTTTCAGTTTAATGCTGGGGGAATAATGTGTTCAGTAATTGCTCCAGCTACCAGGGGGGTAAAGCTCTCCTGGAGATGATAGTTCACAGAAGTTGGTCTTTTTCATCTTGTCCCCGACTGTCCCCCCCGCAACACGCAGTTAGCATGGGGTCTGTTACATAGAATAGGCTTGCTTGGTTCACTGAAACAAATCCAAGCAGTGAAAAGCACACTTGATATGAGTCGAAGCAGTGACAGGTGCCAGGGCAGAGAGGAGTCAGAGAGGATCAGAGGTCAAGTGTTCCGCCTGATGAATCACGTCATCTCACTGTTTCCAGTTTCTGAGCTGTGCTGAGATGCACTTACTTTCCACCTGGCTGCCCCGTCAACCTGCAGTGACTTCTCCATCAGGGTTTTAGGTGAGCCTCTCCCTGTGGCTGCTTGGGCCTGTCTTCAGAACCTGATTGATGCTCCAGGGGCTGGGAGCCGACTGTGAAAAGCTGGAGAGGTCTGTGGTCCAGCAGAGAGGGATTGGACTGAGAACACCCGGGAAAGAGAAAGTCAGGGTAAATAGTTAAAGGCAAGCATCCCAGTTGTAAAGGGCTTTCCTTGTGGCTCAGTCATAATAATCCACCTACAGTGCAGAGATGGCCTACAATGTAAGAGATGCAGGTTTGATCCCTGGGTCAGGAAGATTCCCCTGGAGAAGGAAATGGCAATCCACTCCAGTATTCTTGCCTGGGAAATCCCATGGATGGAGGAGCCTGGCAGGCTACAGTCCATGAAGTCACAAAAAAACCGGACATGACGGAGCAGCTAAACCATCACAATTGTCGAAAGTGACAGGAGACCCCAGTCAATGAGGAGAGGTCTCTTGGGTAGTCAGATGGCTGCGCTGTGTTCTGTTTCAGGAAATGTGGGCAGAAACAGGCTTCCAGAGTCTCTCAGTGGAGATGTGTGAGTGATTTCTACAGAGACAGCTTCATTTTGCTATTTGCCTATTCAAATTAAACATTCTGTCCCTTAAAATACATCACACAGGTGTTTCTGTTGCAGTCATTTAAAACAGTCTTTTTATTGGAGTATAGTTGATTTACAATGTTTTGTTAGTTTCAGGTGTATAGCAAAGTGAATCACTTATACATATATCCCCTCTTTTTAAAGATCCTTCTCCCATATAGGTCATTACAGAGTTCCCTGTGCTATACAGTAGGTCCTTTTTAGTTATCTGTTTTACGTATAGTAATGTGTACATGTCAATGCTAATCTCCCAGTTAATCCTTCCCTCACCCCACTTTCCCCTCTGGTCACCTGCAGTCATTTTAAAAGTAGATCACTGTAGCCCAGGGGATCCCTCTAGATGTCCACAGATCCTGGCCGTTTCCCTTCCGGGAGGGCATGGCAGCTGTTTCCTGGTCATCTTGCTCTTTTAAGAGCAAAAATTTGGGCAGGCTGAGATTGCTACTCCGGCCAGCATGGCTGTGCAGGTGAGGAGCTGCTTAGACGATACATCCGTCACAGTTCATGGTACATACGGAAAGGTCGTAGTCAACTGCCTTGGCTGAAACCATGACAATGAGAACTGTGGATGTTTTCTTGTTCTGCTTTTGCCAAGGGCAACCTCGGGAGTAGATTCCTCCAGACAGAGAGGGTATTCCTGGTAGTTGGAGAGTGGTCCAGGGATGAAGATGAGCGTGTCTGCTATAGCAAAAGGCAGAGCTCTTGGTCCAGGAGGGCTCCCCCCTCCACACCTGATGTGCAGCTACGCCCTCTGTATTCTGCCCCGGTGGCCAAGTTCTAGAATGGCTGGAGAATCCAGGGCTACAAAGGGCACATCCAAAGTCTGGGCCTGTGGCCTGGATGGGTCTTCCACTGGATACCCAAAGCAGTTCCTGCTCAGAATCTTTGGGTCACACTAAACTCTCCAGTGAGTGAATTTTTGCCTGTGTTGGTGGTAGTATTTACTCTGTGGCTGTTATTTCAGAAACGTGGGCTCAGTGAGCACACTAAGAATGAAGCAAAGTTGGGACCCGTTTTTCTCCGTTAGTGACAAAACTAGCTGAGGATGTTTATATGTCGGTTGTGACTGTCTCCTCTGAGGGGCTGCAAGCTTCTCAGTGGGGTCCTGTTTGGACCAGCTGATTAGGTCTAATGAGGTCCAAAGAGCTTGTGCTGCTAGAAAGCCACCGGAATGTAACTGAAAGTGGGATCTGGCTGCTCAACACTCAAAGGCCAGTAAAGAGACAAGGCTGGTGGAAAGGAATGTTTGCTTTATTTTGGATGCCAGCGTTGGAGGAGGGGAGGGTGTGCTCTCGTCTAAAAGGTGGGGACTGCACAGTCAGCTCTGACAGTCATCTTGAAATTGGTCATTGGTGGTCTGACCAGCATAATGACTGAACTATTATTATTTGGCCTCCTCTGACTGTTGGTTTCTGCATTTTCTCATTTCTCTGATCAAAATTGTTCTTTGGCTAAAATTTTTCCAAGGCAGGCAGAGGACATGGGGGACAAGGACCATATAGTCCTGCTCCATTTCAAGAATACATTAATGAACTTTCCTAGCTGGGGACACATGATGGCATGTGAGCAGATTAAATGAGCTGCATTTGTGACTCAGAATTTAGGTAGATCTTACCAAACTACAGGACTAAGGGAGGGTGATATCTTAAAAATCAGATTTATATAGTCTGGCTCTGGGAAAAATTATAAAGAAGTACATTTTTTTATTGTGGTGTTGGAGAAGACTCTTGAGAGTCCCTTGGACTGCAAGGAGATCCAACCAGTCCATCCTAAAGGAGATCAGTCCTGGGTGTTCATTGGAAGGAATGATGTTGAAGCTGAAACTCCAATACTTTGGCCACCTGATGCAAAGAGCTGACTCATTGGAAAAGACCCTGATGCTGGGAAGGATAGAAGGTGGGAAGAGAAGGGGAGGACAGAGGATGAGATGGTTGGATGGCATCACCAACTCGATGGACATGAATTTGGGTGGACTCCGGGAGTTGGTGATGGACAGGGAGGCCTGGCGTTTTACGGTTCATGGGGTCACAAAGAGTCAGACACGACTGAGTGACTGAACTGAACTGAACATTTATTTAAATTAATAGATTTAACTTTTAGAGCAGTCTTAGCTTTATAGAATGATCAGGTAGGATGTACAGAGAGTTTCCTTATAGTCTGTCTTCCCTGAATAAACCAATATTGATTCATTATTAACTAAAGCCCTTGGTTTGTTTTAGGGTTCACTATGTGTGTATGTGTTTAAGAGTTTTAGGTACACAGCATTGTATTGCGTTGGCCAAAAAGTTCATTAGGATTTTCCTATAAGATCTTCTGGAAAAACCCAAACAAACTTTTTGGCCAACCCAATATTTTGACAGGGCTTCCAGTGGTGCAGTGGTAAACAATCACATACCAGTGCAGGAGACGTAAGAGACGCAGGTTTGATCCCTGGGTTGGGAAGATCCCCTGTAGTAGGAAATGGCAACTCACTCCAGAACTCTTGCCTGGAAAATTCCATGAACAGAGAGGAGCCTAGTGGGCTTACAGTCCATGGGGTCACGAAGAGCTGGAAACTACTGAGCGACCACATCTGGGTAAACTAGAGTGATCACCCCCAAAAGTCTAGTTATGGTCCATCGCTATACAGTTGACCCCCTTCACCCATTTCACCCACCCCTGTATCACATCACCCTCTGGTAACCACTGATCTGTTCTCTGTGTCTATGAGCTTGGTTTTATTTTGTGTGTTGTTTTTTAGATTCCACATGTGAGTGAAATCTTACTGGAGTTGTCTTTCTCCTTCTGACTTATCTCCCTTAGCATGATACCTTCAAGACCTTCCTTCCGTGTTACAAATGGCAGGATTTCTGGAAAGAGTTAGAGTTTGTCTCTTCTCCTCTTGTGTATCTTTCACTTGCTTTGCCAATGTACGGTTCAGGGTGTGTGTGTGTATCTGTGTGAATGCACGTGTGAGTGTGTGTGTGTGTCTGCTGGTGGGCTCAGCCCGGTCTTCCCAAAGTGATCATTACCGGTTCTTTCAGTGTGTGGCTGGTGAAGCATTCTAAATTCCTTACCTAACAGTGGTTTCATACCCATAGACAGTGTTGTTTGTATAAGAAATGTGTCTGTTTTCCCTCACTTAGGTCATGTCTTTTTAAGAGTTCTCAACTCTGCCATGCCTTGGTTTAATTTAGTCTTCTTTCAAATTTCTTTACTAAATGACAGTCAGCAGTGCTTCTAACCCTTTATAAAAAGAAAACATCCAAGTAATGCCCAAGGGAAAATAGTGACCAGGGTACAAGGTCAAAGGGGAAATAGTTCTGTTTATATTGAACCCTCAAGAAGATCAGTTGAATGACCAGAGGTGACCATTATATAACTCATCACCAAGGGGGACAAGGAAAGTCAGCTAAGGAAATATCATGCTTTCTTAAACTATAAGAAATGCTTAAATCCCGCCAAAGTATGTTTAATTTTAAAATATCCACAAAACTTGTGGGCAAATTACAGCAATATTTCAAAAATTGCTCTACCTAACTGCCTATCTATTTGTTTCTCTATGATAGCAATGATGTAAATTGGCTTTTCTCAAAGTGTATTCCATCTGCAAGATGCTCAGGGCAAAATGGTTCCGTAGTGAATAAGTGTGGGCATCACCATCTGCTTTCTATACACCTCTCTCTTTCAGAGATTCAAAGGAATGTCTTAGAGAATTCTGGAAACTGCAGTAAGCAAACCTACTAAACTTCATTTAGTCCAATGTTTCCCCAATTTACTTGAATCCAAGTACTTTTTTTTCAACAATACCTGCTTTGCTTTCTTCTTTTTGACAAATGAAAGAAAATAGACAAATCTGTTTTAATGGGGAGCTAAATTTTGTGGAAACTGATACACCAAAAATTTTAAATATCAACTTTTAAAAGAAATCTTAACAGATCAATAATTATGAAATGAAAATTTCCACTTATCAGAAAGTTGATTACAGGTTCCTAGGTTACATATTTTTGTGGTTAATTTATAGGAATCTTTAAGGACCTAATATTTCTTATACTGTGTATTAAAATAATAAGTCATTCTGGAGCATACAATACTATAGACTGTCCTCACTACAAACACTCAGAAAAGATTTCCCTTTTCTTCCCCTCCCTCCCCAACCAAAGAAAATCTCAGAACAATTGTTGGGAATGTATATACAAAATATCTTAAGTGATAGTGAATCATATTGGTATATTTAAGAAGAAATCTAATGTAATTAACTCATGTTAGCCAGGAATGTAAGGGTAGTTTATTTATTAGGATATCTATTAACATAATTAATATAATATTTTCAAAAAGTTAATAATGATATGATTGTTGAGAAAGCTATTGAAAGCCCATGATAAAACTAAACTTCTGATTCTGCATAAAATTGTCTGTGATCTCAGACTTGAAGAATAATTCCTTAACAAGATAATTAGGCCCCACCTCAGAGCCATTGCCAACATTTTATTTAATAGTGAAAAACTAAATTTCTTTTAACATCAAAAATGGGATAAGAATGTCATTATCACTAACATTTATATTTCAAACCAATAAAAGATATAAAGCAAAAACAGGAGTTTTATCAATAAAAATTATAATTAAACCACAAAATTATTGTTACTTTAATATAAATTAGTCTAGAAAACCAAAGAAAGTAATAAAAAAAAATATTCCAATAGTTCTAGTATTGGAACCAACTGGCTGGTATACAGTAAATGTAGAGAAAAAAACATAGTTTTCTTTAAATACCTAAATATTCTATTAGCTAAAGATCTCATTAACAGTATTAACAAGAGCAACAAAATAAGGTAAATCCCATATAAAGAAAACTTTATATATGTATTGAGTAATTTTCCTTCCCGTAAATAGTGTATCCAACAAGTGAAGATGTGATTGGTTCTTAAACAGTAGATTTATTCAAATAAGGATATTGATTCTTCCCTACTAGTTTAAAGTATTAATGAATTCTAATTAAAAATTCAGTGTTGCTTTAACTTGAACAAAATTCTAATTTTAATTTGGAAAACTAAGCAGATAAGAAAGAGCTAAACTATTTTGAAGATGAAAAATAATGCCTAAGAAAAAGGCATTACTGTACTGGAATAGATAAGCAGATGAATGGAAAAATCTATTCATTTAAAAAAATTGTATATTGCAGAATAGTTGTGCTGTTACAGGAAATTATTAGGATTAAATACAGGAAATTGTTAGGGTCACATAAATGAAACTATTTTAAATGGGTTTTCAAAAATTGTATAACTTTACATAACCTTAATTTTGTTCACATGTATTGTGACTGTCCGAGACTGGAGTTTAATACGCCACATTCTCACACTCATTTAAACATGAAACCTTTTTTTTGTAACCAGAGCATCGTTGGAACCATTGTTTCTTGAAATGTCATTTGCAGAAGGCTGGCAAAAACCATCTGGAGACTGAAAATATTTGTTAGATAAGAAAGCCTCTCTTCCTCACTGCACATTCTATAAATGTATCTCCTTACTGAGTGCTTCCTGCTAACCTCTGTACATGTCCCTCCCAGTCTAGAACAACTTCCCCTGTGTCTCACAATTTCTGCCATTAGCAGAATGCCCAGCCTCCTCTTTGTACTATTAATACTCTTTGGTCACACTGGGAGAGTGTATAACAGCATTTACTATTTAGATCTCATTTTTTATTATTAGTTGTACAATGTACCATGTGGAGAACATATGAACATAATTAGCATTAGAATGTAAAAAGCATTAGAATGTAAGTGCACAAGAAATATTCTTTTTTTTAAAAAATTTATTTCTTTGACTTTACCAGGTCTTAGATGCAGCATGTGGGGTCTAGTTCCCGGACTAGGGATTGAACCTGGGCACCCCTGCATTGGAAGCATGGAGTCTTAGCCACTGGACCACCAGGGAAGTCCCACAAGAGTTATTCTTAACCTAGATTTGTGTGTGTGTGTGTGTATATGTGTATATATGTATATATATTTATAATGTGTGTCTCTCTATATATATAGAGAGAGAGGGGGAGAGAGAATTCACAAGCTGGGTCTATGGAGAAGGTTAGTTCATTCTAAATAAGCATGGTTTATTAGGAGGATCCTCTAGCTGATTATAATTTTATGATCCTGGAAATTATAAAATTAATATGAAGGTTTGGCCAGAACTAGTAGTTTACTTATTTGTTTCAGGTTTTTTGGTAAAAGACAAACCCTTATGGAAGTCTGACTTTCAAAAATAGCAGCAAAGAAGCTAGTTTTCCCATTTTAATTTAGACTGTAAGATAATACCAAAGACCAATGAATACAATTGTCTCATTTAGTAGTGTCATTGTGGCTATTTTTAGTAAAGTAAAAAGATCCTCCTGGATGCTGTTTTCCACCAGCCCCTCCTCATCCCCATGCAAGCATGCTCACTTGCTTCAGTCATGCCCAACTCTTTATGACCCCATGGACTGTAGCCTGCCAGGCTCCTCTGTCCATAGGATTCTCCAGGTAACAATTCTGGAGTAGGTTGCCATTTCCCATAGATGTAGCTTTTTCAGTTGAGTTTAGTTCAGTCGCTCAGTTGTGTCCAACTCTTCGTGACCCCATGGACTGCAGCACGCCAGGCTTCCCTGTCCATCACCAACTCCTGGAGTTTGCTCAAACTCATGTCCATTGAGTCAGTGATGCCATCCAACCATCTCATCCTCTGTCGTCCCCTTCTCCTCCTGCCTTCAATCTTTCCCAGCATCAGGGTCTTTACCAATAAATCAGTTCTTCACATCAGGTGACCGAAGTATTAGAGTTTCAGCTTCAGTATCAGTCCTTCCAATGAATATTCAGGACTGATTTCCTTTAGGATGGACTGATTGGATCTTCTTGTAGTTCAAGGGTCTCTCAAGAGTCTTCTCCAACACCACAGTTCAAAAGCTTCAATTCTTTGGCGCTCAGCTCTCTTTATGGCCCAACTCTCACATCCATACATGATTACTGGAAAAACCATGACTTTGACTAGAAGGACCTTTGTGGGCAAAGTTATGTCTCTGCTTTTTAATATACTGTCTAGGTTGGTCATAGCTTTTCTTCCAAGGAGCAAGCATCTTTTAATTTTGTGGCTGCAGTCACCATCTGCAGTGATTTTGAAGCTCAAGAAAATAGTCTCTCAGCATATCCATTGTTTCCCCATCTATTTGCCATGAAGTGATGGGACCAGATGCCATGATCTTAGTTTTCTGAATGTTGAGTTTTAAGCCAGCTTTTTTACTCTCCACTTTCATTTTCATCAAGAGGCTCTTTAGTTCCTTTTTCACTTTCTGCCATAAGCGTGGTGTCAACTGCATATCTGAGGTTATTGATATTTCTCCTGGCAATCTTGATTCCAGCTTGTGCTTCATCCAGCCCAGCATTTCTCATGATGTACTCTGCATATAAGTTAAATAAGCAGGGTGACAATATACAGCCTTGATGTACTCCTTTCCCAATTTGGAACCAGTCCGTTGTTCCATGTCTGGTTCTAACTCTTGTTTCTTGACCTGCATACAGGAAGTTATACATTTTTCAGGAGGCAGCTAAGATGGTCTGGTATTCCCATCTTGAAGAATTTTCCACAGTTTGTTGTGATCCACACAGTCAAAGGCTTTAGCATAGTCAATGAAGCAGAAGTAGATGTTTTTCTGGAACTCTCTTGCTTGTTCTATGATCCAACAGATATTGACAATTTGATCTCTGGTTCCTTTGCCTTTTCTAAACCAGCTTGAACATCTGGAAATTCTCGGTTGAAGCCTAGCTTGGAGAATTTTGAGCATTGCTTTGCTAGTGTATGAGATGAGTGCAATTGTGCCGTAGTTTGACACCTGGTAAATACCATTTTCTCCTCTGATATTTCGTCTGTGTTCACTGTTGAAATTTAATCCCTTCCTGGTTTTTTTTTTTTTTTTTTCCTTCCTGGTTTTTAATAGCTCTTTTTCTCTTCCCACTTTCATCCTTGCATCCCAACCTTATAAACAAACCATCACAGGTTTGCTGCTTTTTTATACACACTAGTTCATTGTCCCACAAGCAGGGTCACCGCTGAGGACCACAGCCATCCCTTCCTTTCCCTTTTTCCTCCCTAGGACTGCCTCAGAGTGACACATCTTTGGTTTAACATCTCTGAGCTTAATGCAGCCTAAAGGTACAGTTAGCTGAGCAATTTTCTTGCATATCTAAGTATTTAAAAATCATTCCATACAGTGGTGTTTACTGCCTATGTGGCAATTTGATTATCATGTCCAGTGAATATCAAGCAGCTGACCAAATGGTTCTCATTAGTATAACCCAACCTTTCCATATTTATACAGAGCCTTACTCTCTCCCTGAAAGATGGACATAAGTCAAGTTCAACCAAATGGACACATGTATTATGGAAATTAAAACAATTAGTTCTAGCTCCTCCATAGCATGCTTCCTCTAAAAGCTTCAAACAACTTAAATTGGGGGAGGGAAAGCCTAATCCATTACACCAACTTCCAAGTGTCGATCTAATTAAGACCTCAGTTGTAGATGAGATACATTTACCCAGGGGAAATTTATTCATTTGAGTTTGGGGAATGAAGTTTCAGAAGAAGTAGGACAATATATAATAGACACTATTTTGATTACAATAGTATGGTTCATCTGCTTCATACCAAAGATTGCAACACATTTCTCCAAACTTAAAAATCAGATAACATCTGTCTTAATTTATTCCTTTTCTAGACTGTCACAGGCTACATCACCTTTTATAATAAAAACTATATGCAGAATTTAATGACGTTATATTTTAAAATGTGAAAATGTACATTTTGTCTTTTCAGTGAAAAGCAGAATTCACAATAATTCAGTGAAAACAAACATATATTCAGTGATGAGATTCATAAAAGTATTAAAGCATTTGAAGTGAAAAGTATAAATTTTTATGAGTTGGCCAATGGAAAAGTTTCAGCGGAATGAGAAATTATATGGCAAAAATCTTGCGTTTTGCCTGATGTGGTGCTACAAAGCAGACCACTTATGAGATTTGCTGTTTATTCCTGGTCCCCACATGACATGAGGTGTGCCTGAGATTGTGGCCTCAGAATATGCCTTCAGAGGGAAGAATACTTGACAGGACCAGGAGCTATGGCATTATTAAATCATAAACCACACTCCAGGAGGGGGACATGTTCATTGTCATTTTGTAATGCAAGCCGAAAAGAAAAAATTACTCCTGCATCTCATAGATTAATAGAATAAAGATGTGTTGTTTCAAAATAAGAAGAAAAGCAAAGGTAAGATAGAAGAAAGGTTGGCTTCCAGCAAGGTTGGAAATTGATCAGTACTTGTTGGCATCTCTCATAGGATCAAACCCATTGTTTAAAGGTGATCTTGTGATTAGTAATAGTAACAAATTGTATAATACAGTATTGTAGCCTTTATTGAAATCTGTATGTTACATCATATTGCAAAATCTTTAAGATTGGTGTACTGTCATATTTTTTAAAACTAATGGATTTCTGAAAAGTAAATACAAGTAAAATATACTGTTAAAATTACTGTAGTTTTAGCATTCTCAGAAAAAGGAAATGCCTATAAAATGTGTGGGTTAATATCAGAGAAAATTAATGAATTTCTTTTCATTTATGTCAGGGAAGAAAAATTACCCTGTCCCTTCCAGAAGGAAAATGACATTCTAGTTTGGCCACTATTGAATTTCAGAGCAGCTTATTTTAAATTGAGCTTCATGCAGAAACAGGGTGAAATGTGCTAGTTTTAAGAAATGGCTACACATATATTTTACAAAAAATAAAAACCTTCAATGGAAAAAACTAAATTCAATAATATATGGCTTATTCTTTTTTGAGCTACACAAAAATAAATAATTAGATCAACAGTTTCACTTTTTAACTGGTTATTATTTAAACAGGTCCATGCTATTGAAATTAAAAAATGAAATATAGAATTGGTAGCACGTCTGTGCCTAAATTGTGAATGTTTTAAAATGACAAGAATAAATAATTTCCACAAATGTGAACCATTAATAAGGGATTTAACTTGAAATCTATTAAAATAAAACTATATAGAGAAAACTTGAATACAAAGTGATACACATACATATCACATTTCTACACAAAATCTGACAGTGACCATGATAAAAAGAATGAGTTCTTACTTAAAGTTAACTTTTGTAAATTGATTTTCTGCTCTTGTTAAAAATGATAAAAATGCCATCCATATTCTTAGTCTACATCAGTATCCAATAATGTGCATGAAAAATTTAAAGAATTGAAAAAAAAATGGCATTTTCCAGGCAGTAACTATAGTCCAAAGAGTTGGTTCTATCATGACTGAAGCCAGACTTTCCTTAAAACTATGGTGATTACAAATAATTTTTAGAATTTTGCAGGGTTTGTTATTAATTTATGAAACAATTGCTATAAACCTACAATCCTCAAAAACTTTTCAATCATAATCTTCTTCAAATTGACAAAGATGTTGTGGGTGGGCCATTCCCTCTGCTCATGAGAGATATATAATCAGATAAAATAAATCTTTCCTCACAATTGAAAGACTGTTTTTGAAATTGAAAAGGCTAGTTTTATATTTTATGAGATTGCAAATACACTCACTAAGTATTACTCATCTCTGATAAATTAATAGCATAACAGTCCCAACTAGTTATCATTAGTATCATAACAGTGATAATAACTGGGATAATGATTAAGATTAAAAATGATAAATCACAAGTCTTAAGATATCTCGAAGCCCTTGATTGTCTATGTTAAAAGCATTTCAGAGCCCTTCTCTACCTCCCCTGAAATATTCAGTTCTCAGTCCATTAGGTGGAGCAAAGCAGGCATCCTTGGTATGTGTGTGTCAGGAAGGGATAAAAGGGATGAGATCACAGGCAGAGTGATGGTGGTCCACACTAGGGCATCATTGTCAGAGCCCTAGCAGAACAAGAAGGATATTCCTGCGAAAGGAAGGGGAGGCTTGGCTGGGGACTCAGAGCCCAAACTGAGTAAGGAGGGCATCCACGCAGAGGGGATGAGAAACTGGCATCAAGGCTTGGAGCTTGAGCAGGGTAAGAGGGGTCCCAGGGCAGAGTGGGAGCCCGAGAAACCTAAGAAGAGCATCTTTAAGGAGTGCTTGCCTGGTGCTGGTGGACGAGCTCAAGCAGAGACAGGAGACTGTCCCTGCTGAGCAAGACCTCGGCGGGAGTGCCGGAAACCAGGCAGAGGGGACGAAGGGGACACAGTGAGGGACGCCAGAGTTCCAGGAGGAGGAGCAGGGTCTCTCTGCAAAGGGGAGATGGGAAGTGTCAGGGCCCAGGGAAGGTGAGCAGCTGTCCATGTGGAGGTGCAACTTGGAATATGGAACCAGAGCTATGACAGAGAGAGGAGGCAGCCACACGGGTGAAGACCTGTCAGTGGGACTGACCCACAGAGTAAACACGTTAACAGTAAGTGGAGACAACCTTCTCACTTTAGGAGAAGGGAGTTAGGACTATGAAACGGAAGGAAACTAGAAAAAACCCCGCTATGTTGGACTGGACTTGGGAGTATCCATGTGAACTCAGGGTCTGTGACAGGTAGGTAGGTAGGTAGATAGATTGATGGAGAAATAGTAGATGGATGGATGATAGATGAGTAGATAGATCGGTAAATAGATATAGAAATAATGAAAGGTGTAACGAGATGGATATGAAGTGATTTGGATACTGCTGCTGCTACTGCTAAGTCACTTCAGTCGTGTCTGACTCTGTGAGACCCCATCCCTGGGATTCTCCAGGCAAGAACACTGGAGTGGGTTGCCATTTCCTTCTCCAATGCATAAAAGTGAAAAGTGAAACTGAAGTTGCTCAGCCATGTCCGACTCTTCATGACCCCATGGACTGCAGCCTACCAGGCTCCTCCATCCATGGGATTTTCCGGGCAAGAGTACTGGAGTGGGGTGCCATTGCCTTCTCCGGATTTGGATGCTACCTACATGTATTTCCTGGTTCTTTCCAACAAAAGAGGCTTGGAGCAGTGACACCTCAATAACAGTGAGTACATCTAGCATTCAGAATGTGGCTTTTAAATACTGTTTTCCATGCAAAGGAACCAGGGATCCTTGAAGAAGTGGCTAATTTCAGAGACAGGTAGGGAAAATACAAGATAGAACATATTGTGTTAGAAAGCAAGGAAATACTGGAAGGATGTTGGGGACATGTCAAAAGGAAACAGAATTCGCCTTGAATGGGCTCCTTCTAGCCAAATTTGGGGCAATTGGAGATAATGGGTTTAAACCCATTGAACAAAATTGGTGATCCACTTAGTTACAAATAAATTCATGAATAACTTGAAATTTTGAAGAGCATCAGGATATCCATATAGTTGAAAAGTATCTCTCTACAAAATAATGATTAATTTCTAAGGGGAAAGAAGGAACTTTTTACAAAAGAGAAGCCTTGCAGACATGGCTTCACTCAAAAGATCAAAGTAAACATCGTCAGTAATGGACAAATAGAAACCATTTGCCATCTGACAGAATTAAGTGAGAAGTACATGTTTTCACTTCTGAAATATTCTTGCCAGAAATTCACCGTCTGAATCTAATCAAGAGGAAACACCCAGTGAAGCCAAACTGAGGGACATACTACAAAGGAGCTGGTTTGTAATTTTCCAAAGTGTCAGGGCAGTCAAGGAAAGACTGAGAATCTGGATCAGACTGAAGGAGGCTGGGGACGGCATAGCCAAATGTGTGGTTCTGGACCGAATCTTTCTGTTACAAAGGGTGTTGTGGGGAAAATGTATAAAAAAATAAGCAGAATCTGAGAATTAAAGTGGTAGTACCACTGTTAAGGGCTTCCTAGATGGCGCTACTGGTAAAGAACCTGCCTGCCAATGCAGGAGACGTAAGAGACACTGGTTCGATCCCTGGGTCAGGACGATCCCCTGGAGGAGGACATGGCAACCCACTTAAAAGTTTTCTCGCCTGGAGAATCCTATGGACAGAGGAGCCTGGTGGGCTACAGTCCACAGGGTCACAAAGAATCGGACATGACTGAAGTGACTCACTTCACAAGTGCATGCATGCATTTGGTCAAAAATCCAGTGATTCCTGCCCTTTCTGACAGGTGAGGCTTGGGGACAAGTAATCCTTTCTTTGTCTATCCTCCTCACTTCAGCTGGGCTCCCTAGTAAACAAAACTGAATCCAGTCTGTAACTAAATCTTCCTAAGCAGCCTCAAGTGTCTACAAGTCCAAGGGGGAACCTGTGACTCATTCCTTGGAAACCCTGAGACCAGCTGAACCCACCATGCCTCACATCTCTAATGTCCTTGATCAACATGCAAGACATAAGACCTTCCAGTTCTTTCTTATCTCAGGCATTCTTCCTCAAGTCAATCTTGAACTAGCCCCCACCCTCTCAGAGTTGACCTGTGACTTGTGGAACCCTTCTCCATAGTTGACCGACACCATTCCATCCGCAGCGCATCTCTGGGGGTGCTGTTCACCTCCTGGCTCAGATAGCTGGCTGCTCCTGAGCAAATGGCTTCCCCCCAGCTCTCTAAAGTGGAATCAGGTGACTTGTCCACACCTCACTTTTCTCAGGCTGAGCATCCCTCTTTTGAGCTTATTTTAAACCCCTACTCATGCACCCTCACATAAAAACTCCTGCCTCTTTGGAGCTCAGGCTGTCTGACTGTGTGGTCTTTATCCCTCTTCATTGACCTTATCTGTGACCGTAACTTGCTTCTTAAGAATCTTCTTGTCTAACCTGGGTTTGGCTGCTCCTGCAACACCTTGCCTCTTGGTTCCTTAACCATCTCAGCTCCAATGACCTTCTTCTCCAGACCTCTTCAACTGCTCTCTCTCTTGAATACAACTGGATTGTCTCCTGGAACTTCTCTCCACCTCTGAATGTTTAAATCCATCATTCCACTCTTCCACATCAACCTTGCTTCCTGCAGTCTCTCACTCATAATGACCCGCATTACACTTGACCTCCTACATCATAGAGAGAGTTTCTTGCCCCTTTTATTATCTCCATCTCTCTTCTTCATCCTGATTTCATTTCTTTTCAGCTTTCTTTTAATGCTTTATCCCTTTGGGTCATTGTCCGCAGACTCTTCTGCTCTTTTGTTCTTCCTCCATCCCCACCTTAAAGCCAAGTCATTCCAAACGTCTGCTCTCTCAGAGCATTCACAGGACTGACCAGACTCATGTCACTGGAAGGGTGTGGCTTTGATCTCAAGCAAACATTCGACATTACCCAGACACTGTGTGTACACGGCATCACTCTGCGCCATTTTCCAGGGTGGCTATTTCAGATTCCTTTCTTTTCTCACACTTCTTACCCTAGTTCATCCCCTGTCACTCTTGGCAGCAAATCTTGCCAGGGGATCTCAGAGAAAACAGAAGCAAAAGAGTTTCCTCAATTCCTGCCACCAAATTTCAGACCTGACCTTATCCACGTCTGCCGTTTCCTCTGTCCTCCTGTTCCAATGGGAGATGTGTCTCCTTCAAGGCTGCTTCTCCAGTCTGCTGTCTGCATCACAGTGCATCTTACTTATGTCCTCAAGGACTGCTTCACTGATTGTCTTCTCTCTTTATATTTTAAATCTTCCATATGGATTTGTTAATATCAATATTTGACAAGCTCAATTTTCTCCCTTCCTGATAAACAATCCCTCCCTTGGCCAATGACACCATTGCTCTGATCATCTTCAACTTCTATGTGGGCTGTATTTTTCTCAGATCTGTTTTCTTTTTAAACATAAAGGTCACCACTTTAATTTTTTAATTTAAAAAAGTTAAAAAAAATTTTTTTTGACTGCACCATCAGGCATGTGGGATCTTAGTTCCCCAACAAGGGCTTGATTCTTCACCCCCTGCAGTGGAAGCACAGAGACTTAACCACTGAACTGCCAGGGAAATCCCGGAAGTCTGTTCTTTAGTCTGCAGTCAGTGTTATTGTTTAAAATAGAAATTGATTTCCATGGCTTCCCTGCTTAAAAATTTGCAAAGGCTCCCAGTGCCCTAGCAATGAAATTCAAACTATTTAATATGACTTACGAGACTCTTTACAACTTCTCTCTTGCTTACCTCCTTTAAAATGTGAAGACCATCCACACCTCCCACCCCTCCATCCTACCTCCCGCCCCACTCCCACTGCCCCCCATCCCAGTCGTTGCATAGTTGTAATTTCTGAAACATATCTCTCATCTCTGGAATTTTGAAACTATGTCTAGTTCTGATTAGAACATTCTTCCCTCTGTTGTCTACTTGGATAAATTCTTGTCATCCTTGATGTTTTAGTTTGATGCTGTTTCCCCTGTAAAATTTTCCCGACACCCCAGGACTGTCTGGTGACAGGCCCTCTTGGTTCCTGGTATTTATCTTCTGTGTTGGTCCTTAGTCCTCTTAGAATTCGCTATTGACTGGTGTTCACTAGGAAGTCGATGCCTGAGGGCAGGATCAGTTATGCTTGCTTACCTTTCTCTTCCCGTCATCCAGTTCAGTAGCTGGCACAAAGGGGAGGCACAGAGTGGTAAACATTTGTTGAATGAATGGATGGATCCAATCAAATTTAATACAAAAACCAGATACTGGTGGCAAAGAAATTTGAAGTTTAAAAATTTCAGGAAACGATTCAAATGCACCTACAAACTACATGCATAAAGCGTCAAAGTTGGTGGGCAGGAACTTCTTATTTTTTTAAATTTTTTTTTTGGTCTTAGCTGCAGCACGTGGACTTCTCATGCAGGCTCAGTAATTGTGGCATGCTGGCTTAGTTGCCCCTCAGTATATGGGATCTTAGTTCCCTGAGCAGGGATCAAACCTGCATCCCCTGCATTGAAAGGCAAACTCTCAACCCGTGGACCACCAGGGAAGTCCCAGGAGCTTCTTATTTAATTCAATAATAATTAGAATTAAGAGAAACATCTTTAATCCATTTTGAGTTAATTTTTGTGTATGGTGTTAGAAAGTGTTCCAGTTTCATTCTTTTGCAAGTGGTTGACCAGTTTTCCCAGCACCACTTGTTAAAGAGGTTGTCTTTTTTCCATTGTATATCCTTGCCTCCTTTGTCAAAGATAAGGTGTCCATAGGTTCGTGGATTTATCTCTGGGCTTTCTATTCTGTTCCATTGGTCTATATTTCTGTCTTTGTGCCAGTACCACACTGTCTTGATGACTGTGGCTTTGTAGTAGAGTCTGAAGTCAGGCAGGTTGATTCCTCCAGTTCCATTCTTCTTTTTCAAGATTACTTTGGCTATTCGAGCTTTTTTGTATTTCCATACAAATTGTGAAATTCTTTGGTCTAGTTCTGTGAAAAATACCGTTGGTAGCTTGATAGGGATTGCATTGAATCTATAGATTGCTTTGGGTAGAATAGCCATTTTGACAATATTGATTCTTCCAATCCATGAACACGGTATGTTTCTCCATCTGTTTGTGTCCTCTTTGATTTCTTTCATCAGTGTTTTATAGTTTTCTATGTATAGGTCTTTTGTTTCTTTAGGTAGATATACTCCTAAGTATTTTATTCTTTTTGTTGCAATGGTGAATGGTATTGTTTCCTTAATTTCTCTTTCTGTTTTTTCATTGTTAGTATATAGGAATGCAAGGGATTTCTGTGTGTTAATTTTATATCCTGCAACTTTACTATATTCATTGATTAGTTCTAGTAATTTTCTGGTAGAGTCTTTAGGGTTTTCTATATAGAGGATCATGTCATCTGCAAACAGTGAGAGTTTCACTTCTTCTTTTCCTATCTGGATTCCTTTTACTTCTTTTTCTGCTCTGATTGCTGTGGCCAAAACTTCCAACACTATGTTGAACAGTAGTGGTGAGAGTGGGCACCCTTGTCTTGTTCCTGATTCCAGGGGAAATGCTTTCAATTTTTCACCATTGAGGGTGATGCTTGCTGTGGGTTTGTCATATATAGCTTTTATTATGTTGAGGTATGTTCCTTCTATTCCTGCTTGATCTAAATGTAAGACCAGAAACTATAAAACTCCTAGAGGAGAACATAGGCAAAACACTCTCCGACATAAATCACAGCAAGATCCTCTATGACCCACCTCCCAGAATATTGGAAATAAAAGCAAAACTAAACAAATGGGATCTAATGAAACTTAAAAGCTTTTGCACTACAAAAGAAACTATAAGTAAGGTGAAAAGACAGCCATCAGATTGGGAGAAAATAATAGCAAATGAAGAAACAGACAAAGGATTAATCTCAAAAATATACAAGCAACTCCTGCAGCTCAATTCCAGAAAAATAAATGACCCAATCAAAAAATGGGCCAGAGAACTAAACAGACATTTCTCCAAAGAAGACATACAGATGGCTAACAAACACATGAAAAGGTGCTCAACATCACTCATTATTAGAGAAATGCAAATCAAAACCACAATGAGGTACCATTACACACCAGTCAGGATGGCTGCTATCCAAAAGTCTACAAGCAATAAATGCTGGAGAGGGTGTGGAGAAAAGGGAACCCTCTTACACTGTTGGTGGGAATGCAAACTAGTACAGCCACTATGGAAAACAGTGTGGAGATTCCTTAAAAAACTGGAAATAGAACTGCCATATGACCCAGCAATCCCACTTCTGGGCATACACACTGAGGAAACCAGATCTGAAAGAGACACATTGCACCCCAATGTTCATCGCAGCACTGTTTATAATAGCCAGGACATGGAAGCAACCTAGATGCCCATCAGCAGATGAATGGATAAGGAAGCTGTGGTACATATACACCATGGAATTTTACTCAGCCGTCAAAAAGAATTCATTTGAACCAGTCCTAATGAGATGGATGAAACTGGAGCCCCTTATACAGAGTGAAGTAAGCCAGAAAGATAAAGAACATTACAGCATACTAACACATATATATGGAATTTAGAAAGATGGTAACGACAACCCTATATGCAAAACAGAAAAAGAGACACAGAAATACAGAACAGACTTTTGAACTCTGTGGGAGAAGGCGAGGGTGGGATGTTTCAAAAGAACAGCATGTATACTATCTATGGTGAAACAGATCACCAGCCCAGGTGGGATGCATGAGACAAGTGCTCCGGCCTGGTGCACTGGGAAGACCCAGAGGAATCGGGTGGAGAGGGAGATGGGAGGGGGGATCGGGATGGGGAATAAGTGTAAATCTATGGCTGATTCATATCAATGTATGACAAAACCCACTGAAATGTTGTGAAGTAATTAGCCTCCAACTAATAAAAAAATTAAAAAAAAAATAAATTAAAAAAAAAAAAAAAAAGAGAAACATCTCACTTTGGTAGGGGGATGTTGTAGAGATGATGGGGAGGAGGATTTGGGGAGAAGACATTGATACTATTTTAAAGACCTGTGTAGAAGTTTCTTGCCTTGTCTTTAGGTATTAGAACACCTTTTCAGAAAACGGATAAATTCAGTTCTACGTTAGCAGAATTCGGTGAACTGTGATGGAGGTGTAAGTGGAAAGAAAAAGAGGTATTTGATCAATTTTTCCAGCAGGAACTTAAGGCCTTAACATGCTCCTGTTTCTCTCATTGTTTTGTCGACCAGTCTTTCTCTTGACCTGACACCACTGTGACCATCACTGCCTACTTTACCCAGGTTAATAGAGTCCACATTTTCCTGAAATCTGTTTTCAAACTGTGTAATTTATTTATCTTTATCTTCACAGTGTCTGATGTAGTACTTGGCACAAAGTATGACCCCATAAACACTTGTTAAATAAACAGATGAAAGACAGTAATGGCTTTTTTGATCCAAGTCTATAATTTTCTTTTTCAGGCTATTCTTCAGAAGAAATTGCCGTCCTCTTCCTTATCATGCACTTTCCCCCATGAGGTTTTGGGAATATATAGATGCTTATCATGATTTTGTTGTTGTTGTTCAGTCACTAAGTCGTGTCTGACTCTTTGTGACCCCGTGGACTGCAACACGCCAGGCTTCCCTATCCTTCACTATCTCCTGGAGATTGTGCAAACTCACGTCCATCGAGTCGGTGATGCCATCCAACCATCTCATCCTCTGTTGTCCCCTTCTCCTTCTGCCTTCTATCTTTCCCAGCATCAGGATCGTTTCCAATGAGTTAGCTCTTCACATCAAGTGGTCAAAGTTATTATGATCAACACCTCATATTTTTACATGTTTCTATTGTGTGGTCAACGGTAATACAGCATTTTTATGAGAAGCTCTCTGCTGATTACTAATATTATCACACTCAGGTTTCACTTTGCCCCATGGAAGCATGAATCTTGGGAAAAATCCTAGAAACTTTGTTATTTATAAAATTGGGGCGAGTTGACTTCCCTTCTTTCCTTATCAACAAACTGGTCTTTATCTGCAGTCTCCCAGAATGACCTTACCATGATGTCTACCTTTTCTCTTATCTTTACAAACATATTCTAGTGTGTTTGCTCACCCAGAGTCCTTTGCCATTTTCTTCCTAGTCCATTGACAGGTCATGAGAGCAAAATTATACAAGATTGAAGCAAACCCAGCTCCCAAGGCTGCTGACCCACAGCAGGTCACAGCCCTGGGGACATCTTCTCCGCAGCACTCAACCTCACATTCCATTCTGGTCATGCTTTCCCTTGTTAATCCTGGCTCCACATGAAACCCGCTTTAGAAGCCAAAGTTTGGTTAAGCACATTTCCAGTGACCGACTTTGGCCCTGATCTTTGTTGGCAGATATCATTTTCAACCTATGTATATGAGTCATCTCAGTTGGCTGTTTGCTGAGAAGTGAGAACTCTGGTACTTTACTGAATGGTATTTGTAAACTTCTAAAAGACTCATTGCTATCCAGGAGAAAATCTGCAGTAATTTCCCTTAATACATTAAGGAAAAATTATTTATTCCCTGCTTAAGGACATTTCTTCTCAGAACACTGACTTGCAAAGCAGTAGCTTAAATTATATATACCAAACATGTTCAAAACACAGCCTCCTGGTAAAGTTCATTTCCCTGTGAGTGAAGTCAAATATAACTCTCTACTTCAAATATAACTCTGTGTCAGTAACTATTATTTTCTCTGGTTTAGTTTGTAAAAGCTCACAGTGTGTCCTAAGACACCGATTAGGATTTCCAATCCCTGATATGCTCTTACCCCAAAGCACCTGCTCACTGGGTCTTGTCACATTTTCCCATGCCTGGGCCATGGGAGCTGAGAGAGGCACCCAGTTTTCACTTCTTATCCTGCTCATGTATTCATTCCATACCTATGTATTTCGTTCTTCTTGTGTCCCAAGCATTATTATTGTTATTATATGGACCGAAGATAGCTGTATGCTAGTAAATTCTCTCTCATGTCCAGTGGAGGGGGAGGGGGGTCAGAAGTCAGGGAGGTGATGAGTGGAGAGCTAGGCAAATATTGGGGAGGAGAAGTGCATTGTGGTATATGAAAAGGGGAATTGAGTGAAAAGAAGGCTTTGGGGAGAAGGTTTTTAGACTGTGAGATTAAGGAAGGCTAGTGGGGTCCTAGGCAGACCAGGCTTAAGCAGAGAGTTAATGACAGGAAAGAGCCGCCCTGCAAAGATGAGGGGACGGCTTACCCTATGTGGGCCCCTACGGCAGGTATGAAAGTGCAGTGAGAGTGTTAGTTATTCAGTCGTGTCCGACTCTTTGCAACCTCATGGACTGTAGCCTGCCAGACTCCTCTGTCCACGGAATTCTCCAGGCAAGAATACTGGAGTGGGCAGCCATTCCCTTCTCCAGGGGATCTTCCCGACCCAGGGATCGAACCCAGGGGTCCTGCATTGCAGGCAGGTTCTTTACTGCCTGAGCCCCTAGGGAAGCCCTGGAGCAGGTATAAACTCGGGGTCTCTGCAGGCAAGGAAGAAGACACCTGAGTGGCTGGAGTCTGATGGGAAAGGAGGAGATGGTTTAAGATGAAGAAAGATTATGAGAAGTGCCTCATGAAGCAGGATAAGAAGACTGTGTTTTTATTCCAAGGCTGGCATCTCTGGGGATAATGGAGGCAGGGGGGAAAAAGAGAGGCCAGCTAGGGGGCCATGGTGGGGGTCCAGGTGAGGGCGGAGGCTGGAACTGGAGAGGTGGTAGTGAAGCTGGACAGACTCAGCAAATTTGGGAAACCTAGCGGAGACAGAGAAAGCACTGCCTTTCAGATGGAATGTGGGGAACTGGGTGACTTAAGGATGAGTCGAAGTTTACTTCCTTCCTTTCCCTTCAATGTCCTTGTTGGGTGGGCTTGAGAACCTCAGAAACATCTTTCTTGAGAGTAAACAGGCATCCGCTGTTCTCAGAAATAACCCCAAGAAGGCTTTCAAAACGAGGGCACTAGGAAACAGTATTTTATATTTTCCTCCGGATGAGGGAGGTTGTGATTTATTTTTATTTATTGAGGGAAATTTTAGGAAAGTTTTTGTTAACAAAAATTATTGCAATGAATAAGAGCTTCACTTTAGAGAGATATATTGTATGAAAAGCCTCTAGCATTTCATCTTAGAACAGACTACATTGACTCTTTGTCCCCAGCTCTTTTTGATTATGGAGAGATGTGTGATTAACGTTTGTTTGGGGTTCTTAGCAGTACTATGGTTACAGCGTGATGGTTGAAAATGTTCTATCCAGCACATTATTATTTATTCCATTTCTTGATAAAACAGACATTTAAGAACAAGGCAGAGTCTGGGAGTGCAGTGGGGGTGGGGCCCAAACTCTGTGAAATGTTTAACCTTTTCACATAGTTCAACAAAGTTTAGATTTCTGGCAAAACGCCTAGACTTTGCAAAGCAGTTCGTGGTTGCAAAACCCGACAAGACCCTAGTGCTTAAATTGTTCTGGCTCAAAAGTTGAGACAATGTGAAGAGAGCAAAAGAAAAGAAAAACACCCCCACATACCCCCACACCCCCACCCTGATAGTTGGGCTCATGGCACAGAGTAAGTCATTTGGAAAAGGATGCTGGAGTGGTGGTGATTACAACCTGTGATGCCTTAGAAGTGCAGCAGATGCCTCTGCTGAGAGAATAAGCTATCTCCAAAGGGAAAGCAAGTTCAGCATTAAAGGTAAAGAAGGATCTTAAGAACACATGACAATCCAAGTATGTCATAGATTAGCAGGAATTTTTTGTTTCACAGAATCGTAGCAATGCCCTCACAGAGAGCAGTGGCAAAGACTAGCAAGGTGTTACGTCGCGACTGTTTAGTCTGGAAAGAGTTGTCTCTACCCAGAAATGCACATGTGGGCTACCGTGGCTGCCAGTATCAGGGGTCACATCTTCTAGCCAAAGAAAATGGAGGATCTGTAACTAGCTAGAAGTAATCACAAATTTCACTACCGTTTGACTTTCTGTGGTTTGTGTCAACATATGTGTTGATTTGGATTCCCTGGGAGTTTCTCTAAAATTCTTTAGAATTTATCTGTCATTAGCAAATAAGAAAATATGCAATGATAATTATTAAAATATCAAAAACATTAATATTAGCATTATTGAAACATTATGGATGAACATAGTAAATGTTTCCCACATATAGTCTTTAGAATCCTAATTCTGAGAGGTGGACAGTAAATCAAGGGATTGGTTGAAAAATCAATTCAGTGGTCAATTAAAGGGATGTATCTGAATGTCATTCCAATTTGTCTGTTTTATTTATTTTTCTTTTCAAAGTCTGAAATAGTTTTATGTCTTTCGCAAAGCTCTAGAATAGACTATCCAATGTTTTCCAAATATATTTGGTCACAAATTTTCCCATTCTCTCTCCTTTTGTGTGGAGTATATCATCAAACATATGTTCTGAGGCACATACATTAGTACATACTATATTTACATTTTATTAGTAGAATATATACCATAGATATGTGTGCAAAATGGACATACTTTAGCATGTGAATCTAAGAAATAGTGGAGAAAGAATCTGATGAAGAGAAAAGCAAATGAAATAAACCACAGTACTGAAAGTTGGCAATACATGGGTTATAAGAAATAATAACACAGTTACCCACAGAAAAATCCAACCACCGTGACTCAAATAAAAAGAAACTGAAGCTAGATTGTTTCTTGTTTTATATCAGCACCTTAACGATGTTAGATCTAAGATTTCTGCACTTCTCTTGGCTATTCCCTCATACTTACAATATGGCTGTTTTGACTCTGACTCTCACATCTACATCCTAGGCAGGAGAAAGTAGGAGAAAGAGGAAAGGTTTAGGAAAAGCTGTTCTTTAAATCAGGAAGTTAAAAATGTTTTCAGGAACGTCACAGCATAGTTACAAATATATCTAGTTGTGTGGGACTTTGTCACGGAGCAAAAGAGTTATGGGAGAGATTAAATAGGAATTTTATATTGCTAACTGGGCACTTTTGGGTGGGTGACTTATGCAGTAACAGAAATGAGGCCAGGAGTTTTGAGTATGTACCTCTGTTTTGATCTATAGAAATAAGGAGGTAGAATGTGTTATTTTAGATAGATTCCTTTAGGCAAGCTTTCTGAAGTACCTAGGTCCTTCTGAAAAAGTAATAAAATAGCCCACCTTTTGCTATCTTGGGAATAGTATACTCTCTATTAAAAAAGACACGTGCATTTATTCACACTTACAACTTTAAAGTGATGTTGGGAGTAGACATGCTCCCCCATCCCTGGAAACACTGTCTTGTGGCTTGTCATCTGAATCTAGGTCAGCCACTTGCCCGAGGACCAAATGTTCTGGGGCTTTTCTTCAGGTTTCTAGTAGACATTGTTGGTTTTACTAGATGGGAATCTTCCAGAACCTAATTCAGCCCATGGCTTAAAACATGAAAGCATTTAGAGAACTTTTAGATAATTACCATGTTTTTTTCACTCCCTGGGATCTTAATGGAGATGAATATACACTGGGAAACAAATTGGCTGTTTGCTTATGACATTTTCTTTGATAGTGAGACACAACATGTTGCTCCAGCGCTGTCCTCCCTGGAATGGAATTTATTGAAAGGAAAGCCCATGATGAAACTCACAGAGGGGCTATCCACTCTTAATCTGTGTGCTACTAAAAAGGAGCATTTGCTATAAAATGATTTCTAAAAAATGGCAATCATGTGGACCTCAAGTCCATGTTATAACAAAATCCCACTAATATTCCTCTGGCATAGAAACTCAAAGCCTGTTTCTTCCTGTTTTTCATTATGAAAGTAGTGTTAGCCTCATTATCAACATCTTGAAACACAGAGGAAAATACTACTCTGAATCCAATCATCTTAAACATTTTTGTGAAATCTTTTCTTCTCTTTTTATGCCTTTAAACATCTTTCTCTTTACTCACTGCTGTATTGTAAGCATTGTTTTCATGATGCAATCTAGTCTCATTCTAGTATATGAACAATTAAGTTTTTTCCATTTTTTTCTCAGAGTTTTTGAATCTATTTCATCATTCTTCATATAATAGTTGTGTCCACAGATGCAAAAGTTATTCACTAGTGTATTTAATCCTTCAGTGGTGGGGCTGATTACTACCAACTGACCATGTGCCAAGAATCCATGGGGGAATACAGAAGAGCAGTCAGTGGTCCCCCATGGCAGGAGTATATAAGTAATACATGCGCGAGTGTGTGCTCGGTCATGTCCAACTCTTTATGACTCTATGGACTAACCCACCAGGTTCTTCTGTCCATGGGCTTCTCCATTCAAGAATACTGGAGTGGGTTGCCATCTCCTCCTCCAGGGGAGCTTCCCAACTCAAGGATCGAACCTGCGTCTCCTGCATTGAAAGATTCTTTATCACTTGAGCCATCAGGGAAACCCTTTCCCTGATACATGTGTGTATCTAATTGGGGTTTACAAAACTAGCCTTTTATAGAAAGTGATTGTAAAAGCTAGTGGGTAATATGCGGTTTGCCAGGAGTGAGAAAGCACAGACTGGAAATGAAATCACCATTCAGCTTGGATGTAGAGAAGTGGGAAGGACCCTGCTGGAGGACCTTCCGGGCCCAGGGAGAAGAGGGTGGGAAATGATTGACTGTGTCTAAGGAGTAGTTAAATTTAATGCCTGTTCTGCATGATGGAGTTTATTTTAATCTCAATTTCCTGTATATCCCAAGGAAAATGGTCTGGAACCTTTCTGTGCTGAAATGACCTCAGTTCTCCTCTTTACTTGTTTGTGTAGACTCCATCAGCAAACATGTGTTCGACAGTGACTAGATACCAGGGTCTCCTTTTTCCATGCTTTCCCCAGATTTATACTCTTTGCTGTCATCTTGTGCAAAATCTGAAGAACGAAAGCCTCATTTAGAAGAGAAAAATCAAAGCCATTTGTACCTTTGTATGCTCAGTCTTACCAGAATGCTCATATTGGCTCATATACCTTAGGTAAAAGCTGGAGTGACTATTGAATCTGAAAATATCTCTGCATCTTACTTTGTGAGAACAATATAGAAATATACGTGCGAGTTGGGGAAACTATAGAATCACAGGGTCTGGCCTCCTTGCAGATCATTTACATTACTTGGCCAGTGTTTCTCACACACCGTATTCCTTTAGGTGTTATATTTTCTTACTAAATGGAAGCCTTACCTTTATGACCAAAGGCAAATACATAAAACCAGATCCTTAAGCACAGTATCTGAGTCCCTAAAGCTTCTCAGAATAGAGATTAGGACTTCCCTGGTGGTATGCGATGAGGGTCTGCATGCCAATACAGGGGACACGAGTTCGAACCCTGGTCCAGGAAGATCTCACATGCTGTGGAGCTGCTAAGCCCGCGTACCACCTAAGCCCGCGTACCACCTAAGCCCGCGTACCACAACTACTGAGCCCCCACGCCTAGAGCCTGTGCTCCGCAGTAAGAGAAGGCACCACAGTGAGAAGCCTTCACACTGCAACTGGAGAAAGCCCACACACAGCAGCAAAGACCCAGCGCAAAACCAAAAATCAATAAATTATATATATATATGGACGCAGGAGCCCGGTGGGCTACAGTCCATGGGATCGCAAAGAGTCAGACATGACTGAGCAACTAACACTTCACTTCAAAGAACACAGGTTGAAAAATACTTGTTTCATCTGTCTACTTATTTACAGATGGAAAAATTGAGTCCTAGAAAATCAGGAAGCCATGAAGGACTTCTCGCCTTGAATTCCATCATGAAAGCAAATATTTTCAGGATTCAGCATTTTGGCTGAGTCAAAGCCTTTAAATCAGAGATGAATGCATTGGGCTGAACCATAGTATAAACGTCTCTTCCATTTATTCTTCTATCGCCCTTCTTTGAGAGAAAAGAGAGAGAGAAAGAAAAAGAGCTTTCTTTTCTAAGCCCAGTGTGCAGGGGTGCCGAGAAGGGTAATCCCTGGTAGTCAGCCACAGCCTCTGCTTCTGGCTCCTCTAGGTCCCAGCCACTGAGCTCCCTCCTCCCACAGCCCCAGGAGAGCTGGGAGGCTCCTCACCGCACGTCCTCTGGCTCAACAAGGCCCTGAGCAAGAGCAGGTCCCAGAGCAGTCATTCTCATTCTCAAAGAATTACATGGGGCTGAAAAAATAATTTTTACTTTCCTGTTCATTTCCAGTTGCAAAACTTGAAATTCTTCTGGTAAGTTGATTCGGTGACACATACACAATTATAAGAAAAATATTCAAAATGGAAAGATTTTCTCATTCAGTATTCCTACTGGCACCTAAACATGCCCTGATGCTTCACTGGCAAAGATGTTACTGTAATATTACCTTGTCATTCATACTGAGAGGGTTTGGCTAAATCAACCCGCGGGACAAATGACCATGTTTATAACATGACTGACCTGTTAGGTGTGTCTTGCAGGGACCACAAATTAGTGAACTGTGAACCAAATGTAGCACGCAGATTTGCTCTGTGCGGCCTGTATGGTGTTTTGAAATTTTTGAATTAATTGCCAAAACTTAAAAATTAAGAGATTGAACATAAAAATCCAGTTTCCCAGTGTCTCTTGAAAAGAAATCAGAAGATTGGGCAACACTGTGTCCAGAGTCTTAGGGACTGCTAACAGGGTAATTTCCCATCTGAGCTGTGTGGCTGCTGCCCCCTGTAGATGGGACATGCATTCTTCAGTTTGTATCACCCCTGTGTGTAGCCTGGTTCTTTCTTTATGGTAGACAGTATCCGCATCTTTATTAAAAGTGAGACAGGAAACTTTTCAAAGCAATTTTTCCAGGTTGCTTTGGGTACTTATTACTGAATGATTTTCTATAAAAAGTTTTTTTGGACAAAAATCTTAAGAGATGTACAAATAAAGTCTAATAAAATAATTTTAGAAGAAAAAAAATGTGAGGCAAGAAAAGCTGACATAGAGGGTACTTGTTTATATAGACTTGGTCTAATGTACATAATGTATATGATTTTGTGGACATTTGAGTCTACTACCCTTGTACAGTGTGTGAAGAGATAATACTGTGTGCTGCTAAGTCTAAGATGCCCATTTTCCCTCATATTTGACCAGCTCTGAAATCGAGAGTCACTGTAGAATCGCTGTCAGCCAGGCAGCAGTCATGGTGGAGCAGCCGCTGCCTGCAGACAACGTCATCGCTGTTTTTGTTGCTGTGCCGATTGAGATTATGTGCAGTGCTGGGGAGGTGCATGATGAGTGTAATTGTTATTTCAATTTCAGATGTCCTCAACAAGAAGCCTATTATTCAGCCTTGCCACGAAAAGTGACCGTCTATGCAGAAAGACAGCAGCTGGCCATGAGTTGGGTAGTAGCTGAAGCCAATGTTTTTTGTAGGAGGAATGACTGCAATTCCTTCTTTTCTTGGAAAGAGCAGCCAGACACTTCAGGAGACTAAGGAGGGGAAAATCTTACAGGTCTAGGAGGCTTTGTTACATTTTGTTACTGAGATAAGTGTAGAAGTATTCCCGTTACAGGCCAAACAGTGCAATAGGAGGCAAGAGAAAATGTCAAATAATTTGGAAGAGATGAAAGAAATTTCTGGCCAAAGCAGACTGTGTGGTCCACCCAGGCTGCAAATAGAACCAACATTATTGTGTCATAGACTGATGGGGAGTGTATATTCTTTTTTGTATTGCTGTGTAAAATTTCAACTCTCTCAGTCAATAATGTCTTAAATTCAAGAAAATATGGTAAAATACCACCTGCTGTTGTTGTTCAGTCTCCAAGTCATATCCGACTCTTCGTGACCCCGTGGACTGCAGCACACCAGGCTTCCTTGTCCCTCACATCTCCTGGAATGTACCCACGTTCATGTCCATTGAATTGGTGATGCCAAGCAACCATCTCATCCTCTGTCACCCTCTTCTCCTTCTGCCTTCAATCTTTCCCAGCATCAGGGTCTTTTCCAATGAGTTGACTGTTTGCATCAGGTGGCCAAAGTATTAGAGCTTCAGCTTCAGCATCAGTCTTTCCAAAGAGTATTCAGGGTTGATTTCCTTTAAGATTGACTGGTTTGATCTCCTTGCCGTCAAAGGGACTCTGTATGACCGTCTCTAGGTAGTATATTAAAAAAAGGCAAAATACCACCGTTTTGTCACAGAGAGTGAAGTCAGTCAGAAAGACAAAAACAAATATCATATATTAACACATGTGTGGACTCTGAAAAAGCTGGTATAGATGATCTTATTTATAATGCAGAAATACAGAAAGACATAGAGAACAAACATATGGACACCAAGGAGGAAAGTGGGCTGGTGGGATAAACTGGGAGATTGGGATTGACATATATACACCATTGATACTATGTATAAAATAGATAACTAGTGAAGTGAGAAAGTAGCATGGAAACACATATACCACATGTAGAATAGGTAGCCAGTGGGAGTTTTCTGTATGGCTCAGGCAGCTCAGATGATTCAGTGGTGCTCTGTGATGACCTAGAGGGGTGGGAGGCGGGAGGGAGGCTCAGGAGGGAGGGGACATATGTGTACCTATGGCTGATACAAGTTGATATCTGGCAGAAACCAACACAATACTGTGAAGCAATTGTCCTTCAATTAAAAATAAGTAGATTTTCAAATTAAAAAAAGATGACTTTCGTGAGAATCTGTATAGCACAGAAAACTCTTCACTCGATGCTCTGTGATGACCTAAGTGGAAATAAAACCCCCCAAAGAGGGGATATATGTATATGCGTAGCTGATTCACTTTACGGGGCAGGAGGAACTAACAGGGGAAGCCTGGCGCGCTGCAGTCCATGGGGTCACGAAGAGTCGGACGCAGCTTGGTGACCGAACAACAACAAGAACAAGAAACTCGTGCAAGACTGTAAAGCAACTATACTCCAATAAAAATTAAACAGAGTCAAACAAAAAGAAAAATATGGGAAATAAAGCCAAAAATCAGTGTTGAGTGCAAAAAAAAAAAGAAGGACTACCTGAAAGTTGTGAGTTAAGTTTTGTTTGGAGCCAGATGAGGACTACAGCCTGGGAGACAGCCTCTCAGACAGCTCTGAGGGACTGCTCCGAAGAGGCAGAGGGGAAGTCAGTATACATCTGGTTTTGTTGAAGGATGGTATGTGTAGTTGAGCACACATTTTGGCAGATGGTCGCTGCTAGTCATGAGGAGCAGATGTCACCATTTATGATTATAGTGCTTTTCTAGATAAGTGAAGATACAAGAACCTGGGCTCGTAAAATCTCGTGAAGTTATTTAACTGTCTGAAGACATGTTCTGCCAGTTTTTTCCCAGAGCACAGAGCGTCTCATCCCTGATCTCCACCCTGAACTCCTTTTAGGAGGTGTTGAAAGTCAATGACTGCAGTGGCTAGTGAATTCATTCTTGTAGACAGGCAACAATTTTCAGTTGGCAACAGTAAGAACTAATTGAGCTAGCCATCGACACCATCTTTTCACCTAGCAACTACTCACATTTTTTCGAAATTGCTTCCTTTCCCTTTCTGAGCACTGAGGGAAAGAGAAGTGGAGGCAAAATGAATAAGTGGTGTAGCTCTTAGGAAACAGTAAATGCTGGCAAAGCAGAACACAGAACCTGAGATTGGTGCTCAGTCATAATAAGTAACACAACCTCCCAAGCTGCCTGTAAAATTTTAAAGGAAAAGTAATTAAGACCAAAACACCAGAGAATCATCATCCCAAGTATTTCCGAGTTAAGAAAGGGCATTTTTTAATGCTAAGAGTTTTGGAGGAAGTCACGAGTGAAGGGCGAGGTGAACTTGACTTACTGCCTTTACAGACAGCGAAACCCACTATTCAGGACAGTGACACATCCATCCTTTGTCATATGTTATTACTTACAGTACATGCCATAGGACAAATGTTTGTTATTAGCAGAAGTTTCGTGGACAAGTTTTATCATCCGTTTTCTGGTCCACTCCAATTTAACAACTATTTTCTATTTTGCCTGCAGGCTAGAAAGCCAAGTTTATGCCAAAGACATTTCTATTTTCGCTGTCATGGCCCTAAATGAACATTTTGTTTTGAAAAGGAACTGGAAAAATACATGCAAGAAGGAGAATGTAATTTACTTTTTGACGTTTTCTAAAATAATATAAAGCAATTCCAAGCAACAAATAGCTGCTTGTTTCAGTTATCTTTCCAGAAAGTGAATTACTGGCTTTGGTCTGATTGGAAAAGACTTGTTGTTACTCTGCAAAGGTCTGCGTTGTTAATGCACATATTTGGGGCATTGTCTAGTTTTACCTCTGCTCAAGGGGCTTCCTAGGTGGCTCAAGTGGTAAAGAATCTGCTTACCAGTGCAGGAGTCTCAGGGGACTCAGGTTTGATCCCTAGGTCAGGAAGATCCCCTGGAGGAGGGCATGGAAACCCACTCCAGTATTCTTGCCTGGAGAACCCCATGGACAGAGGAGCCTGGTGGATTATAGTCCATGGGGTCCCAAAGAGTCGGACATGACTTAGCGTCTGAGTATGCATACACCTCTGCTCACAGAACCCCTGAAATGGCCTTGGAAGTTATGAAACTCACTTGGGTATTTAGTGTTTCTTGCATTTTAAAGTTATGATATCAACCAAATAAAATGCTAATTGGAAATAGCCTCATCTTATATCTTTTGGTAAAATCCTTGACTCCCAGGCCTAATTAGCACATCTTTTATTTGGAAAACAAAATGGGAATGGCCTTTCATAAAAGTTAACCACACGTACTCCTCTCTACAGAGGGAAAACCAGAGCACAAGGTAAAAGATGACTTTCCCTAGCAAATTTCTGCTTTCACTTTTAAATTGCTGAATGACTTTGCCCTTGGGCTGACGTGTTTTCATACCCTTTACAGTTTTTTTAAAGTGAGATTTTGGTGATTGTTTCGAGAGTATCACTGTAACATGTTGAAAGCCAATTGAGAAATAGCTGCTGTTCATTGCTAGAAATTTTGCACTTGGATAGAATTAAAGCTGGGAGGTGTCAGAAGCTTAATTGGGCTGGAACATATCAACATACTTTTAGTTTATACAAGTTTGTGATACAGAATAGGCACTTAATAGACATTTGTTGAATAAACTCTATGACTTATGCATACAAAAATGCCTGTGCATGAGCTATACATACTATCAATAAAATTTGAAATTAGGACATGTCCTACAAGTAAAATATTTATGATTAATCAACAGATGAACTCAGTAATGACAACCATACTAGTAACAATTTTTAAGTAATAATAATAATAATTCATTTTGCTCTTCTGCTGTTAATTCCAACACAGATAGTGACTCCCAGACCTCGGTAAATTGTAAGCAGATGAGAAGTCTCTAGAGCAATCACCAGATTCGATCTTTGTTAGGTTACAAAACTCCGTCTTCATCCTCCGGTAGAGTAAGACCAAGAAGGATCTTTTCACTGTTTATACGTGGTTGAGATGAGAAGAGCAAAAAGAGAGACTTTCATTTATTCATTGATACATTCCATGTATCTATGTGAAAGGGGCAAGTTAAATGAAATTTCAGGGGATGGAAGAAAGCCATTCATACATGGACCAGAGCATCCTCTTTCAACTTTACCTAGGAATTCTCAAGAACCTCTCAATTAATTTAAATTAATTTGATTTGAGAGGGATTTGGAAAAGTTTAAGAACCCAAGCCGTTCCCTGGTGGGCTCAGTGGTAAAGAAGCAGCTGGCCAATGCAGGAGATGCAGGTTTCGTCCCTGGGTCGGAAAGACCCCCTGGAGAAGAAGATGGCAATCCACTCCAGTATTTTTGCCTGGGAACTCCCATGGACAGAGGAGCCTGGAGGGCTGCAGTCCATGGGGTCACAGAAGAGTCAGACAGGACTGAGTGACTAAACAACAAGACAATGTGTGCCAAACCAGGTGCAGTGCAAGGGCGGTCAACCAGGAGAAGCTGACACCATCCTGCTCAAATTATTTACTTGGGTGTAAATATTTCCATAGACTATAATTTCAATTGCTAAGTTATTAATTTTATACTCACTTCCAAGCAAATGTAGGTATATTAGATTACAGTAATTAATGCTATGAATAGTTAAGACTTCTATCATAGATTTAAATTTTGGAGAACAAAGAGTTCCATATTGGCCCTTGGAAAGTCAAAAATAATAATAATTGATTTTTTTTTGTAATTCTGTTTTTCATTCCATGCATTTATCTCTTGGTTTCACCAAAGTGTTGAAGAAATCCATGGCACAAAAGTACTTTTAATACAAGGAAACCCTGGACTTGCTATACTGAAATAACTGTTAAAAATAAAATACATGAGGGAGAATGCATTCTACATGCCTTAGTTTGTTAGAACTTTGAACTGATGCTCAGGTCAATGAGCCTTCCTTTTATGACAGCTTTGGATGGATGACTTGGGAGCAGCATGAAACAAGTTGGTGTGGCTTAAATCTTGGTGGAGAGTTATAGGCTTGTCCTGGATGCTACCAAGCACAGTTCTACAGTACACCATAACTGAATTAATTCCCAAGGAAGTTCAAATATGGACACTAAAGGAAAATGGCAAAAACTACTAAATTTCACTTCTGGGAAGTAAATGTTCCTTGTAGTATTACTACAGTATCATGGGCCCAGTTAACTAATTGGGAGAAAATGGTTTGTTTGTTTTTTGGGGGTGCTAAATATCTAACTGTGACACATGTCTCTAGTTATGGGCATAAAGAGAGAAAGGAAATAATGGGAGCTCTGTATTCTGACTTTGTTGGCTGACAGGATGGTGGGTTGTTCATATGTATTGAGCGTCCATGTTGCTCAATAAATGGCCCAGGCATTGTGCTAGCTTTTGAAGGGTCTATAAAGTAGATGAGACAATTTAAGAAAATGAGTATATTATTTGGGCCCAGAGAATGATCATTATTTCTTTAGAATGTGAATATTTTGTTAAATGACATTGCTATGACTTTAAACAGTTAATTCTACTAAGATTTCTTACCATCGGGAAACAATTGAATTAACTAGTTCTCCTTTCCTCTAGAAATTCCCAGACTCTCAATATTCATTGTCATGCCAAGCACCAAATATGGACTCCCTGAAGAGGACAGCACATAGAGAAGGGAGCCTCCCTCTATGAGAAGGGAGTTGAGTTGGTGAAGTCACTAGATATCAGTGAGGGATCTGGGGCACTTGGAAGGTTGTCTTGACCCAAAAGATCTCTCCTGGATTGTCTGAGATGGTTCACCTTATTGAATAGCTCTTCCCTAGAGAATCATTGAAGTAAATGAAGCCTCCTTGTTGGTACTGGCCTCAAATGTGGACACACAATTTCTGATAAATCTTCAGAGCAGAGCTAGGTGCAGGCAGAGACTTTGAATAACATTTTATCAACAGTGTATGACTGTCAGAAAGGAAAGACACAGGAATATAAAACTAAGTGATTTGCCATATAAGGAATAATTCCTGGAGACATTACCAAAATAACAACTTAGGGTCTTGAATTCAAGCGTAGAGTCTGAATAGACATTTTTCCAAAGAAGGCATCCAAATGGCCAACCGGTGCATGAAAAGGTGCTCAGCATCACTCATCATCTGAGAAATGCAAATCAAAGGCACAGTGAGATAAGACCTCACAACTGTTGAAATGGATGTTATCAAAAAGTAACGATAACCCTATATGCAAAACAGAAAAAGAGACACAGATGTACAGAACAGACTTTTGGACTCTGTGAGAAGGCGAGGGTGGGATGTTCTGAGAGAAGAGCATTGAAGCAAGTATACTATTAAGGGTGAAACAGATCACCAGCCCAGATTGGATGCATGATTCAAGTGCTCAGGGCTGGTGCACTGGGAAGACCAAGAGGGATCGGATGGGGAGGGAGGTGAGAGGAGGGATCGGGAAGGGGAACACATGTAAATCCGTGGCTGATTCATGTCAATGTATGGCAAAAACCACTACAATATTGTAAAGTAATTAGCCTCCAACTAATAAAAATAAATAAAAAAAAAAAGTTAAGAAATGAAAAGGTTGGCGAGGATGTGGAGAAAAGGGAAATTTTGTGCACTGTTGGTGAAAATATAAACTGGTATAGCCATTGTGGGAGAAACAGTATACAAGTTCCTCAAAAAACTAAAAATAGATCTACCATGTGAGGCAGTGTTTCACTTCTGGGTGTATATCCAAAGGAAATGAAGTCATTACCTGGAAGAGATATCTCTGTACTCCCATATTGATTGCAACATTTTTCATAGTAGTTGAGATGTGAAAACAACCTAAATATCCATCAACAGATGAAAATGGGAGATATCATTCCATTATATATAATATTTCCATATATGTAGTAATATTATTCAGCCACGAGAAAGAAGGAAATCCTGTCATTTGTGGCAACATGGATGGACCTTGTGCATTTTAAATGAAGTGGAATAAACCAGACAGAGAAAGACAAGATATATCACTTATATGTAGAATCTGAAAAAAAAGTTGGACTCATAGAAATCAGGTGCAGAATGGTGATTGCTAGCAGCTGGTGGGGTCAGGGGACTAGGGAGAGGTTGATAAAAGTGTATAAAATTTCAGTTATAAGTTCCATAAGAACTGAGGATCTAATGTGTACCACAGTGACTGTAGTTGATAATCCTTTATTGTATAACTAAAATTGGCTGGGCCTTCCCTAGAGGTCCAGTGGTTAAGGCTCTATGCTTCCACTGCCAGGGCGTAGGTTCAGTCTCTGGTCAGGGAACTGAGATCCCGTGAGCTGATTACAAAAAAAAATTAAAATTTGCTGAGCCAAGAGAGTAGAACTTCAGTGTTCACACCAGAAAAAGAAAAAAGACAATTATGTGAGGTGTAAGGGATATGTTAATGAAGGGGACTTTCACATTATGTACACATATCAAATCACCACGTTGTACACTTTAAATATAATTTTATTTGTCAAATATATGTCGATAAAATTAGGGGGGTTGAGGAATAACTTCTTTCTCTTGAGGTTGTGGTCCAGCAGCTTCTGTCCAGAGAGGCCATGCTTCCTGCTCCACCTGGGGACGCCCTCCGACACCTTCATGCCCCCCAGGCTCATTGGGGTCCCAACCCCGAAAGGAAGCTCAGAGAGAAGAGCTGTCAGTCCTGTGGCCCGTCCCCTTCCTGATGCCAGAGATCACATCTGCTTTGCTTGTCCTTCGCTGAGCAGTTGTTCTTCGAGTGCCCACCCTCTGCCAGATGCTTGGGATGTGTCAGGAAACTGGAGAGACAAAAGCAAACATCAAGCGAAACACAATAAGGAAGTTTGAGTGGAATGAATTCTGTGCCATGGGGAAAAAAAAGAAGAGGGTGAGGAAGGTCAGAAATGCTGGTGGGGAGCTGGTGTGTCCAGGGTGGGCTGTCTTTACCGTATAGGATAGAGTGGTATGCAGAGGACATCTGGAGAAGGTAGAGCTGAGACAGATTGAAAGAGGTACAAGAATTAACCTTGGGAATATATGCTGGTGGGGGAGCGGATTGTGTACCAGGCAGAGGAAGGAACCAGGGCCTAGAGCTTAAGCTGGTTGCTAATTACAGCAAGCATGCAGAGACCAGCGTGGCTGGAGGAAGGGACGGGTGACCAGGAGCAAGTGTCAAGGGAGGCTTAGAGGCCGCAGTAAGGACTTTGGCTTTTCCTGAGTGAAATGCAGTCACTGAAGGGATTCGAGCAGAGGTGTGGCATGATTTGAACTTAAATTTTATCAGAATCATTTGAGCTGTACTGTTAAGAGTCCACTATAGGGAAGCAAGGGGAAGGCTGAGGAATTTGTGTGGGGGGTGTTACAATATTCCAGTTGGGACAATTCTGCAATTGTCCACCCTACCAGAGTTTTTTTTTTTCCTACCAGAGTTTTAATGGTGGAGGTAGTAGAAAGGAGCCATGCTCTGGTTATATTTTGAAGGTAGAGACAATGGGATTTCTTTCTCTGTTTTTTAATTGGAGGATAATTGTTTTACAATGCTGTGTTGGTTTCGGCTGTACAACAATGTGAATCAGTCATAATTATATATATCTGAAGTGACTTAGCACGCATGCCTCCCTGCCCCCTCCCATCCTACCCCGCTAGGTCATCACAGGCTGGGCTCCCAGTGTTATAGAACAATTTCCCGCTAGTTGTCTGTTTTACACATGATAGCGTATATATGTCAATGCTGCTCTGTCAATTACTCCTATGCTCTCCCCCAGCTGTGTCCATATGTCCATTTTCTACATCTCTATCTCCACTCCTTCCCTGCAAATGGGTTCATCAGTACTATTTTTCTAGATTCCGTATATGTGCATTAATATGCAATATTTGCTTTTATCTTTCTGACTTACTTCACTTACTTCACAGGCTGTGGGTTCATCCACCTCACTAAAACTGACTCAAATTATTATGGCTGTGTAATATTCTATTATATATATATAATATATATATATATATATCATATCTTCTTTATCCATTCATCTGTTGATGGATATCTAGGTTTCTTCCATGTCCTAGCTATTGTAAACAGTACTGCAGTTTTTCTGGATTGTGATTTTCTCAGGGTATACGCCCAGTGATGTAATTGCTGGGTCCTAGGCTAGTTTTATTCCTGGTTTTTAAAGGAATCTCCATACTGTTCTCCATAGTGGCTGTATCAATCTCTGTTTCTGCCAACAGTGCAGGAAGATTCCCTTTTCACATCCTCTCCAGCATTTATTGTTTGTAGTTTTTTGTTTTTTTTTTTTCTGATGGTGTGAGTTGATACCCCATTCTAGTTTTGAGTTGATACCCATTCTAGTTTTGTTTTGTATTTCTCTAATAATGAGCAATATTGAGCATCTTTTCATGTGTTTATTGGCCATCTGTGTGTCTTAGGAGAAATATTTGTTTAGGTCTTCTGCACATTGTTTTATTGGATTTTTCTGATATTGAGCTGTATGAGCTGCTCATATATTTTGGAGATTAATCCTTAGTCAGTTGCTCGTTTGCAGTTATTTTCTCCCATTCTGAGGGAGACAACAGGATTTCTTAATGGATTGAATATGGAGTTTGAGAAAAGGGGAGGAATCAGGTATTTTGAGCAACTGGAAACGAGTTGTTAGCAGCTGACCTTGGGAGCATGTTGGGGAGTCAGAATATGAGACCCTTAGTTATGAGCACATTGAATTGGAGGTGCCTTTTAGATTTCCAAAAGGACAAGCTGAGTGGGATGTTGGATATGTGATCTCCAAGGAGTTCAGAATATGCCACTCTAAAATATGCTTCTTTAGCATATTGATTATTTCAAGTCAAGGGTGCTTGAAAAACAGCAGATGCAAGAAAAACAATCTGATCTTCCTTCTTTTTCTTAAAAATAGGACATGAAATTACTATATGAAAGATGTCTTACCTATACAGTAAATCTCCTATGGATGAATAAGTTCTGTTCCAAGAGCATACTCATAGGTCTAATTTCGTTTCTAAGTTACCTAAGGTGTCCAACTAACACATTGAACTATATGCTGCTGCGTTTCCTCTGGCTTCTGGACATCCTGGGCTTGAAATAAAGACACTGCACTACTATCCTCTCTTCAGTGCTGTACTGTGGAAGTCACAAAAGCACAAAGTGCCAATGCATGCCAGACATGTGAGTCAGCTCACGTGACTGGATATGTGAACACTCGTTTGCATCTTTGAACGTTCATAACCTGAAGGTTCATGTGTAGGGGACTTACTGTACCAGAAGGAAAGTAACATTCTCATCCTCAAGGACAAGAAACTGAAATGGAGAAAATTCTACATAAATAAACCTTGTTAAAATAATTCTTACCTTCCTTCAGCCTCCCCACGTGGTTTAGTCACATTTCCACAACTGCCTCTCTTTGTTCAACCTGATGCAAAAAAAAAAAAAAATAGGTTTTGCCATTTCTTTGGGTTAGAATCCCATGTCACATAAAATTTCTTCTAGATTTGTATGCTTTTCTCCTGTTGCTCTGTCTTATATCAATTTAATTCTCAGGCCCAATTAAAAGAACCCTAAGAGGGTCGAGGTAAAAGTTTTTCTCTCCTACAGTCTTCAGTTTGGACAATGGTTTGGGCTGGAGAACGCGGTCAGGTGTCTAGTAAGACCTCAATAAATATTCATAGAATGAAAGAATGAATGAATTTAAAGTTTGTCTTCCAAGGTCCAGTTTTCTGTCTGAGGACTTTCCTCTTCCCCAGATAGTTATCACAGAAATATTAATTCTCTTTAGTGGAGACATCAGTCTGTTTGACATCACAAGACAACATTGTCAAAACATAGCAGAGTGAGTCTAGCTAACCTACAAAAGTACAGATTTACATTTATATGTAAACTGGGTGTAGGTGGGAATGTTGGTTGGATGGGTGGCTATTATTGTTCAAGGTCATTGAACAAATGGAGAATAAGATGGGGCCAAGGAAAGTGACATGGGTCTTAAATACATAGGGCATACTCCTAAAAAAGGAGATTAAGAGATGTAAAAATCAGTACCATGAGGTCGAAGGCCTCTAGGAGGCACCATATGTTACTGTTTGACCTGAAAATGCTCTCAGCAGTTCAGAGAGGGCAGAGGTGGACATCTAGGTTTTAGATTCTATGATGTATATAGACTCCCTTCTTTCCCCATTTGCTCCATGTGCTTTTCTAGAAAATTGGTCCCTGTGGGAGACAAAATAGCTTAGCTATGGGAGGAATTGCCCTCAATTGTAGTAATACTGTATCACAACTTTACTTTTTAAAAATGAAACTTCCCTATGCAGTCAAAAGTCATGTAGGTCTTTCATACACAAAGTGCTTCTATAAAAGTAATTAAAACAACATGAAAGAATTACCAACTTGGCGGAGAGTCTTTTTAAACAGCCCGACTAGTTTGTTTATGAATGTGGTTTTCTAAAGACATGCTTAGAATTCTTTGCAAATAAATATTTGCATGATATTTTTGTACAAAGATTAATTTGTCCCGGGAGAAAATGAGTTATGAGAAATATTCTTGTGCATAGCTTCACACTTTCAGTGATATAATGAATTTATAGAATTATTAAGTGAAAATTTTGGTGAAATTAATTTAAAATGTAGGCCATAGTCAAATTGTGGGATATGCTGTTTTAAATAATTTACTACAGAGATAAAGGAAAACAAAAAGCATATATAGATGACAGTAGTTTAGCCATTTTAAGAAATCAATCTCACTAGAGGCTAAGTTACCCTCTTTATGAGATCATATATTGAGTTCTGCTACTTATATCTGAGAGTGACTGTACATCTGTGGAATATTGTTAAAAGATAATTCATCTTTTTGTAAAAATAAACACAAATTTGGTTGTTGGACAAGGCTATTTGTACACAAAATATTACTTTTTCACCTAACAAGATTTGAAAATTTTGCATCTGAATCATCTTTTTCTTCTACTCAGACTGATTCTTTTGTTTATATCATATTCATCATCAATGAATGTTTTTTACTTGGTTTGGTGATTTATTTTGGCAATTTCCAGACATTCTATTTGTCTTTACATCAGTTTTCTTATAAAAAGAATATGTTGGTTAATTTTGGCAACAAAAACTCTTATAGTTTTATGATGTTAAATTAGATGTTATCATGAGGGAAATAAAACTGGAATTTGGAGTAGGTATCAGAAATAAATTTATCAAAGTACAGCAACTGAAACTATGAATTCAGGTAGTAGGTGGCTAGATTTGAACATTTGCATCATTTGAAATGATTATGATTGTCGATTTAGCCTACAAAAGTTCAAATTCCTGAAATGCATGAATTTGTAAATAAGATCTGGTTTCCTAAGCAGGAAGTTGGTATTGCCACACACAGACACAAATAGACCCTAACGTACTCTGGCAGAGTTTAGTTGAATCAGAATAATATTAATATTGTAAGACTCATCCTAGCTTGAAGGATGAGCTCAAGAGAGTATGTTTTTAAGAGAAAACTAGTTCTAAGGAGTGATTTCTCACCATGAATTAAGCTTAATTAAGCTTGGCTTTCTTCCTGGAACTTGATGAGAGGGAGATCCTGACTTAAAAACATCCTGATTCCTTTTGGGGACCAGACTTTTTCAGGCTTATCCTTCACTCACTGCAGGCCAATTTGGTTTGGAGTGTCCTTGCCCCATAGCTCTGGGTTCATGGTAACAAAGTGGGAGTTCTCTGGTGCTTCCAATTGCTCAACAGGCAGTTTCTCTATCATAATGCATCTTTACAGACTGTTCATCTCTCAACTAGAATACAGGAAAACTGCCATCAGGAAGAGCAAGTTGCACCCTTCCCTTACCCCTTCTTCTTGGCGTCTCCTTTTCTTTTTTGTTCTAATTAAGGTTGGGGTCAAAAAGGAGCTGCACTGGGGTGCTCGAGGAGGGGAGAATAAAAATCTAACGTAAATCCTGAGACGCTTTCTTTTCTGTAAACAACTTGCTATTTGTGTTACTGAGTCCAAGCTCATACTGCTCACCATACAACAGGCCAGTGAATCGAGAGGTGAATTACTGGGGCAAGGAATAGCAACTTTATTTGGAAAATCAGCATACAGAGGAGATGGTGGACTCTTTTCTCAAAGAGCCATCTTGCCTGGGTTAGAATTCAGGCTTCTTTTATACTGAAAGGTTCATTCATGCATGCATGCTCTGTCATGTCCGACTCTGCGACCCCATGGAGTGTAGTCTGCTAGGCTCATCTGACCATAGGATTTTCCCAGGCAAGAATACTGACACGGGTTGCCATTTCCTCCTTCCAGGGATCTTCCTGACCCAGGGATTGAACCCATGTCTCCTGCATCTCCTGCTTGGCAGGTGATGCCACCTGCGAAGCCCCTTATACTGAAAGAGGATAAAGTAAAGTTAAACATTTCCTGGTTCCGGTCAGCCTCCAGAAGGGGTCTGTTAATTTCATTCTGCATGCAGCCATTCACAGGTGGGCCTGGTCAGGATGTTTCCTGTGAACTAAACACAGGTATTTTAGTTTGATGCTCATTACCTTAGAGGTAGGATTCCCAGAGATGTGCCTTTATGTATACTTTGAGCTTATAGGCAACGTCCCCTTAGTGACTAACTTGTAATAGAATCTAAAGATTCTTCCCTATTGCACCTGAAGCTACATGTCCAGATGGTAGTTCTCAGCTCCCTTCTCCTTGTTTCTATCTTTATAACATAGCTCATGATGCTTTGAATACTGTGTTTAATTGGACAATATAATGTTTGAAGACATTTAACAAAGGGACTTTATCTCGTTTGTTTGAGGGCAGTTTAGAAAGCATCAGTTATCCTATGCCCTTCTTTGGTATTGTGGGCATAGGTACCCAAGGATATTTTAGCAGCCAATTGAACTGGCAGCCTCAAGGCAGTCTGACCATTGTCAGGCGAGTGTATGCTGCTCGGTTCTTTGTCTCGTCACAACAAAAATTTGGAGTGACGGACATTAAAGCCCCCTTGGTGGGTCACAGCTCTCGGAGGACAAACCATGTTATAGCTCTCAGGTCTAGAACGGACCGTGTTGTAGCTCTTAAATAAATCAGTGTTACAGCTCTATTTTATTTAGATAATAGCAGGAAAATCCATCTTCGATGCGTGAGAGCACGTCGACCCAAAGACGTGAAGAGAAGAGTGCCCCATCGCGTGGGAGAAGAGGGCTTTGGTTCCTCTTTTTGTATGTTTCTCTGTCCCTGGGCCAGCCAGGAGTGTTGTTTGTTCTATTTTCGCGGGCTTTTCCCTTCCAGGTCTTTTAGCCACCGCCATTCTGGACTCCTTTTCCCTATTCTATTTTTTTTTTTTTTTTGAACCTTTGGAATCTATTTATTTATTTATTTTTAATTTTTTTTATTAGTTGGAGGCTAATTACTTCACAACATTTCAGTGGGTTTTGTCATACATTGATATGAATCAGCCATAGATTTACAACTACCTAACACCATCATTAGGGTTTGTGAAATTTCCTAGTTGACAATACTTCTAAATTTTCTTTTAGTTGGTGAAATTGTAATCAGTTTCTTTAAGTTTCCTGCTTTATGGAGAGCAAAAGGCCTGGATGGAATGAGCAGGGTTAGAGGCTTTTCTGGCTAGCTGGGTGAACTCCAGTCAGAAAGAATGGGACAAGCCAGTTAGAGATGCTAGACATGGCTTTGCTCTTATCTGATCAGTGTGTGTGGTTATTTTCTATTAAGATTTATGTATTTATTTTTGGCTGCTTTGGGGTCTTCATTGCTGCAAATGGGCTTTCTCTAGTTGCTTTGAGAGGGGTCTGCTCATCACTGTAATGTGTGGGCTTCTCATTGCAGTGACTTCTCTTGTGGAGCGTGGATTCTAGGTGCGTGGGCTTCAATAGTTGTGGCTCACAGGCTCAGAATTTGTGGCTTCTGGGCATTAGAGCACAGTCTCAGTAGTTGCAGCTTCTGGACTCTAGAGCTAGGGCTCAGTAGTTGTGGTACACGGGCGTAGTAGCTCTGAAGCATGTGGGATCTTTCTGGACCAGGGATCGAACCCATGTCCCCTGCATTGGCACACACTTAACCACTAGATCACCAGGGGAAGCCCTGATCAGTGTATTTTAATGATCAACAGCCCTTGGGACGTCTCTGGTGCTTCAGTGACCAGGACTCCTCGCTCATGCCATAACTAATAGTCCTGCAATGCTACCACAAAGATCGAAGATCATGTAGGTCCCAACTAAAACCCAGTGCAACCAAATAAATAAGCACTAAAAAATAAATAAATAAATAACAGCCCTCAACAAGGACCAAAACCCTTTGTAACTTCTGTGCCCCCTGAGCATAAGTGCTGCTGGGAGGGGCGGTCTCCTGGGCTGGCGATGAATTAGCTGAACTGCTCAAACTCAAGCAGCGGTGAGGGTGCAGGGCAAGGAGGCCTGAGGGGTGGAGATTCCCTGGTGGTGATCTTCACCAGCCTTGCTTGTTCTGGCCTCCAGCTCAACAGCTGGATGGGCATGGATACTGGAGAAACTGGGCAGAGTTATGTTCTGATATGAACCTCCCATGGACCAGGCGTCCTGATCCCACCATCACATTCACAGCATCCTGAGGTCACAGATTCCTCTCCAAGAGCAGAGTGTACTTGTCAGGGGGGAATGTTCCCTTACAAATGATCAGAGAGTGGCAATAACATTGTAATCAGGATACAGAAAGTACTTTTCACCTCTGCCGAGTTTTCCTACTATGTTCTTCAAAGTACATTTTCTCATTTTCATGAATTCTCTTTCCTTAGGCAGAGTTAGAATTCTTCCTCCACAGACAACGCCTTATTGTGTCTGCAGCTTTGAACAATGTTCACCTTTTAAATTGCTAATGTGGATTGTGAAAATGAGAGAATGTTGATGGTAGTCCCTCCCAAGATGAATATACCATGATTCCCCCAGCTGTCCTAATCCTGACCTGATCCTGGAAGGGTTCCATGCCCTTCAGGAGGCGTGTTTTCCAAATTAACACATTTCCATAAAATGGGTTTCCCTTGGTAAGATAATTACTCCTCTGTAATGACCAATGACTAAAATATCTTGACAAAAGGAGGGAAATTGTGTCGATAATAATGTGTCAGATTTTATCTTTTAGAATATCGGTTAACTTAAGGTACTTTGTTCTATGTTATTTTCTATTTACCTTGTCTTTCAGGAAACTTATTAGATGAAGAAATGAAAGACCCTGAATGAGAGAGGGAAGTCTTTTTAATGTAGATGCAGTAAACCTCAGAGCTGGGACCACATGGTAGCTCACATTCGGGTTGTGTTTTGCATCCTTCCTCTGGCCACTCTTGACTGTGTGACCTTCAACCAGTTCCTTAACTAGTCCTGCTGTGGGAAGCAGGGACTGAAGAAGGTGGGCATTGCACAAAAGTAAGAATGTGAAATCAGTACCTGAAATAGAGTGGTCACTTAGTACACATGTGCTGGTTGAATAGAATGACCAGCAGGCTAGAGCATCTAAGTCTGGAAGAAGGACAGTGCCATGCAGAGGGTACCTATGAAACAGACAGTGGTGCCATTTCTAGGGGCTTCAAAGAGCTCCAGTCCTTGATGTCTCAGCACAGAAAGAATTCAGCAAGAGGAAAGTGATAGCTAAGAAGTGATTTATTAGAATAGGACACTTGTGAGGTTTACAGGCTGGCAGGTGAGAAGGTGCCATGCCCGAGAACTTAGTGGGTTAAAGCTTTATCATCAAAGGAAAGTGGGGAGGGGGAGATCTTCTTTGTCTTTCTAGTCATCATCGATTCCTCCTCCTGGTTGAGCAGGGGAGTTTTCTTGTCCCTACATGGTCAAACTAGGTCCACAAATGATTGTTTTTATGTGTGCAGGGAAGAAGTCCTAGGGCTCATTAACTTCTGAGCTCAATGGGCAGGATGTGGGTATCATGGTACCATTATTTTATTGTTTGGGGGCATGCCTCATGCTTCTGTTGCATGGTTTTGTTGCTAAGCAAACCTGCTTGGTTTTGTGGTGAAGGAAGCTTGCGTTCTTGAGTAATCATTAACTTAGGGGTTTCCCATATTTTTCTACTTACAATCCACTAGTGGGATTAACCATTTAATCACCTGCTTTTTTCCTTTGTCTGTCCCTACCACCTAAGTGAAGATACACAATGGTGGGGGGACAGGGACTGAAGCAACATCAAGTGAACTGAAAGCAGAACAAGATGCTCCTATCAGTAATTTGGGGCAAAAGGAAGCTGAATGCTTCTCTGTACTTATGCAGATGATATCTACTCTGTGATAAGTCACAAATGTGAAAAGCCCTTCCCCACCCTTCCTAATCACCTATACCTGTATTCCAAACAACCCCAAAGTTTGCATGGGCAGTAGAGAGGCCCATATTTTAAAATACCTATTATTTGTGTTTTTTTATGATATAGTTTTTAAGATAAAATTTTGGAATATTATTTTTAATAATTGAGTTTCAACTAGATTGCATCTAGTGTACATTTATTTCATGTCTGTTTTGGAAATGCTCATTGAGAGAGAAAGCTTGAGTTTTTCCAGGTGCATATGATGTGATTATCCAGAAAATGATGATGAAAGAAGCAGGAGGATCAGCAATAGGGGGTGGGGGAGAGGATGGAGAGAGTCCTTATTCCCCAGATATTTGAGATTTGCTGACAAGAAAAAGGTTACATTTGCCTTAGAAGAAGGATGGAAAGGAAGACAGAGCTGTATTTTAGGACCTAATTCTTTCTTAAAGTCTGAATAGAGGAGATCCCTGGTGGTCCAGTGGTTAAGAGGCTTCCTGGTGGCTCAGTGGTAAAGAATCTGCCTGCCATGTAGGGGACGGGGCTTGGGTCCCTGGGTTGGAAAGAGCCCCTGGAGGAGGAAATGGCAACCTACTCCAGTATTCTTGCCTGGAGAATCCCCATGGACTGAGGAGCCTGGCGGGCTACAGTTCATATGGTCACAAAGAGGCAGACATGACTGAAGTGACCTAGCACACACACTTACACCAGTAGTCAAGACTCAGCATGTTCATTGCCAGGGCTCCCGGTTCGATCCCTGGTGGGGGAACTAAGATCCTGCAAGCCATGCGTCTCAGCCTTAAAAAAAAAAAACAAAAACCTGAAATAGTGAGATTATTTGCCAGACTACACAAGGTCAATAGAAAAGTTACCACCATAACCATGTCCGAACAGAAATCCATAAATCTGTGGATCTACAGGAACAAAGTAGGAAGCACAGGAGTCATGATGTTTTGGCCTCAGGTTATAGGAAGGAAAAATCCATAATCCAGGTGTGATTCAGGGAGGTGAAAAGTCCAAAAGCATCAGCTGGAAATCTGGCTTCTTTGCAGGGCAGGAATTTGGCAGTGATGGAGATACACTATCTTATCATCCCCAGAGAAAGCCTCCAGCTCTGAGCTTCACAGGGTTGGCAAGGAAGAATCAGGGAATTGAAGAGTATGTAGCTTTGCTGGACTGTGACTGCACCTACTGGAAGATAAGCAAGTAACCCCAGAGCTCTCTACCACCCTTTAGCCCCAATAAGGATTACATTTCTCCAGATGCATGGGTATTTTTAAGCCAAAAATGAGAACAGGAACACATCCACTATGGAAAGAGATAAGCTTTGGTCTGCTTAGACAGAGGAAGATCCTGAGAAACTAAATTCCAGGACAAAATGTCACCCTGAGGAGTTTGGGGGGAAAATTCTTAATCTCTGGGAGATGACAGACTGCAATTGATTCCCTCAGCAAATGGAATTACCTGGGATGTGATCTCAAAAATCAACAGACACACTTATTTTAGGCTTAATAATTTTTTTATCACCTATTACAGACATCACTTTGCCAACAAAGGTCCATATAATCACAGCTATGTTTTTTCCAGTAATCATGTACAGATATGAGTTGGACCTAAAGAAGGCTGAGCACTGAAGAATTGATGCTTTCAAATTGTGGTGCTGGGAAAGACTCTTGAGAGTCCCTTGGGCAGCAAGGAGATCCAACCAGTCCATCCTAAAGGAAATCAATCCTGAATATCCATCGGAAGGACTGGTGCTGAAGCTGAAGCTCCAGTACTTTGGCCACCTGATGTTAAGAACTGACTCATTGGAATTTTTTCCAATCTTTCCCTGATGCTGGGAAAGATTGAGGGCAGGGAGAGCAGGGGGCAACAAAGGATGAGATGGGTGGATGTCATCACCAACTCAATGGACATGAGTTTGGGCAAACTCAGGGAGATAGTGAAGGACAGGGAAGCCTAGCATGCTGCAGTCCATGGGGTCACAAAGAGTTTGACATGACTTAGCAACTGAACAACAGCAACAACTTTGTCAACTGAAGATTTGGCACAATATATGATTTTGAAAAGAATGTGCCCAAAATAAAGGCAGCTTTTCTATAGAGATGCAGCCTGATGTAGCAGAATGAGCATGGATTTGTGGGCCAAAACTGTGGGATAAAATCTGAAATCTTCACCTTGCCACCTTTGTGAACTTACGTAAGTTACTTACTGTCTCTGATTCCACTCCCCCCCCGCCCCGCCTTTTTTTGTCTGGTGATGTGAAAACCTACGTACTATTTTGTGGTGAGGATTAAATGAGATACTGCTATGAATGTGCCGGGTTCAGGATAGACATGTTAAATGACAGCTCCTAACATCATGTTGTAGGGTTTGGGGATATAATCTGAATCCTGAAATTCTCAGATGTCCTCAAGTGGCTTCACTGTTCTCTTCTTAGATACAGAATTGGGAGGTGGGGACAAGGATGAAGTAATGGGAGAATTATTTTAAAATGAAAAGAGAGCACCAGAGTTTAAACATAAAGCTTAGAATGTGTTCTCTGTCATCCTCCACTGTTAGCTTGCTCTGCTTTAGTAGATCCATCTCTAAAATGGGAATCTCATTCCTTACAGTGATGAATAATTTATAAGAGGACAGAAGAGTAATTGGCACTGTGCTTCCCCATGTAGAAGGTCTGTATTTTTAGTGTTCTAAGCTCTTCTATCTTTGCCCGTAGCACTCAAAACCATGAGGGGTTTTTAAAGACCCCCCTAAAATGGCCAGGTTTTCTCCTGCTATAGAAACGAGAGATGAGGTGTATTCAAGTGGTAAGTCAGTGACACCCAGTGGCTGTTGCTTTTACATTTACCTTTTCCACTTTCAATGTAACTTTGTAAGGTTCTTCCCCAGAACAAGTGAAAAAGGTGATGAGACCATGGAAGTCATAGGAGGCTTCAAAGGAAGTTTTTCAGCTGATACAGCTTTCCTAGCAGATGGGAATAACCTAAAAGCAATACCAAAAATAGAGTGCCGGAAGGTGGGGAAAACAGTTCCGGGAATTTCCTGCCCTGTCATTTTGCGTTTTATTAAAGTATGTCCTTAAACTTTCCTGTTACTGTTAGATTTCCCAAGAAACATTCCCATCACTGAAGTGATAGGTCAACTGTCCAAATTTCCCCGAAATTCTAATCTGTTAGAGACAGTTGGGAACAACCCTGAGAAATTAGACTCCATAGGTGTCAATAAAACTTAGCTGAAGGTTTAATCCAAAGCTCCACAAAGCTTCTCTTTGACGTCATAATGGTGGTGGGTTAAAGGTCTGCGAACTGCTGCAAGTGTGTGGTGCCCCGTGGATGAAACGGAGTAAACATCAGTGTAATGATGCACAGCTAGGCTCGGGTCCCAGCTTGTACCCTCTGTTGCTGGATGCTCTTGGACCACTCATCACCTCCTGGAGCCTCAATTTCTTCATCTGTACAATGAGACTAATGATACCTAACCTATAGGGTGCTCTAAGGTTTTAATGAAGTAATGTACCCCAAATCATGGACATATAGCCAGTACTTCATAAATAGCAATCGCCCTTATCCTTATTTTTAGTCAGCTGAGGTTCTTTGCCAACCCTGATGGAAGACGATGATGTCTGAGAAAAACCCTTCTGTGAAATTAAGTCACCTGACTCCTCTCTCAGTGACCACATGGGTGGGACTCTACTCACTGTCATTTTTATATCGGGGATAGGACTGTTTTCCATAGAGGACTGCTGGGCTGATCTTGCTACAGTACTTTGGGTTTCTAGAATGAAAGACTCTAAAGAGTGCATTAGAAAATTCTTACCTAAAAACTTACATTGTAAGGATTAGTATTTTCACCATATGAAACATTGAGGAAGTTATCACAGCATAGAGATATGTGAAGCAATTGGGTAACACAGTTCGTAAAGGATTCCACAGAGCATTTGTTAAAAACAGGAGAGTCTTCTAGCTCTTGGTTTGCTGCTCTTTTTAATTGCCTCATAAATATTTTCAACAAATGGTTTATTAAAGTATGTAAATAAGAATATGGTAGCAAGTACAGGTTCCAAACCATGGCCTATTTCTTCCCCTTCCCTTCCTTTCTTTTTTTCCTTCTTTCTTTACACTCATTGAATACATGGGATGGTTAAGATGCCAGGTCTTGCAACCATGTGAACTTGAATTTGAATCCTAGCTTTTCCATGTACTGGTTAACTTAGATTTTCTAAACTCCAGTGGCATCCTCTATAGAGGGGAGATGATAATGCCCACCTTACAGAATGGTTGAGAGGAATAAAGGAGGGAATGTCTGGAAAATATTGAGTGCCTGGCACATAGGAAGTGCTCAGTGCAGAGAGGGGGAAAATGGAGATGACCCAGAGCATAGCTCTTATCCTTACCTGGGTCCAGCTTTCTTTGTATAATAGTTATTTTTCACTCCCCCTTTACTATCTTAAAATGAAATTGTAGAGCTAATATTAACTACCTACTACATTCTTTAAATATCAAGGCAATGCTCTCACTGAAATACAGAGGAGAGATAGAGGAAGTTCGCTGCTCTGTCTGCTGGCAGCACCAGCAGCATAGCCAGGGTCATCTCCTTACCATGCGTGCATCTTCAGTCGTTTCAGGCATGTTCTGCTCTTTGTGACCCTGTGGACTGTAGCCCTTCCAGGCTCCTCAGCCCATGGGATTCTCCAGGCATGTCAGGGTGATCAGGTATCACCCAGGAGATGGTTCACCAGGACTCAGGGACCCCACAAGAGACTAAGCCAGACCTGACTTTGAGTGTCTGAGTGTCTTCTACGGAGGCACGGGTCAGCAGTGGCTGGCTGCGGGGATAGGGGCTCTGGTTGCAGCAGAGCTGGGAAGCATGGTGTGTGAGCCCCACCGTAGAGCCACCGAGCAGACAGCCCACAAACTGGAGAACAATGATACCAAAGAAGCTCCTGCACTGTTGCAAAAATCCTAGGGCCCACAACAGATTTCCCAACCGGGAGATCCAGCAAAGGAACTGAGAAGGCCCAGGGAATTTGACTTTGAAGGCTAGTGGGATTTGATTACAGAAATTCCACAGGACTGGGAAACAGACTCTTGGCAAACAAAACCTTGTGCGCACAAGGACCCAGGAGAAAGGAGCAGTGACCCCACAAGAGACTGAGCCAGACTTGCCTGTGAGCGTCCAGGAGTCTCCAGTGGAGGCTTGGGTTGACGACAGTGGCCTGCCATGGGGTCAGGGGCACTGAATACAACAGTCAGTACTGGCACAAGCCCTTTTGAAGGAGGTCACCATTATTGCTGTTACCCCTACCATAGTTTGGCCTCAGACAATTATAGGGAGGGAACACAGCTCCACCTATCAGCAGAAAATTGGATTAAAGATTTGCCAAGCATGGCCCTGCGCCGCAAAGTGAAACCCAGATTCCCCCACAGACAGTGGCTCCCATCAGGAAGCTTCCACAAGCCTCTTATCCTTCTCCATCAGAGGGCAGGCAGAATGGAAACAACAACTACAGAAAACTAACCAGACTGATCACTTGGACCACAGCCTTGTCTAACTCAGTGAGACTGAGAGCCATGCCGTGCGGGGCCACTGGAGATGGACGGGTCATGGTGGAGAGGTCTGACAAAATGTGGTCCACTGGAGAAGGGAATGGCAAACCACTTCAGTATCCTTGCCTTGTGAGCCCCATGAACAGTATGAAAAGGCAAAAAGATAGGACACTGAAAGATGAACTCCCCAGGTCAGTAGGTGCCCAATATGCTACTGGAGATCAGTGGAGAAATAACTCCAGAAAGAATGAAGAGATGGAGCCAAAGCAAAAACAACACCCAGTTGTGGATGTAACTGGTGACGGAAGTAAAGTCCATGCTTAAAGAACAATATTGCATAGGAACCTGGAATGTTAGGTCCATGAATCAAGGTAAATTGGAAGTGGTCAAACAAGAGATGGCAAGAGTGAACATGGACATTTTAGGAATCAGTGAACTAAAATGGACTGGAATGTGTGAATTTAACTCAGATGAGCATTGTATCTACTACTGTGGGCAAAAATCCATTAGAAGAAATGGAGTAACCCTGATAATCAACAAAAGATTCTAAAATGCAGTACTTGGATGCCATCTCAAAAACGACAGAATGATCCCTGTTCATTTCCAAGGCAAACTATTCAGTATCACAGTAATCCAAGTCTATGCCCCACCCTTAATGCTGAAGAAGCAGAAGTTGAATGGTTCTATGAGGACCTGCAAGACCTTCTAGAACTAAGATATAAAAACGGCATCCTTTTTATCATTGAGGACTGGAATGCAAAAGTAGGAAGTCAAGAGATACCTGGGGTACCAGGCAAGTTTGGTTTTTGAGTATAAAATGAAGCAGGGCAAAGGCTAACAGAATTTTGCCAAGAGAACACACTGATCGCAGCAAACACCCTCTTCCAACAACACAAGACACGACTCTACACATGGACATCACCAGATGGTCATTACTGAAATCAAATTGATTATATTCTTTGCAGCTGAAGATGCAGAAGTGCCATACAGTCAGCAAAAACAGGACTGGAAACTGACTGTGACTCAGGTCATGAACTCCTTATTACAAAATTCAGACTTAAATTGAAAAAAGTAGGGAAAACCACTGGACCATTCAGGTATGTCCTAAATAAAATCACTTACGATTATACAGTGGAAGTGACAGATAGATTCAAGGGATTAGATCTAATGGATAGAGTGCCTGAAGAGCTATGGATGGAGGTTCGTGACATTGTACAGGAGACAGTGATCAAGACCATCCCCAAGAGAAAGACATGAAAAAAGGCAAAGTGATTGTCTGAGGAGACATTGAAAATAGCTGAGAAAAGAAGAGAAATGAAAGGCAAAGGAGAAAAGGAAAGATACACCCAACTGAATGCTGAGTTCCAAAGAATAGCAAAGAGAGATAAGAAAGCCTTCCTAAGTGACCAATGCAAAGAAATAGAGGAAAACAATAGAATGGGAAAGACTACAGATCACTTCAAGAAAACAAGGGAACATTCCAAAGATGGGCACAAGAAAGGACAGAAATGGTATGGACCTAACAGAAGCAGAAGATATTAAGAAGAGGTAGCAAGAATACACAGAAAAACTATACAAAAAAGATCTTCATGAGTCAGATAATCACGATGGTGTGATCATTCACGTAGAGCCAGACATCCTGGAATATGAAGTCAAGTGGGGCTTAGGAAGCATCACTACAAACAAAGCTAGTGGAGGTGATGGAATTCCAGCTAAGATATTTCAAATCCTAAAAGATGGTGCTGTGAAAGTAATTCACTCAATATACCAGCAAATTTGGAAAACTCAGCAGTGGCCACAGGACTGGAAAAAGTTCCATTTTCATTCCAATGTCAAAGAAAGACAATGCCAAAGAATATTGAAACTACTGCACAATTACACTGATCTCACATGCTAGCAAAGTAATGCTAAAAATTCTCCAAGATAGGCTCAATATCTGTGAACCGAGAACTTCCAGATGTTCAAACTGAATTTAGAAAAGGCAGGAAACCAGAAATTAAATTGCCAACATCCACTGGATCATAGAAAAAGCAAGAGAGCTCCAGAAAAACATTAACTTCTGCTTCATTGACTGTGCTAAAGACTTTGACTGTGTGGACCACAACCAACTCTGGAAAATTCTTCAAGAGGTGGAGTACCAGACCACCTGACCTGCCTCCTGAGAAATCTGTATGCTGGTCAAGAAGCAGCAGATAGAACTGGACATAGAACAATGGACAGTCCCAAATTGGGAAAGAAGTACGTCAAGGCTGTATATTGTCACTTTGCTAATTTAACTTATATGCAGAGTACATCATGTGAAATGCCAGACTGGATGAAGCACAAGCTGGAATCAAGATTGTCGGGAGAAATATCAGTAACCTCAGATATGCAGATGACACCACCCTTATGGCAGAAAGTGAAGAAGAGCTAAAGAGCCTCTTGATGAAAGTGAAAGAGGAGAGTGAAAAAGTTGACTTAAAACTCAGCATTCAAAAAACTAAGATCATGGCATCTGGTCCCATCACTTCATGGCAAATAGATGGGGAAACAATGGAAACAGTGAGAGACTTTATTTTCTTGGCCTCCAAAATCACTGCAGATGGTGACTGCAGCCATGAAATTAAAAGACACTTGCTCCTAGGAAGAAAAGCTTTGACAAACCTAGAGAGTGTATTAAAAAGCAGAGGCATTACTTTTCCAATAAAGGTCCATATAGTCAAAGCTATATTTTCCCAGTAGTCATGTATGGATGTGAAAGTTGGACCGTAAAGAAGGCAGATGAATGGATAAGAAAGCTGTGGTACATATACACAATGGACTGTTACTCAGCTATGTTTTAGCTATGTTCAAAAAGTACACATTTGAATCAGTTCTAATGAGGTGGATGAAACTGGAGCCTATTACACAGAGTGAAGTAAGTCAGAAAGAAAAACACCAATACAGTATATTAACGTATATATATGAAATTTAGAAAGATGGTAATGATGACCCTATATGCGCAACAGCAAAAGAGACACATATATAAAGAAGAGAGTTTTAGACTTTGTGGGAGAAGGTGAGGGTGGGATGATTTGAGAGAATAGCATTGAAACATGTATATTACCATGTGTGAAATAGATCATCAGTCCAAGTTCGATGCATGAAAGAGGGCACTCAAAGCCGGTGCACTGGGATGACCCTGAGGGATGGAATGGGGAGGGAGGTGGGAGGGGGATTCAAGATGGGGGGACACATGTCAATTATGGCAGAAACCACTACAATGTTGTAAAGTAATTAGCCTCCAATTAAAATAGATTAATTTTTTTTAAAAAGAAGGCCGCGAGCTTTTAAACTATGGTGTTGGAGAAGACTCTGGAGAGTTCCTTGGATAGCAACAAGATCAAACCAGTCAATCCTAAAGGAAATCAGCCCTGAATATTCAGTGGAAGGATTGATGCTGCAGCTGAAGCTCCAGTACTTTGGTCACCTGATTGGATGAACTGACTCATTGGAAAAGACTCTGTTGCTGGACAAGATTGAAGTCAGGAGGAGAAGGGGATGACAGAGGATGAGATGGTTGGATAGCCTCACCAACTCGATAGACATGAGTTTGAACAAGCTCTGCGAGCTGGTGATTGACAAGGAAGCTTGGCGTGCCGCGGTCCATAGAGTCGCAGAGTCAGACACGACTGAGCGACTGAACTGAACTGAGAGCTAGTTGACTTCTAATAATATGCATTTCAATATAATGCCTGGGTGCACCTTAAGGCATAAGATTTGTGCTTCCATGATGGCCCTGAATGACAGCTCACCATGCAGACAGAGTCAGCAGTGTGATGCAGCTACAACAAATAGTAGTGGTCTTGGAGATTTTTTGGAATTAGCGGGAAGACTTTTGCTAGTATTGCACACAAGGCAAAGAATCGTATTCTCTTATGTGTGCATTAGTTACAGTGCTGGGAATTTTATACTGGTTTATCTAAACTAAATATTTATATTTAAACCATATAGAAACAGTTTGTTAGAGTTAGATCTTCAAATTATCATTAGAGTTTTCCTCTATATGAACTTTGGAAAGAATGAATTTTCATCATGGAACTGCCTCCTTCGTGACAGGATGTTGAGCATCCTTGGTCCTCAAGTCCCCTAAATGCCAAAAATCTTGTGCTGCCTAATTTTTGTGACAACCAAAATGAAAAACACAACTTTCTAAAATGCCCCCTAGGACCATTGACCTAGAGAGGCTTAAATATCAAAAGTTGACTTGCTTAACTTCTTTGAAAAGCCAAAGGTTTTGAAAACCAGGCTGTGAGGAGCTAGCCTGAGGAAATTTCTAATAACCAAGTGTCTTTAAAATTTCAACCGAGGAAACCAGATCTAAAAGAGACACAAGCACCCCAAAGTTCATCACAGCACTGTTTATAATAGCCAGGACATGGAAGCAACCTAGATGCCCATCACCAGATGAATGGGTAAGGAAACTATGGTACATATACATAATGGAATATTACTCAGCCATTAAAAAGAATACATTTGAATCAGTTCTAATGAGATGGATAAAACTGGAGCCCATTATACAGAGTGAAGTAAGCCAGAAAGATAAACACCAATACAGTATACTAACACATATATATGGAATTTAAAAAGATGGTAACGGTAACCCTATATGCAAAACAGAAAAAGAGACAGATATATAGAACAGACTTTGGGACTCTGTGGGAGAAGGCGAGGTGGAATGTTCTGAGAGAATAGCATTGAAACAAGCATACTATTAAGTGTGAAACAGATCGCCAGCCCAGGTTGGATGCATGAGACAAGTGCTCAGGGCTGGTGCACTGGGAAGACCCAGAGGGATGGGATGAGGGAGGAGGTGGGAGGGGGGATCGGGATGGGGAACACATGTAAATCCATGGGTGATTCATGTCAATGTATGGTGAAAACCACTACAATATTGTAAAGTAATTAGCCTTCAACTGATAAAAATAAATGAAAAAAATTAAATGAACAAACTAGGGAAAAAAAAATTCAAGAGTCAGGAGCAGCTGGCCAGGGTGCAGAGCTTTCACAAGGGAATCCTGGTCCAACCCTTCCCCACCAGGAGACTGTTAGATGGAGGAGAAAATGCAAGAGGCTGGATGAGACACTTACATCCCATCTTTCCTCTTTCAGATTAGGTACTGGGGGAGGAGAGGTGTAAAGTTTAAGGTTGAGAGTCATTAGCCTACTTTGGAACTCTGCAAGGAGCTTCCATACACATCAACAATGTCAACACTGGACTTGGGTAGGGGATGGCTACATCTGAGTAGATTCAATAGCAGAGTGGGATTGAGCAGGGAGGCTAGGCTTGTCTTATCCAGGCCCCTTAGTCTGTTCAGGCTGCTATAACCGAAATACCATTAACTGGATATTTTTGTTACAGCATTCTCACTGATGGTCAGGCTGGAGCCTCTTTTATGAGGGCACTAAACCCCTTCAAACCCACTCCTGACCTCATCACTTTCCAAAGGCCCCAACTCCTAGTAACGTCCCTTTGGGAGTTAGGATGTCAACCAATGAATGTGTGTTTAGCTGGAGGCTGGGGACACAGATATTCAATCTGTAGCAGTTCCCTTGACTCTTCCCAGTATGAATGGAACTCAGAAAGCTCCACAGTCCTCCAAGGGGAGCTGGTCAGTGGGTCATGGAGCTGCAGCGGGACAAGGGTGAAAAGATGACCCTGCAACAGAGTGGACAGCCTGGCCAAGGGCAGGTGGAAGATGAGGCAGAGACTCTGACGGGACCTGCAATACTTGTGTGAGACGACCTGAAGCCTGGAACACGAGGGAACTCCACAGAACTGGAAAAACTGCAGCCTTTCACAGCAATGCCAGCCGGAAGTCCAGAGATGAATTTTTCATAACTCAGTGTTTAAATCCAGCCTGAACAAGTTGCTTTCTCTGAGTGGTCCATGAAGATCTGGAGGATACCCCCTGGTTCCATGGAACACCTGTCACCTCACCATCATATGATCATATAATCCATACTTCCTGCTGATAAAAGAGATGATCTAGGGTGACATTTGAGAGAACTGACCTTGGCCTGAAGAGATAGAGTATTTACTTAAGGGGTATTTTAAAAAATAATTTATTGAATTATAGTTGATTTATAGTGTTGTATTAATTTCTGGTACACAAAAGTGATTCTATAATGTATATATGTATATGTATTTTTTCATATTCTTTTCCATTATGGTTTATTGGTGATGGTTTAGTCGCTAAGTTGTGTGCAACTCTTGCAACCCCATGGACTGTAGGTCACCGGGCTCCTCTGTCCATGGATTTCCCAGGCAAGAATACTGGAGTGGGTTGCCATTTCCTTTTCCAGGGGATCTTCCCAACCCAGGGATAGAACCTGTGTCTCCTGCTTTGCAGACGGATTCTTTATCACTGAGCCACCGGGGAAGCCCATGATTTACTACAGGATATTGAATATAGTTCCCTGTGCTATGCAGTTGGACTTTATTGTTTATCCATTCTGTAGTGATACTTTTCATCTGCTAATCTCAAACTCTCAATCCAACCCTCCTCCACCTCCCTTCCTCCTTGGCCAACTACAAGTCTGTTCTCTATGTCTATGAGTGTTTCTGCTTTGTAGATAAGTTCATTTGTGCCATATTTTATATTCCACATATAAGTGATATCATATGATACTTGTCTTTGTCTGACTTACTTTGCTTAGTATAATGATCTCTAGGTCTATCCATGTAGCTGCAAATGGCATTGTTTCATTCTTTTTGTGGCTGAGTAATATTCCATTGTATATATACATCACATCTTCTTTATGCTTTCATCTGCTGATAGACATTCAGGTTGTTGCTCTGTCTTGGCTTTTGTAAGTGGTGCTGCTATGAGCATATATCTTTTTGAATTAGAGTTTTCATCTTTTGTGGATATATGCCCAGAAGTGGGATTGCTGGATCATATGGCAGCTGTATTTTTCATGTTTTGAGGAACTTCCTTACTGTCTTCCATAGTGGCAGCCAGCTGGTACATAGTGCAATACCAACTTATATTGAAGGAGTATTTTTAATTATTGTGCCAGACTAAGTTGATTAAGAGATTTTTCTCCCAGGATCCAGCAAGTGGAGGCCTATGAAAAAGGTAGACTCAATTATAGGGGGATGTGGAAATCTTACTTTCTTTACATATGATTACAGACTGAATAAATTTGTGATCATTCTGTGCTATTATGAACCTGGCATTTACCCCTGGGATCTAGACATTACACAGTTAAAATGCTGTTTTGGTGGGAGATGGTTCAAACTCACATATCATAGCTGCTTGATTTACAGTGTCACTTCTGATTCATATTTGGGTCCAGAATTTACCTTGCTAACAAACAAAAGCAGCTCAGTAATTTCCATTGGAAAATTAAAAGACCATGGAAGTTTTGTTTGAAAACATGGTGTCAATTATTAGTTATCATCTGTAGGCTAGTTAAGCTTGAATCTTGTTTAAAAAAAAATCAAATGCCCATGTTTTGAATTTTCATGACTGTTCTCAGTTTCTGGACTTCATGGCCCTGAACAGGGACCCGTGGGGAGAGGAGGGAGGCTTCTCCTAAGGTGGGCACAGCCTGGAAGCCTGTTCCCCTTGCTCACCCGGGGACACCACCAAGAGTCTGCCAGTCACAGTGGCCATGGCTGAGCGCCCACATTTATAAATAGATTCTTAGTAGTTCTGGGAAGGGTATGGACTCGCCAGAAAATAGAGCAGTTCTGGGTCAGATGGGAGACAGAGGACCGTGATACATGTTAAATTAATGCCAGAACCCAGAGCTCTATTATTAATAGTGTTTTCTTTCTCAGAAGGTCGGGCAGTTCTCTGGCTCCAGGGGATTTTTTTCCCCATCTTGCCAAATCATTTGATTTCTGCCAGTGCCTGTCTTTGCCTCTTCCTGGCAAGCTCCGGGGCTGACTTCCAATCACTTCCCCCAGTGGTCACACACTTCCAGGGTTCCGTGAGCTCATGGAGTTGATTTTTGTCTTCAGGGTTTTGTGGCTACAGTTATTCTAACATGGCTCTTTAAATGCCACCAAAAATACGTATTTCCTAAAGATATGTATACATGGGGAAAATTGTAAGTTTGAATAAAATGTAATGGCTAGAAAAAATTCATTGTAAAACAGAGTTTTAAAAAAGATCAACTATAGTTAAATACACTAAATTTTTTAAAAAGGCAAAACTCCCTCCACACTTTGAATAGACTATGTGGTCCAACTTATGTAATAATATAGAAATAGATTAATGTTTATTTTACTACATAAATGCATAGAGAAAAATGAATGACAACATAAAAGTTGGAAGGAAATCTAATGAAATGTTTATACAAATTGACCTCTATGATGTGAAATTACAAACAATTTTAATTGTTTTCCTTATAATTTTCTTCACTTTCAAGTTTTTCCTATAATAAGTACCCAGAAGTTTTATAATAAGAAAAACCCTTTTAAAACTGCCAGCTATTTTTCATTTCCTTTTCCACATCAACCAGGATTTATATTTCTTTAAAATGACAGTAGATGTGTGTGTGCTGCTGGAGGTGGAGGGTATAATACAGGAAGAGGGAAGGGGGGAAGAACAGTGTTTTCATAAGGAATGAATTTATGCTGTTGTCTTAGATACAAACGATTTTACTTGAATTGCTCCAGGTGTCTCATTTACGAACAAGGGTTATAAACTGTAAAGAAGATTGTCTGGATTTTGGCAATGCAGAAGGCATTTTGCCTTACTTTTTAGAAAATTTTTATTTTATATTGAAGTATAGTTGATTTACAATGTTGTGTTAGTTTCAGGTATATAGCAAATTGACCAGGTGTATATATATGTATGTATGTATATATACACTCTTTTTGAATGTTCTTAAGGACACTGAATATAGTTCTCTGTGCTCTGCAGTAGGACCTTGTTTGTCCATCCCACTAACCCAAGTTCCCCACTCCATCCCTCTTCCAGGCCCCTCCCCCTTGGCAATCACAGGTCTGTTCTATGTCCACGACTCTGTTTCTGCTTCATAGTTAGGTTCATCTGTGTCATGAGTCAGATTCCACATATAAGTGATATCATGTGGTATTTGTGTTTCTCTTTCTCACTTACTTCATTGAGCATGATAATCTCTAGTTGCATCCACGTAGCTACAAATGGCATTATTCTGTTCTTTTTTATGGCCGAGCAGTATTCCGTTGTGTATATTTACCACATTCATCTGTCAGTGGACATTTAGGTTGTCTCCACGTCTTGGCTATTGTGAATAGTGCTGAGGCTAGCAGTCTTCGATAACAGCTCCAGAGAGGGGTAATGTGCCATAATTTCTTCATGAGCGGGCAAAAATCTAAGGGGCACCCTAGATGATTTTTCTAAGATACTGTGAATCATAATGAAGTAGGAGAGACTTGGACCATCTTCTGTGGATGATGTAAACCCCGCCTGTCACTGGAAGGATGTCACAGCTGTGGCTTAATGGCAGAGCTAGTGAGCATATGTTAATTGCTCTTTTTGGATGCTGCTTCTTGGTCCTACCTCCCCCACAAAATTCCATTCTCTGGCTGCATTCTTCATGCCTCTCTAGCATTCTGCAGTTGCGTGGTGAATCTTAAACTAAGATCTAGTGAACTTTTTGAGAATCAGTGAACTATGCGTCCCAAAAATGCTGTTTATGCATGTGGTCAAGCTATAGACTAGTTCTGGTCTACAGAGAATTACAGGATTCACAAGCCCCATAACTCTGTGCCTCTCATTTAGGAAGAATGTTTTGCCTCTTTGTACTGTCACAAAGAGTTATTTTTGCATCTTTTTTTATCTCCCCTACTGGCTGTAGGCATCTTGATTGCAGTGACTTATCATTTATCTTCTCATCCCCAACACCATCAAACAAATGCCTTGCACATACTAAGTGTTCAATAAGCATTTATAGAATAAGCATGTGTGTGTTTGGACATCTGATAGACAAACTACCAAAAGCCCCCCAAAACCTATGTTTTGCCTTCTGCTCTATTGTCAAAATTTTGAGAGTGATTAGAAGGAAGTATAAAAATTTAAAATTCAGCATCTAATATTTGGAATAGAGTGATTTTTAATCACATATATCATCGGAGTCCTGGTCCAGATACAACCTAATCTCTTTCCCAATCTATCCAGTACAGCACTGTGGAATGAGTACTGGCATTCCTGATGAGGAGCCGGAGGACTCCCCAAAAGCCTTTAAATTAATCTAGGAAAACATGTTGTGTGCCATATGGTTTCACTTGTGCTTTGTTGAATTCTAATTCTTGAGAAGGGCTGAGGTTCCATACAGTAACACAGCTTTGTACAGCAGCTAGATGCTTCTGGAGACATATGTGGAATCACATTCCGTTCCTACACTTGCTGGTTGTGTCCTTGGGCAAGTCATTTAACCCTGCTGTGCCTTAACTTCGGCATCTGTAAAATGGGGGTGATAAAAGTACGTATCTTTTAGGTGGGCTTCTCCAGTGGCTCAGCAGGTAAAGAACTGCCTACAATGCAGAAGACACAGGAGACTTAGGTTTGATCCCTGAGTGGGGAAGATCCCTGGAGGAGGAAAATGGCAACCCATTCCAGGATTCTTGCCTAAAAAGTCCCATGGAAGAGGAGCCTGGTGAGCTATAGTCCATAGGGTTGCAAAGAGTTGAATGGGACTGAACACCTAAGCGTGCACACACCTTTTAGGTACTTATGAGGATTAAGCCTCCCTCTCCCCCTTTCATGTAATTATTCAGACAAATCCATATCTAAGGCCTCACTAGCCAGGAATTTTGGATACAGTCCACAAGACTGCTGATAAGCTGGTGTCTTTCTCTGGGTTGTCCTTACCTATATTCTCTCCGGCAGGACTTCTGGTGTGCACACATATTGGTACAGTGTGGGCAGAGTCCTATCCCTGTTGGGTGGGGCACCTTTTCATTTTCACAGGACTGGATAACAAATACAGAGGCCCTAAATCAGTTAAAAGGAAAAGGAAATCTTAAGTAAGAAGGCCTTTTATTCAGGTAAAGACGGAAGTGTATCCCAAGATGCAAGCGTTAAGTGAAAAGAACAAGGAACAGTTAAGTCCCAGACATGACTGACGTCTCCCTCTAAGAAGTGTATTTGTGAGTTTTGCTGCAGGACGGTCCTTTCTAGCCTTCGCTGGGGGACCCTACTTCGTGTGTAAAGCAGGTTATTTCAGTGCTCTTTGAAAGGCAGCATTATATCCTTCACCTCTTTTTAAAAATTGGAGTGTAGTTGCATTACAGTGCTGTGTTCGTTTCTGCTGGACAATGAAATGAAGCAGCTACGTGTATGCGTGTCCCCTCCCTCTCGGACCTCCCTCCCACTCCCCTGTCCCACCCCTCAGGTCATCACAGGGCACCAGGCTGAGCGTCCTGTGCGAGACACAGGAGGTGCCCGCCAGCTCTCTGTTTCACGCATGTGTGTATATGTCAGTCCCAACCTCCCCGCTCGTCCCACCCTCCTTCTCCCTCGCTGTGACCACGTGTCTGCCCTCTCTGTCTTAAGGTAAACTATGCGTTTAGGTGACTGTGGCTGTGTTCCTGCCCCGCAGATGGGCTCATCTGAGCCATTTTCCTAGGTTTACACGGATGCGTTAATACACCATGTTCGTTTCTCTCTTTCTGGCTCCCTTCACTCCATGTGGCAGGCTCTAGGTCTGTCCACAGCTGTACTACGGCCTTGCCCTTTGAAAGGCACGCGTGATGGCGGCCCCCAAAGTAGTCTTGAAACCCTCAAAAATTAAAAAAATCAATAAATAAGAGTAACATTCAATTTAAGAGATCACTTAGACCAAACTAAATATTTAAAATTAAAATAACTAAAATTGCTGAATAAGATGCCTTTTCTTTGATGGGTGCCTTTTCCTTCCTCTATGATTCAATGTGTGTTAATTCCTAGGGACGAGTGTACATGCATGGGTGGATGCAAAAGCCTCCCTCATCCAGTGATTTGGGAGACCAGCTCCACCATAGAATGGAGTGCTGGGAACATGGGATGTTACTAGAGGAAATGCCTCAAGGAGAGAGTACTGCCCCTGAGAAGTCAGAGGTGGGGAACTGCTGTAGAACCTGCCTTTTAAAGGCTTTGTGTGTTCAGACAGCCTGAGTGATTGGATAAACCAACGGGCCTGCCACTGTTGTGAAGGATGGTGCCACTGATGGCTTGAAAGACCCCTGCTATTAAAATTCACCTTTGGTTGTGGTTTAGTCGCTAAGTCATGTCCGACTCTTGTGACCCCATGGACTGTAGCCTGCCAGACTCCTATGTCCATGAGATTCTCCAAACAAGAATACTGGAGTGGGTTGCCATTTCCTTCTCCAGGAATCTTCCCGAGCCAGGAATTGAACCTGGGTCCATACACTGTAGACAGATTCTTTACCAACTGATTCAAATTCACCTTTGAAGCTACATAAATATGAGCAAATTTACAATGTCATTTTTTAAAAAGCCAAAGGAAACACAATTCTGCTCTCATGTGATTCTAGAAACTGTGATTCTAGAAGCTGACACCAGGGCCCAGAGGGCCCAAGGGTAGTAATCCCTAGTTTAGAAAAAATACTTCAATAATAGAAATCTTTACTGAAATTTGTTTACCTTCCTCCCTTAGGGTTCACTTCCTTCAACTTGACATTTCACAAGACATTCTGAGTCTTTAATGTCTCCACTTGACCACTAGATGGCAACATCGTTCTTTAATGTCACAACTCTGATACAATTAACAGGATGGATTTCTTTTCCCAACAACCAAATTTAAAAAATTAAAAAGCAAAGACTAGTAATTGAAATGCATCCCCCTCAATCCTAGGAGGAAGGTAGAGGATATTAAATTATGATTTTGCAATTTACGTACCTAGAAAGTGTACTAAACAACATTCTGTTTTTATGCCTCCTTTGAAAACAGGTAATTTGTGCTTGATGCTTATAGATCCTAGAGTGGTTTCTGTTCCTCTGGTTTTTATGGCTGCAAGGAACTACCCAGATGTTGGATGATTTTTTAAATAAAACAATCTAACATCTCAATTATGCAATAACCTGGACGCACTGGTTTCCAAATGCAGAGGCATAATATTAAATAAGTAAATGAAAGATTCCAGTGACCTTCCCTCAGAGATCCTCATTCAGTAGGCCTGCAGTGAGGCCTGGGTGTCTGGATTTTTTTTAAAGCACCTTCACATGCTTCCAATTATCAGTAAGTTCGAAAGTGGACCCCGTGTCCTTAATTTTTCATATAATTCTTGAAACAAAATGAATTTTAATTTAATTTAAAATTACCATATGCACTTTTTTTAAAAAGAGAAAGTGTACTAACTGAAAAATACTCAAATATCTCAATAACAAAAAAGTTGAATCTGTAAAAATAGTAGAGCTCTAGTAATTGAAATATTTATTCACCTGATGTATCTAAAACAAAGGTTACCAGACCTGCATGTGGCCCAGCATTGATGTGATGAAAAGGTAGCTTTTGAAAAATTCCCTCTCTCCTGTGTGTTTTTTATGATGGAATATTCTTAAACTGGGAAGTGTTGAATTTCTACAGAAATGACTTCAGATTTTCTAGAATGATGCCCCTCTGTTGTTATCTATTAAATATTAGGGTGTATATCCTTAAACATCATTATTTATCTGAAAGTATCTGACAAATTTGAGGAGCCCATCAGCTACATGAAGTATGAGTTTTCTTTGTCATTATTTATTTTCCCTCTCCTCGCCTCCTCTGTCTGTCTGTCTGTCTGTCTGTCTTTCTCTGTGATTCCCTCTCTCTCTTTCTCTCTGTTATTTCTCTAGGTCCTTATTTAGTGTTTGGTTTAATGTGAAAGATTTAGACCAACTCATCACCTTTCAAATATTATTTGCCTTGACGCATTTGAATCCACAAACCTCATGAGTTTTTTCCTGTACCTAATATGATCTTTTCTGAAATTAAACGTTATCGTGGTGATGAGTGTTAGAAAACAAACACCACCCTTTCTGGTGTTAACTCATGGTTTTAAATAAAGTTCCTCATAGTGACAATTTAAAGAGAACAGTGCTTTCTTGAATGTACTTAAAATGAAATTACAGATTCTTCTTAAACACTACAGAGCAATTTTATTTTCATAGCAGAAGAACACCAGAATGCCGTAGCACGATTTCTCCAGTTTAAAAGAATCAAATCAGCTGCTCACCAGACTATACATATATGACGTTTTGTGGCTAGCAGGCAAGATTTGGGGAAACTTACTGCTTTGTTAAATTCCTGTGTCTTCTTTTTTTGTTTGTTTCTTTGGTTCTTTGGAGTTAGTATTTAACAGGGACAGAGTTACAGTTTAGGAAGGTGAAAAATCTGGGAATGGATGATGGTGAGAGCTGCACACCAATGTGAGTGTCCTTAGTACCACTAAATATGGTTAAATACAGTTAAAATAGCATGCTTTATACTATGTGACTTTTACTACAATTAAAAAAAAAAAAACACTTAAAAGAAATCCTTGAATTTAAGGACTAGATTCCTATAAGTTTTCTAATTCATGAAAGATATTTCTAATTTTTAAAAAACATTGCAAAAATTTCATCAGAAGATGGAGCATGAATTGCACTGTGCATTGGCTTCAGAGTCAGACACCAGTCAGAGGAATCCTCGCTCGGGCGGCTGCTCGTTCTTCTTGTTGTAAATGGTGTCCGCCTGCTCCCCTCCCTGCATCCCATTGCTGGTCCTTGGTGGTAGGAACAGAGCAAACAGAACATTCTATCTGTCTGTCTATCCCATTCTATCTGGGAAGTTTTGATTCAGAGGCAGCATCTCAGAAGGCAAGCTGATGGGAGATGTTCCCACCGAACAAGGCCAGCAGAGGGACCTGGCGTCCTGCACATCTGTCTAGGGCGGCACGGGAATGTGTGTGTCCAAATAAACATTTATTTTCTGAGAATTGTATCCCCCTTTCCTCTTGTTTAAAAAATGCAAGAGGATTATCTGCAGGAAAACATTCAGCATCAGATCAAAACAGGAAAATGAAGCCATGCTTTCTAGTGAGAAAGCTGTACCTCTTCCCCCCTGAAAAATTGGCAGTGATTTTGATTAGCGGGAGCCACTGACACTACAAACCAACCCTGTGTTAATTTTTAAAAGGCACGTGAGGTTTGTTTCATGGCACCTTGTGCCTGTGCAAACTAAAAAATTAAAATAAATTTTAAAAATATTTTAAGCCTCCCCAAAAAGTGTGTTGGAGGTGGAGGTGGGGAGGACCTCTAAATTTAGAAGGTGCCAGATTGTAAACACCAGAAAACCCTGCCCTGGTTTCCAAATGTTTACCTTTCTACAGGGCTGGCCCCCTGATTAGCTTCTCTCTTCAAAAAGAAATTGTGGTACCCCGAAGATTGGGTTGACAGTGTTAGCAACAACTTGTTTAATGAGCAGCGTGATTGAACCATGCAGGGGATGCTGAAGAGTTTTCTTTAAAGGACTGTGTTTGGTGTTTCCATGTTGCTATGTTGTATGCTCCTACTGTCTCTTATTTTGACAAGCTATCGAAAAGTTTGAGATGAGCATGGGCAATTTTTGTTTGGTTTTAAGACTGGTTGCTAAAAAAGAAATGGAACCCTGACTCACTGGCTTTTAAGGGAACCCAGGCTGTGCCATTTAAGAGAGCATGTGGCATTAATACAGCACCGAAGATTCTCCACGTCTGTACCTACTGCTGGGCAGGAACCACCAGGGATGTGCTTATTTGTTTTAAAACATGAGGCCCCCCTCCTCTAAGGACAGGCTATTTACTAAATGGTAGGCAAATTGCCAGTTCTTAAGGCTGGCAGGAGTTCATCTTCAGAAATCATTAACTGCATTCCAGGCTTCTTCTTGAAGCTGCAAATCCATTTTTCTTGGAGTGCCTGCCTCCTCCCTCCCCTGAGATGTGTATCTACTCCAGCGTTTGTTTATTTTAGATTAATTTTTATTGGAGTGTGCTTACTTTACAATGTTGTACTGGTTTCTATTGTAGAGCAGTGAATCAGCTGTATGTTTACATATATGCCCTCTTTTTTTGAATTTCCTCCCCATCTAGGTCATCACAGAGCCCTGAGCAGGGTTCCCAGAGCTATACAGTAGGTGCTCATTAGTTGCCTATTTTACATATAGTATCAGTAGTGCGTATATGTCAATCTCAATTTTCCGCTCAGCTCCAGTCTTAAATCCTGCCATAGACTGTACACATTCTATCTCTCATAACATGTAAGATCACTCTCTTTAGAAGTCTAACCTAAGTTTCCCTTTACAAAATTACAATGATTACCTTTTTTCTTATTAGAAAAATGTATCCCTTTTCTTTGCCAAGACACAACTCCAAATCCTTTTGTTTTGTGTGTTGGCCGTTTTGCTTCTGAGGTTTGGTCTTCTTTCTCAGCTAGTTCGGACTATCTTATGCATTGTTTGGAACTTTCCCCATTTCCCTTATTTGTGGAGCCATGACCTGAGAATAAGATGATGTTAAGCAACTGGGAAATGTTGAGTTAAAAGAAACTCAGGATAATATACTGAAAAACAAGCACAGAAATTAGTGCAAACCTACTATTGTAAAATTCTAAATTTCATGGTTGACTAGTAGAATAAAATTGCACATCTTATTAGTAAGCAGCTTTATTCCCTCCCAATTGATAAAATCAGACTTATTTACTTATAGAATCCCTTAAAAGCAAACAAGTGGGTTAAATAGTCTAAAGATCCCAGCCTCTTTTTCTACTTTTGTTTTTCAATTAATTTTTATTGAAGTGTGGTTGCTTTATAATGTTGTTATTTTCTGCTGTGCAGCAAAGTAAATTAGGTATACATATACATATATCCACTCTTTTTGGAATTCCGTCTCGCTTATGTCACCACCTAGCACTGAGTAGACAGCCTTATTATTTTATCCTAGAATTTTCAGATTTTTGCATGTAATATTTTCTTTTTCGTGTCTTCATGGCAAAAAGAAGTCTATATTCAAAGTGAATTAACCATATTTTTACATATATGCCCTCTTTTTTTAAATTTCCTTCCCATCTAGGTCGCCACAGAGCACTGAGAAGACTTCCCTGAGCTAAATAGTAGATTCTCATTAGTCATCTATTTTACACATACTATCGGTAGTGTATACATGTCAATCCCAGTTTCCTGCTCAGCTCAAGTCTTATAAAGTCTAATAAAGACTGAATTATTTACCTACTTCAGAGTCATTTTGTGAGAGTGATTTAAAGATTGAGACATAACTACAAATATGTGCAAGACAAGAGGTGTTTATTTTTAAAAACAGATGCTTAAGTGCAGAGCTTTCAAAGGAAAAGACTATGGAACTGGTTCTGTGGAGATGCAGCAATATTGTGATTAAATTAAACATCTGCTCTCCTTCAGACAGACTTCTGTATTCACAAGGGCAAAGATTTCCCTCCACTGAGCAGTAAACGAGATGGAATAAAATAACTAGTCGTTTTTTAAGGGGAAATGCTACAAGATCGGGAAGCACAGACTGCGGCCAACAGTAACTGGTGAAAAGTACAGTGGGTTCAGAGAAAACTCCAGACTGACTCAGAAAGCAAACGCGCAAACTGGGTTGTGAAATGGACAGTACCACCTGTCATAAAAGAAGGCTCGCATGCACGCGTGTGTGTATGCGTGTGTGTGTGTGTGCGTGCGTGCATGTGCGTGGTGTTTTCTGTGGCCAAGGGCTAGGCAGCAGGTAGTAAGAGGGGGTGACCAGTAGCCGGAACTTCTGGGCTAATTCTTTCTCAGTTTTAATGATCAAGACCCTTAGAAAATCGCAACTTTCACATGGAGAGAAGAATGTTAACGTCTTTTTATTTTTATTTGAAGTATAGTTAATTTACAATGTTGTGTTAGCTTCAAATGTACAGCAAAATGATTCAGTTATACACACACATGTTCTTTCTCAGATTCTTTTCCTTTATAGGTTACTACAAGGTACTGAATATAGTTCCCTGCGCTATACAGTAGGACCTTGTTGATTATCTATGTAATATGTAGCAGTGTGTATATGTTGGGCTTCCCTGCTGGCTCAGACAGTAAAGCATCGGCCTGCAATGCGGGAGACCTGGGTTCGATCCTTGGATTGGGAAGATCCCCTGGAGGAGGGCATGGCATCCCACTCCAGCATTCTTGCCTCAAGGGCAACAGTCCCTGGGATCGCAATGAATTGGACACAACTGAGCAACTAAGTGGAGAAGGGAATGGCAACCCACTCCAGTGTTCTTGCCTGGAGAATCCCAGGGACAGAGGAGCCTGGTGGGCTGCCTTCTATGGGGTCGCACAGAGTCGGACACAACTGAAGTGACTTAGCAGCAGCAGCAGAGCAACTAAGCAAGCACAGTGTGTATCTATTAGTCCCAGACTCCTAATTTATCTCCCCCTTCCCAGCCCCTGCAGTCCCTGGTAATCATAAGTATGTTTTCTATGCCTGTGAGCCTATTTCTGTTTTGTAAATGAGGTTGTTTGTATCACTTATATATATATATATATATATATATATATATATGGAGGGTGTTATAGTAATGATAGTCACTCAGTCGTGTTCAACTCTTTGTGACCCCATGGAGTGTAGCCTGACAGGCTCTCTGTCCAAGGGATTCTCCAGGCAAGGACATTGGAGAGGGTAGCCATTCCCTTCTCCAGGGTATTTTTCTGACCTAGGGATCAAAGGTGTTAACTTCTAAACAAAACCACAGGAAGTGGCACCCAAGCAGAGCAGACCAGCAGGGATTGTTAGAGCAGAAAGGCTCCCTGGGACTCTGGGACCTCCAGGTTACAGAGGAGGAAGCTGGGGCCACTTAATGGATGTGGTCAGAGATCCCTCGGTGAGAGCTTGCTGGCCAATGTAGCTCCCAAGCACGCTGCTGGGTCATTCATTGCTCTTCTAGATCAGATGGGTCACAAGTCCTTGACTTTCTTTCCTACCAATCCTCCTCTTCCTCACTCTTCTCGAGGGGAAAATGATCTTGAAGTGACAGTATGAAAACTAGCTGGGTTTGATTTCAGTGAGTTAAGTAACACCTCGGTTTAAGCTGGATCACCAGAGAACTGTGTATTTCATCTGGTGGAGAAGGGACTTTGTGAATTCTGCTTTCTTTGTGTGGTGCCTCTGGCTTGGGTTATACTGTCTGTATCTAGGAAGAGGCTCTATGAAATCTGCTGTCTACTCACTTTGGGGATCCCCAGGTTGTCATCCACAAAAATCAGGCACTGGGGAATGCCTTGATATGACTTCAGTTCAGTGAGATCAGTTGTTCAGTTGTGTCCGACTCTTTGTGACCCCATGGACTGCAGCACGCCAGGCCTCCCTGTCCATCACCAACTCCAGGAGTTTCCTCAAACTCATGTCCATTGAATCGGTGATGCCATCCAACCATCTCATCCTCTGTCATCCCCTTCTCTTCCCACCTTCAATATTTCCCAGCATCAGGGTCTTTTCAAATGAGGCAGTTCTTCGCATCAGGTGGCCAAAGTATTGGAGTTTCAGCTTCAGCCTCAGTCCTTCCAATGAATATTCAGGACTGATTTCCTTTAGAATGAACTGGTTGGATCTCCTTGTAGTCCAGGGGACTCTCAAGAGTCTTCTACAACACCACAGTTCAAAAGCATCAATTCTTTGGTGCTCAGCTTTCTTTATAGTCCAACTCTCACATCCATACATGACTACTGAAAAAACCATAGCTTTGACTAGACGGACCTTTGTTGGCAAAGTAATGTCTCTGCTTTTGAATATGCTGTCTAGGTTGGTCATAACTTTTCTTCTAAGGAGCCAGCATCTTTTAATTTCATGGCTGCAGTCAGCATCTGCAGTGGTTTTGGAGCCCAGAAAAATAAAGTCAGCCACTGTTTCCATTTTTTCCCCATCTATTTGCCATGAAGTGATGGGACTGGATGGCATGATCTTAGTTTTCTGAATGTTGAGTTTTAAGCCAACTTTTTCACTTAGGGGAATGACATGACTTAGGGGAAGATATTTTTAAAGTTTCAGAACCCAGGAAAAGCCATGTTTCTCTCCAACAATTAGTGTGCGTGTTTTCTTTCAGAGGCTGTGAGTCTCGTAAACTGATTGCTTCTTTTTCGATCAGGCTATTAGGAAGCATCATTTGTCAGTAGAAAGACAGTAGAGGATGGTGATTAGAGCTCAGAACTGAGAACCAGAAAGATCCTGTTTGGGGGCTTAGCATCCACACTCAACTACTGGAAGCATCAGTTTCCTCACCTGTAAAATGAAGATTCTCATAATCTCTCTATGGCTCCACTGTGAAGAACAGACCTTTTCACAGTAATAACAGAAGTAAAACAACGGGCATCTTTGTGGCTCGTGTGTGTGTGTGTGTGTGTGTGTGTGTGTGTGAGTGTGCGTGCTTAGTCACTCAGTCATGTCTGACTCATCTTGATCCTTTGGACTATATCTCATCAGGTTCCTCTATCCATACGATTTTTCAGGCAAGAATACTGGAGTGTGTTGCCATTTCCTTGTCTAGGGGATCTTCCTGACCCAGGAATCGAACCCCTGTCTCCTGTATCTCTTGCATTGCAGGCAGATTCTTTACCCACTGAGCCATCAGGGAAACCTGTGACACGTGGTAAATGCTTAATAAATGGCAGTGAGTATTATTTTTTATTCATGCAACAAACAATAACATATAGTTAAGCCATAAACATCAGGCATTCTGCTAGGTGCTGGGAGTAAAATACAGAGCGACTTATACCTCGTTTCTATTCTCAAAGAGTGTATTATCAGACAGCAGAATTAGGCTATTAAGTAAATGGTAAAATGTGACAGATGCCAAGATGAGGGGTGTTAGGTGAGAGCAGATTTCAGGAGTATTGGACCTGGGGATGAACCCAGAACTGGAGGAAGATTGGGTGTAAGTTCACCCAGTGGAGACTCAAGAAAAGCCTCGCTGGCAAAGCTTTGCAGGGAAGGACATACCTGGACTGTTGACCACGGTGCCATGTGGCCAGAGGAATGAGGCTGAGAGCAGTGAGAAATTGGGTCATGAAGCCTTGTGAGCTACACAGAGGAATCCTGACATTATCCTAAATACAATGGAAAGTCATCAATATGCTGTCAGCAGGAATAAGACCTGATCTGATTTGCTTTTTAAAGGTACCTCTCTCCATGGAGAATGAGGATAGATGGGGGCAGTGGTGGGCTCTGGACCAGGGTTGCAGCATCCACAGAGTCAGATGTGTACCTTTCACCTTCCAGCAGCCATACTGGAGTGAATGGTTTGCATTTACATATTTTGGAATATTTCCTTTGGCTTTTTAAAATGACCTATTTTCCCCTTGGCTTTAATTTCAGCTATTTACTGTATACTTTTGTATCATGTGCCTTGGTTTGTCTCCTGAAATATACTTTGTGGAATGAGGATGGAAAGAAAAGAAGAAGAAAGAGAGGAGAGGGTACTTATGAACTGATGCTCCTTTTAAAAGACACATTTGAATGTACGTGTGACTCGGCGGTAAAGAACCTGCCTGCAAAGCAGGAGACTTGCAGGAGATGCAGCTTTAATCCCTGGGTCGGGAAGATCCCCTGGAGGAGGAAATGGCAACCCACTCCAGTATTCTTGCCTGGAGAATCCCATGGACAGAGGAGCCTGGCGGGCTGCAGTCCATGGGGTTGCAAAGAGTCGGACACAACTGAGTGACTAAACACCAACCATGGACGTGTATTAACAGCTGATTTACTTTATTGTACAGCAGAAAGTAGCCCAACGTTGTAAAGCAATTATACTCCAATAAAAAAATGACGCATTTTAAATTTAAAAAGAAAATTAAAAATACATTACTTCTAAAGAACTGAAGGGCTTCTGCCGTGGATGTGACGTGACTGGGGAGAAAGGCCGCAGAGCGGACTCCGTGGCGCGTTTCCACCATCAAGTGCGCTATATTCTTGTTAAGGGTGTGACCCAGAGAGCCTTCCCATTTTAGTCCAGTCCCATCTTTCATCCTCTGTGAAACATCTGACTGTAATTCAGAGAAACCTGTGTGTTTAAAGCTGGGGCAGTCAGAATAGTTTTATCGAAATCAGAGTTCATCAGCTCTCTACCCAGCAAGGTGTGTCAGAGAGAAAGATTTGTTCAACCAGGTGATATTCAGCTGCATAATAGGCTAACCTGAGCCCTCTGAATTCAAACAAAAGAAGTTCTCAGCCTGACTGGAATTAACCCACTCTGACTTCTGCTTCATCTTCAATAAAGCAGAGATGATACTGTTGGGCAGGCAGAGAACCTGTTGGGTGTTAATGGAGGGTGGGGTTCAAGTTGGTCTTGCTTTTCTTAAACTATTAAGAAAGAACAAAAAAATTATTTCAAATGAAATCAGTTTCCAGGAATAAGGAAAAAAAAAAAAAAAAAACCTTGAGAATTTATTATTAAAGAAAGAAATAGAGCCAAGGTGAAAAAAAGGCCTCCTCACATCTCCTGGCCAGGTGCTCTGTGCATATAAATGTTTCAAGTTAAGCTTTAAGATCAAGGGGAAGTCTGTAGGGAGCCTTGTTTCCTGGAGATCTGCTTGCTGGAGCTGCTCCCGGATACAGGCTGCCCATTTTTATTTGGTTATTAAGGATTAAAGGGGGCAACGATTCTGGAAAGGTAGTTCCTTAGTTTCCATTAACTTGGTACAAGATGATGAAACACAAGTGTCCAAGGGAGAATTTGCATATGTATTCGGGGCGATCAGCTCTCATCCTTGCCTGCCATCCTGTGTGTACGTTTGACATGAAATTGCCCTCTTCTCGTGAGCTCAAGCCAGAAAGCAGCTTTGCTGCAACGACTGAGAATCTCGGTGCCTCTCAGAAATCCTCCTGGTTCGCACAGGAGTGCAGAGGGAAGATGAAAAGAATTTCACATGAGATGGTGGTTGCTTGAGGAACCTCGGTGGAGCAGCCACCTCAGAGAGCAGCTGGCCCTTCCCAAGTTTGCTGGGCTTTCAGCGTCTCTGAACATACGAGCAGGGAGGCCACCCATCACTCCATATCCAGATTTTAAAATTGGGTTTGTTATTGCTTGTGTCACAGCATGTCCTCCGAACTAAAGTGTGCCTGAAGTTACTTTTGTCAAGTGCCTAAGAAAGTTTAGTGATAAAATAACACACACTTGAAGAGAAGGCTTTGCCACTGTGGTGGGTCATTTTGTTCCAAAGATCTCAGAGTTTGGGGTCATAAATGCTTATTGCAATAATAGTCATTAAAATAAAAGAATAAAACTGCCAATGAGGAACTCCATCATCAAAAAAACCAAAATAACCCCTCCCCCAAAAAACAGTTCCAGATTTCAATCCACTCCTAGCAGAATGAGAACTCAGAGTTTATAAAGATTTACACTTTCTGTCATCAACATTTTTCATCCCCACAACAGCTCAGGAAGCTCAAATGTAAAGACCAATGGGCTGAGTCTAAGATACCAAAGTGACTTGTCCCAGATCACATGACTAGCAACTCATCCTCTTTGGAATGGAACCTAGATATTTGACTCTGATTCTTGTGACTTCAATACTGCACATTCTTCTTCAATTATTCCCAGTTTTTGTAGCACAGAAATAGGCTGCATAGTTTGAATAGTGAAAGATCAAATAAAGAAATATAGTTCTGGAACAGTATCTCTTACTGACTGTATGTTTTTCATTGAAATTTGAGTGTGCTCAGGGCCTAATTTATTTTATGTTATAACTTCATAGTTTCGTGTTCGTGACTCCCCAGGATCATGGAGATTTTAAATGCATGGGTGCTCAGTTGTGCAGTGGTATCAGACTCTCTGTGACCACATTGACTGTAGCCTGCCAGGCTCCTCTGTCCATGGGATTTCCCAGGCAAGAATACTGGAGTGGGTTGCCATTTCCTCCTCCAGGGAATTATACATCCATTACTTCCTGGTAATGAACACAGTTAAAGATTATAGACATGTAGTTTCACTTTGTGGTTATAGCAGTCTTCTGCTAAAACGTGAACTACTTCTGTTTGAGATGGAATAATAACCTAGAAATAAAGACCTAAAAATATTTCACTGCTGTGCGTACAAGTCCTTAGACCTCTGCAAGGTACTTGCTAGCTCTCGGCTTTTAAAATGTTTCTGAATGCTGCTGTTCCAGCCTGTGATATAGAGGTGTTAGAGAAATTCAGGTTGAGAACAGGATTGCTCAGAGCAGTTGACAGTCCACTTCATTTATTATTTGAATATATCTTAAGAAAAAGTCATACACATGCATTTGAGGGTGTTGGGTTTAGCCATGATCAGATGCAGAATCTGACTCCCTCTCTTGGTCCCACCAGCAGTGCCTTAATCTGTGGGTTTTTAAGGAGAAAAGATGTGTTGCCTCACTCACCCATGTAGCAAGTTTTCACCCCATTTCTACTGGGCCTGGGGCATGAGCTGATCACCCAGAAGTCAGCTACAGAGAAGACCTCAAAGAGCTTTGAGTTGGCAGTTCCAGCGGCAAATAGGAGGCTTGTGGGAAGGGGGCATTCCCAGTGGGCAGCCCAGGACCACTCAGACCCTTGTGAAAACCCTGAAGAATCAGTATTGTTTCAGCATGACCATCACTGTTACTTAAATGTGATGGCAATAACTTATTTTCTACTGCAATTCTTGTTGCTAATGCACATGGTGAAAATTTCTAAAATAATTTACCATTGTATTACTCCAAATTTTTTTCCTAAATAGTATGAATTATTGTAAGACAACTCTGTTTAGGGTTGAATTGTTTGGGGATGAGAATAAGAAAATACATGGAAAATTAAGCTAACAGACAAATTAACAAAATGAAAATTGCAACCTGAGTGATCTAAGAAACCCCAGGCTGCAAATTCTACCAGAGCCATGAATAGGCTCTCTTTAACTTGTTACTTTTCCAGGAACCTCTGTTTTAGTATTATAACAACGTAGATTCCAAAGCACTGGATGGTTTAGAGTTCATTCCCAAGCATTTCTATTTCTAGATATTTAAACAACTCTATGACAATGACCTAGTCAGAGCAGATGTTATTATGGCCGTTATATAGCAGAGTAGCCTGAGACTTAGGGATAGATTAAAGATACCAATTAGTGGTAGAGACTGGAATTTAAGTTCAAATCCAATCATTTTTCTACCTTCTTACCCTGAATTCTAAATCAGGTCTTCAAAAAATTTGAGTATTTAAAACACCCAGTATGTCTAGTTAAGTCGCTATTTTGGGAGCTAAGTGATCTTCGAGTCATCCACCTTTGCAAGCAACTCCATCTCAGAACTAAGAGTGAGTTCAGTTTTTCCCAGCTTCAGAATAGAGGAGCCTTTGGGAAAATAAGTTTAAAGGTTCTGGATCACCAGTCACTTTTGACTGGTAATTAAAAAAATAAATAAATAAACCATCTGGCAGTTGTGTCTTAACTTCTTCCTGCTGCCAATAACTGGACCCATACACATTCAGACCTCACACACAAATGCCAATGTCTGCATATTCTCACTATGAAGAGGAATTTTCAGTCAAAGCAGAGAGAAATGAGGCTCTGCCTGTCTGTTGCAATAACATTAATATTATCTCTGTTCAGATGCCTTTAGAAGTACGAAGTTAAATGCAGAGCCCTGGAGATGCCTAGGAGCACACATGAGATAAGTATAGCCATTCACGAAACACCTAAGAAATGGAAGATTTGCAGAATAAACTTCACCATGACTAAGTAGAACAATGTCGCCTTTTCCAATATGAGATTGACAGCAGGAAGTAATGACAATAAGGTTAGTGTAGGATGTATTTGTGATACAGAGATGTGGAAGATATATATATATGTTATATATGTTCTTGGTCAGAATAAGCCATGATATTATTAACTATCCATGTAAATTTAGGCTTGGGAAATAAAAGGCCTGAAATTTGAGGGAGACCAAATTCAGTCTGGCTATAGATAAGCTAAGGAAGAGTAGATACAAAATAAGTGTCCATTGCAGGTGCTTTGACAAGGAGATGTCATCCATATTAGTGGATAGAATTTCAGAATTTAGAGGAGCAGAGGGTCAGCTTTGCAACAAGAGCTTCAATTGCAGAATGGAATGTGCTGAGTAAGACTGGCCTGAGATGGACCTGGCAAAGGCAGTGATGGGCTGAGTCGGCCCCTTGGGACAGGGAAGAAAATGCTGGTGTCCAGTGGTCTATTGATCACTTCAACTCTTATCTTTTCCACTGCCGTTTAGTGAGAAAAGGATTTTACACACACACGCACATCTATATACATGCTTGCTTATTTATCTATGTAAGACTTAATTTTTAATTAAAAAAATTTTTTAAGACAATTTTTTTTGCTGTTTTAGGTTCCCAGCGAAATTGAGAATACAGAGATTTTCCATGTACTCGACACACGTGTGTAGCCTCCACCCTTATCAACATCCTCCCACAGAGTGGTATACTCACCCAACATCTGTAGTTTACATGTTTCACTCGTGGGCTTGTACATTCTGTGGGTTAGGACAAATGTGTAATGACATGCATGCATCATCATAGTATCATACAGAGATTGTCACTGCCCTTCACATCCTCTGTGCTTTGCCTACTAATTTCTCTCTACTCCCCTACCTTCAATTCCTGGCACCATTGATTCTTTTGCTATCTCCATACTTTCACCTGTTTCCAGAATGTTGGAATTTTATGGTATGCGGTCGTTTCAGATTGGCTTCTTTCACTTAGTAGTATGTGTTTAAGTTTCCTCCGTGACCTTCATGATTTGATAGCGCATGTCTTTCTTGTCCAGTCACTCAGATGTGTTTGACTTTTTACAACCTCGTGTACTGCAGCACGCCAGGCTTCCCTGGCCTTCACCATCTCCTGGAGCTTGATCAAACTCATGTCCATTGAGTCAGTAATGCCATCCAACCATCTTATCCTCTGTTGTCCCCTTCTCCTCCTGCCTTCAATCTTTCCCAGCATCAGGGTCTTTCCTAATGAGTCAGCTCTTCACATCAGGTGACCAGAGTATTGGAGCTCCAGCTTCATTTCTTTCTGGTGCTGAGTATTATTTCATTGTCTAGATGTATTACAGTTTACATATCCATTTACCTAATGAAAGACATTTTGGTTGCTTCTAAGTTTGCCCTAAATATTGGTGTGCAGGTTTTGGTATAGGCAAAGCTTTTCAACCCCTTTTGGTAAATGCCAAGAATGTACTGGATTGTACACTAAGAGTATGTTTGGTTTTGTAAGAAGCTGCAGAATTGCCTTCTAAATGTCTGTACCATTGTGCATTTCTACCATCAGTGAAAGAAAGCTCTGGTTGGTCCACATCCTCACCAGCATTTGGTATTGCCAGTGTTCTAGATTTTTGGCCCTTTTAGTAGGTGTGCACCTGGATCTTACTGTTGTTTTAATTTGCTTTTCTCTGATGACATATGACGTGGAGCATCTTTTTCTATGCCTACTTGCCATCTGTATATCTTCTTTGGTGAAGTGTTTGTTCAGCTATTTGACTCATTTTTTAAATTGGGCTGTTTGTTTTCTTATTCTTGAGTTTTAAAGGTTTTTTGCATATTTTAAATAACAGTCCTTTATCAGATGTGCCTTTTGTAAATATTTTCTCCCAGTTTGTGGTTTGTCATCTTGTTCTCATGATGGTTTCTTTCACAGAGCAGAAGTTTTTAATTTTGATAAAGTCCAACTTGTTAATTATTTCATAGACCTTGCCTTTGATGTTGTATATGAAAAATTATCACCATACTCAAGGTCATCTAGAAAACCTAGATGTTATCTTCTAGAAGTTTTATAGTTTTGCATTTTACATTTAGATTTGTGATCCATTGGGAATTAAGTTTTGTGAAGGGTATAAGGTCTGTGTCTCGATCTATCTTTTTGTATGTGGATGTCCAGTTGTTCCAGCACAGATGGTTGGAAAGACTATCTTTGCCCCATTGTATTACCTCTGCTCTTTTGTCAAAGATCAATTGACTATATGTATGGAGTTCTTTCTCGGCTCTCTATTCTGTTCCATTCATCTACTTGTCTGTTCTTTCACCAATAGCATACTGTTTCACTACTGTAGCTTTTTAGTAAGTCTTGAAGCTGAGCAATGTCAATCCTCCAACTTTGTTTTTCTTCAATATTGGGTTGGCTCTTCTGGGTCTTTTATCTTTAATACAAATTTTAGAATCACTTTGTTGATATCCACAAAATAGCTGGAATTTTGACTGAGGTTGCATTGACTCTATAGATCAAGTTGGTCAGAAATGACATCTTGAATCTCCTTATCCATGAATATAGACTGTCTCTTCATTTGTTTAGTGCTTTGATTTCATTTATCAGAGTTTTACAGTTTTTAAAATATAGTTATTATTCCTATTTTCCTAGCATTATACCGAAGTATCTCCTTTTTTAGAGTGGTAATGTAAATGGTATTTTGTTTTAAATTTCAAATTCTACTTGTTCATTGCTGATATACAGGAAAGCAATTGACTTTTATAAATTAACCTTGTATTTTATCCTGAACTAGGCTATAAGCCCTTGTTAGTTCCAGGAGTTTTTTGTTGTTGATTCTTCCGAATTTTCTATTAATACGTAGATCATCATGTCATCTATAAACAAAGATAATTTTATTTCTTCTTTTCTAATCTGTGTATCTTTTCTTATCTTGTTTTATTGCATTAGCTAGGACTTGTAGTACAATATTGAAAAGGAGTGGTGAGAGGTGACGTTCTCACTTTTCCTGATCTTAGTGGGAAAGTTTCTAATTTCTCATCATTATGTATAATGTCAGAGGTAGGTATTTTGTAAGTGTTTTAGATCAAGTTGAAAAAGTTCCCCTCTATTCCTAACTTGCTGAGAGTTTTTAAAATCATGATGGGTGTTATATTTTATCAAAATTTACTGATATCATGTGATTTTTATTGATATGATCATGTGATTTTTCATTTTTAGCCTATCAATGTGATGAATTACACCAACTGATTTTGGAATGTTGAACCAGCCTTGCCTACCTGGGATATATCCCATTTGGTCATAGTATATAATTCTTTTTGATACTGTAAGCATGCACATTTATTTAATTTTGCATTTACCCTTTAAGTTTTTTGTGTGTGTGTGTTAGTTCTAGAAGGTCTTGTAGGTCTTCATAGAACTGTTCAGCTTCTTCAGCGTTAGTGGTTGGGGCATAGACTTGGATTACTGTGATATTGAATGGTTTCCTTGGAAATGGAACAGAGCTCATTCTGTCATTTTTGAGATTGCACCCAGGTTCTGCATTTCGGACTCTTTTGTTGACTATGAGGGCTACTCCATTTCTTCTAAGGGATTCTTGCCCACTGTAGTAGATATAATCTAATGGTCATTTGAATTAAATTCATCCATTTAGTTCACTGATTCCTAAAATGTCGATGTTCACTCTTGCCATCTCCTGTTGGACCACTTCCAATTTACCTTGATTCATGGACCTAATATTCCGGGTTCCTATGCAATATTGTTCTTTACAGCATCAGACTTTACTTCCATCACCAGTCATATCTACAACGGGGCGTTGTTTTAGATTTGGCTCCAACTCTTCTTTCTTTCTGGAGTTATTTCTCCACTCATCTCTAGTAGCATAGTGGGGAGTTCATCTTTCAGTATCATATCTTTTTGCCTTTTCATAGTGTTCATGGGGTTCTCAAGGCAAGAATACTGACGTGGCTTGCTATTCCTTTCTCCAATGGACCACATTTTGTCAGGACTCTCGACCATGACCCATCCATATTAGGTGACCCTAAACAGCATGACATTGAGTTAGACAAGGCTGTGATCCAAGTGGTCAGTTTGGTTAGTTTTCTGTGATGGTGGTTTCCATTCTATCTGCCCTCTGATGGATAAGGATAAAAGGCTTATGGACGCTTCCTGATGGAAGGGACTGGTTGCTAGGGAATTTGGATCTTGCTCTGATAGGTGGGGCAATGCTCAGAAAATCTTTAATCCAATTCTCTGTTGATGGGCAGGGCTGTTTTCCCTCCCTGGAGTTTGACCTGAGGCCAAACTGTGGCAGTGGTAATGGCAGTAATGGTGACCTCCTTCAAAAGGACTTTTGTAAGCATGTCACAGGGCCTAGGACTGTCGTATTCAGTGTCCCTGACCCCATGGCAGGCCACTGTCAACCCATGCCTCCACCAGAGATTCCTGGACATTCACAGGAAAGTCTGGCTCAGTCTCTTGTGGGATCACTGTTCCTTTCTCCTGCATCCTGGGGTGCACAAGGTTTTGTTTGTGCCCTACAAGAGTCAGTTTCCCAATTACTGTGGAAGTTCCACCACCCTGTGGAAGTTCTATAATCAAATCCCTCTGGCCTTCAAAGTCAGGTTCCCTGGGGGTTCTCTGTCCCTTTGCCAGATTACCAGGTCAGGAAATCTGTTGTGGGCCCTGGAATTTTTGTAACAGTGTGAGAACTTCTTTGGTTAATTGTTCTCCCGTTTGTGGATTGTATGCTCAGTAGCTCTATGGTGGGGCTAATGGTGACCTCCTTCCAGAGGACCTATGTCAAACACCATGCATCCCAGGTCTGCTGCAGCAAGAGCCCTGTCCCCGCGGCAGGCCACTGCTGACCCGTGCCTTCACAGGAGACACTCAAACACTCAAAGAGATATCTGGAGTAATAGGCAAGTTTGGCCTTAGAGTACAAAATGAAGCAGCGCAAAGGCTAACAGAGTTTTGCCGAGAGAATGCACTGGTCATAGCAAACACCCTCTTTCAACAACACAAGAGAAAACGCTACACATGAACGTCACCAGATGGCCAACACCAAAATCAGATTGATTATATTCTCTGCAGCCAAAGATAGAGAAGCTCTATACAGTCAGCAAAAACAAGACCGGAAGCTGATTGTGGCTTTGATCATGAATTCTGTATTGCAAAATGAGACTTAAATTGGAAAGAGTAGGGAAAACCACTAGACCATTCAGGTATGCCCTAAATAAAATCCCTTATGATTATACAGTGGAAGTGCCAAATAGATACAAGGGATTAGATCTGATATACAGGTGCCTGAAGAACTATGGACAAGAGGTTCATAGCACTGTACAGTAAGGCGATAATCAAAACCATCCCCAAGAAAAAGAAATGCAAAAAGGTAAAATGGTTGTCTGAGGAGCCCTTACAAATAGCTGACAAAAGAAGAGAAGTGAAAGGAAAAGGAGAAAAGGAAAAATATACCCATCTGAATGCAGAGTTCCAAAGAATAGCAAGGAGAGACAAGAAAGCCTTCCTCAGTGATCAATGCAAAGAAATAGAGGAAAACAATAGAATAGGAAAGACTAGAGATCTCTTCAAGAAAGTTAGAGATACCAAGGGAAAATTTCATGCAAGGATGGGCACAATAAAGGACAGAAGGGATGTGGATCTAACAGAAGCAGAAGATATTAAAAGAGGTGGCAAGTATACACAGAAGAACTATACAGAAAAGATCTTAATGAACCAGATAGCCACAATGGTATGATCACTCATCTAGAGCCAGACATCCTAGAGTGCAAAGTCACGTAGGCCTTAGGAAGCATCATTACAAACATAGCTGGTGGAGGTGATGAAATTCCAGTTGAGCTATTTCAAATGCTTAAAAATGATGTAGTGAAAGTGCTGCATTCAATATGCCAGCAAATTTGGAAAACTCAGCAGTGGCCACAGAACTGGACAAGGGCAGTTTTCATTCCAATCTCAAAGAAAGGCAATGCCAAAAAAATGTTCAAACTACTACACAATTGCACTTATCTCACACACTAGAAAAGTAACACTCAAAATTCTCCAAAGTAATGCTCAAAATTCTCCAAGCTAGGATTCAATAGTACATTAACCAAGAACTTCCAGATGTTCAAGCTGGATTTTAGAAGGAACCAGAGATCAAATTGCCAACATCCACTGTTTCATAGAAAAAGCAAGAGAATTCCAGAAAAACATCTGCTTCATTGACTATGCCTTTGACTGTGTGGATCACAACAAACTGTGGGAAATTCTTCAAGAGATGGGAATACCAGCCACCTTACCTGCCTCCTGAGAAATCTGTGTGCAGGTCAAGAAGCAACAATTTGAACTGGACATGGAACAATGGACTGGTTCCAAATTGGGAAATGAATACGTCAAGGATGTAGATTGTCACTCTGCTTATTTAGCTTTTATGCAGAGTATATCATGTGAAATGCTGGGCTGGATAAAGCACAAGCTGGAATCAAGATTTCCAGGAGAAATATCAATAACCTCAGATATGCAGATGATACCACCCTTATGGCAGAAAGTGAAGAGGAACTGAAGAGCCTCTTGATGAAAGTGAAAGAGGAGAGTGAAAAAGCTGGCTTAAAACTTAACATTCAGAAAACTAAGATCATGGCATCTGATCTCATCATTGCATGGCAATAGATGTGTAAACAATGGAAACAGTGACAGATTTTATATTCTTAGGCTCAAAAATCACTGCAGATGGTGACTGCAGATATGAAATTAAAAGACACTTGCTACTTGGAGGAAAAGCTATGACCAACCTAGACAGCATATTAAAAAGCAGAGACTTGACTTTGCTGACAAAAGTCCATCTAGTGAAAGCTACGGTTTTTCTAGTAGTTGTGTATGGATGTGAGAGTTGGACCATAAAGAAGGCTGAGCACTGAAGAATTGATGCTTTTGAACTGTGGTGTTGGAGAAGACTCTTGAGAGTTCCTTGGACTGCAAGGAGATCCAACCAGTCCATCCTAAAGGAAATCAGTCCTGTGTGTTCGTTGGAAGGACTGATGCTGGAGCAGGAGCTGCAATACTTTGGCCCCCTGATGTGAAGAGCTGACTCATTGGAAAAAACCATGAAGCTGGCAAAGATTGAAGATGGGAGGAGAAGGGGACGGCAGAGGATGAGATTGTTGGATAGCATCACCAACTCTATGGACATGAGTTTGAGCAAGCTCTGGGATGGACAGGGAGGCCTGGCGTGCTGCAGTCCATGGGTTTGCAAAGAGTTGGACATGACTGAGTGACTGAACTGAACCTAGTGAACTTCTAACTTTATAAGGGAGAGGAGAATATTTCCTGAATATTTAAAAAGATCTAAATATCTGAAACTGTTGGCTTATGTCACAAACTGAATACAAGTTCTGCATTTTCACATGGATTTTGATCTCTTTATTGAATTCTGCAGGTAATGAGATTGGAAGTTTTCTCTTGGAACATGATGGTAGTGATCAGACTCTCTGCAATCTTGTACTCACCTAAAATTTGAAGCTATGGCCAAAAATTATATTTATCTTATCTTTAAAAAGTACAAACTGTGTTTTTAGGAATATAATTTTAGGATTTCAAGATAATAAATGAACTTAGTAAAGATTTCACTATCCTGCAATTCATGTCTTGCTTTTTATTTTCCATGTAAATAGGACTAACATACAGTTATTTCCAAATTAAGGAAGTTAGATACTGGCATCTAGAAATTAGGAAAGTTGAGGTTCAGTCTTGATTTTGTATTAATACCTTAGTCACTATCTGTTTATTGCATGTTAGAGTTGGATCATTTCTTTTCCTCACTATTGTGAAGTAGAAATAAAAGGATTAGTCACACATTACAGAAGTTATTCAATGTCTATTGATTGGCAAATATATACCAGGGCTATAATAAATAGCAGGGATCAGAGATTAATAAAACAAGGTCTCTGTTCTAGCAGAGCTCACAGTTAAATGACACGGGTGAGTAAGCAGATTAATAATTAGAGTGCTCTAACTGAGATATACTGGGAGGGATTGGGGGCAGGAGGAGAAGGGGACGACAGAGGATGAGATGGTTGGATGGCATCACCGACTCCATGGACAGGAGTTTGAGTAAACTCCGGAAGTTGGTGATGGACAGGGAGGCCTGGCGTGCTGTGATTCATGGGGTCGCAAAGAGTCGGACACGACTGAGTGACTGAACTGAACCAAGATATGACTAGAGTTTTCTGAAAATTTAGAGGATAATGAATCACTGGTGCTTCCCTGGTGGTCCAGTGGTTAAGAATCTGCCTGCCATTGCAGGGGACGTGGGTTCAGTCCCTGGTTTGGGAAGATTCCACATGCCTGGGGGCAGCTAAGCCCCTGTGTCACAACTACTGAAGTGCTTAGAGCCTGCAAGCCGCAACAAGAGAAGCCACTGCAATGAAAAACCGACACACTGCAACCAGAGAGTGACCCGCGCTTGGCACGACTAGCAAAATCTGTGCACAGCAATGAAGGCTCAGCACAGCCAGAATAAATCCTAACATAAATGAATATTTTTTATAAAAGAAGCTCTGTCTTAGGGAGCTCCATTTGACTTGTGTCTTGAGCACTTTTTGTGTATGCTCATCAATTCTCTTAAATGAAGCAAGGATTACTGTCTTCATGTATTTCAGAAACCCTCTCCCCGAATGACTGAGATGTACTCCACACTGACTACCCCTGCTGTAATAATGTGTTCTGTTTTCAGTTTACAGAGCATTTTCTTATATGAGTCTTGACACAGTGCCTGTTACTTGGATGTGATGCTCCTCATTTCACAGGTGAGAAAGCTGAGCTCAGAAAGGTCAGTAATTGGCATGAGGGCCCATTCCCTACCGTCTGGCTTTGAACCTGGGCTTCTTTCTGGTTCCCTCAAACTGAAGTCTTTTCTCTTGTTTAACTGGTTACCTAAATGGCAAAGTCTAACAGCAGTGTTTCATTAAGCTTCCTGTTTCAAATGGAACATTTTTCATTTATGTTTCTGTTGAAGAGATGGGCATTCATGGGCCCAGATACCCAATCTGTTAAAATGAATTTAGGAACCATTCTGCTGGGCAAGCCAGCTGTTCTGTCCAACCCAGTCTAGTGTCGACAACAGAGGCCTCAAGGGATTTGCCAGGAAAGGACGTAGTTTTCCTCCCTGACATTAACCTTAAAGGTTAGGTGTACTCTCAGTAGCCATTTATGGCTCTGACATTCATAAATTTGGTCAAAACCTTTATGAATCCATTTATATTCCTTGCCTGTACCTCTTTTGTGGTAATGAGCTCCATGGGTTTATTATTTTCTTATAAAGTAATACTTCCTTTTATTTGTCCTTAACTCACCTTACTAAGTGTGAAGAAGCCTTCCTCCTCTAGTGAGGAATTGAGAATTCGAAAAAATTGAACTTGCATTTATTTTGCATCCGATCTCCCAAATTCTCTAGGAATTTTTTTTTTCCTTGAGCAAGAATAAAGAAAATTGTGAATTCTATTTCTGTTGCAGAGGGACCAATATTTTATTTAAAGATTAAGAATCTATCTTCTGGCATATTTTCTGTGCACTTTTTGATGATGCTTAAACGTGCTCTGGAGTTCTCTTTTAGAATAACCTCATTTTGGTATTCATAATACATTATTTGCATGTTGAAGGCAGCTCCGATCTGGCCCTCGGGAAACTTGAGGAAATTTTTGTTCTAATCTACAGCCATTTTTGGAGAGTAAGTATATAGTTTATTATGTTGTATGTATTTCATAACTGAGTATAACAGATGTATTATAGAAGCTTATAGCATAGAAGAAGAGCACTGGCCAAGGTGTGAAGAATTTGGTATTCTAGAATCATCTCTGGAATGTGGCCTCCGACTTTATAAAATTAGGGGTTGAATTAAATAAGTTTCAACATCTCTTCATACTTTAAAATTCAGAGTCCCCAGTTTCCTTGGCTGTTGAGTTGCTGATTTAACTGAACACACCCAATCCTCTCTTCTCTAAGTCCCAACGGCTCCCCCAAAACTTCATCACCGCTCATTTGCTCAAAGGCTTTTAGATGGATCAAATACACTGTTTACTTTTCTCCATGTTGCCTATTTCTCACTTCAGAGATCTCTTATTAAATGAAAAAAAAAAAAATTCCCTACCCCACCCCTTTATAGAAATGATGAACTTTCCTATAGATTATTTTCAAGTGATGGGTTTATTTTAGGTTCCACAGACTTGTCTAGTTTGGAAGTAAGTCTTGAAGGTCTCCTCTGGATTTCTTCTGTTCTAGTTATTCACCCTTGTAATTGATCAGCATCACTCTTTAGGAGTTGCTATTGACAAAGGTAAATATGAACCAAAGGCTCTCCATTTGCATCTTTGAGTATGCTCAAAATTTTAAGGCCCAGCGGTATCTATCCTAGCTATATTTGTTTGTTGACTTGAATTGATCTTTTTTTTGGCATTGGCCTCTTACTGGTTTTGCCATGAAGTGTACACATTGGATAAGAATTATTTTCTTCACTTTTTTTCAAACAGCAAACACAGGGCTGTCAAGTTTTGAATCATTTGAATACATTACCCTGCTCAGCAAATGACACTCATCATCCATGCATTTGTGACCAGGCCTTCTCTACGTGGAGGCTCTGATACTTCCAGCACACAACTCATGCTGTGGTGAAAGCATGTGAACTCATGGGGGCAACAGTGTCATCTGTGAAATGGAGCCAGTGGCACCACATTCTAGGACTGCATGTAAGGAATGCGTAACACACCTCTGACACACGGAGGGTATTTCAGTTTACGGATGTTCTCCTCCCTGGTGCTTTCGAGCTCTTTCATCCCACCCTCCAACAATGCCAGTAGGAATGGACCACAGTGGCAGAGGAGTATGAAAGCCTTAGGACCCCGAGTCCAGAGGAAATGGTGCTCACAGATGAATGCTATCGTCTGTGAAAATATAAGTGGATTTTAATATGACTTACAAAATCGACCAGACTGATGGTCACTGTTTTTAGAAAAGTTGCTTTTTATGGTCAGATCGGCTCTAGTTGTCATCACTGGCTAGGCTCTTCAGACTCTGCACCTATTAACTGTGAAGGTCTGAGTCTTTCTCTTCGATAGCAGACTTTATTAGGCTATAAAGCTTCATCTGTCCAGGTTTGAAATCAGAGCCCCTGCTCCTTAAATGATTTCCTTTGACAGTTGAGCACTTCTCCCAACCTCTTTGTGCTGTCAGAGCATTACTGTCAGGAGACAGCTGATTTCTACCACCTGCCCTAGGACAGCCCTTAAAGGACTTTTAATCCCCTCTATTCACCACCAATACTTGTCTCCTTTCTCTGCATCTTTGAATGCAGAGATGAGGGGCTAGGAAGAGGGGAAAAGAGGAAGCATAAATGCTGGCCAGATCTTTAGAAAATCCTAATATTATATAGCATAGTATTTTGTAAAATTCGTCCCTTTTAGTATCTCTAAAGTTAAAACAAAAATGTAACAGTTCAAAGATATCAATCAGGAAATAATGAATGGCTTCCTTACAGAAATAATAAACTACATATTTATTCATAAGGATACTCCACTAATGCTAGAGGTTTCATGAAGCTGATTTTTGAGTTTTAAAAAGCTTGAATCACTCCTTGAGGTTCCTAGTGCAAAGCATTTTGTAGAGACACTGGAGATTATAATCATAAATAAAACACAGATCTTCCCTTAATTCCATTTGTAGTCTGAGAAAAGAAGCTGGGCGTGGACTTATATATCCAAATAAAATTAATATCAAGCTGGGTAACATGATAAAATTCTACATATGATACAGATGAAATGCTACCAGAATGAAATGGAGAGGGAAACCAACTGTGGGGTGGGGATAGGGGTCTGGGAGGTGAGGATTTTAAAACTGGACCCTATGGAAGGGATGAGTTTTAGGCTGACAAGTGGAGGGAAGAGCAGCAGTACTAGAAGAACTAATTCATCGAGAGATGAGGTTCAGTTTTCCCATGTCTGGGGACTTTCTCCTGTTTCCCATTGTTTAAAAGGATCTGGGGAGTGTGAGGGGGAGAATTCGGTGGATGATGGGCATGGAAAAGCTGCCCAGTTCTTTTCACCTTTATCTGGCTCCTTCTTCTGAAGGTCATTGTCTCACACACGTTCCTTGAAGATTTTAGATCTCACACTCTAATTCAGAGAAGTCCAAGTTTTTCCTCATGGCACTTTATGATCTGCTGATCTAAATTCAACTGGGCAGGTTAACAGGGTGATAGTTCAGACGTTCACTTCTGAACATTTCTTACTGGGGTATTTTAATATTTTGTTTTTTTTTTTAACTTTCCCTTTGCCCCCCACCCCCCACAACCATAAGTTCATTTTCTAAGTCTGTGAGTCTCTTTCTGTTTTAAGGTCATGTACACACTGCTGTATTTAAAATGAATAACCAACAAGGACCTACTGTATAGCACACGGAACTCTACTCAATGTTATGTGCCAGCCTGGGTGGGAGGGGGTTGGGGAGAGAATGAATACATGTGTATGTATGACTGAGTGCCTTTGCTCTTTACCTGAAACTACCACAACATTGTTAATCCACCACACTGCAAAACGAAGTAAAAAGTTTAAAGTTACCAAAAAAAAAAAAGTGAGTTTTTGTTACTAGCCAGAGGAAGTTGGCAAGTTTAGGATGTGATGGTATTTTATTTTATTATTTTTCTTAAAGAAAACTGATGCTCTGCAGACAGACTGCTTAGGTTTGAATCCTGGTTTCTGAATTCCTTGCCTCAGTTTCTCTAAAGTGGGTAGATCATAATAAGACCTATTTAGCATACTGTAAAATGTGAAAAATCTGTTATTTCACAGAACAGGAAATCCGGAGGGAGGGCAGTTTCAGGGCTTACTCACAGTGAGCAGGCACTGTCTTTGGTTGGGCCCGGGTGGGCGGTGGGGCAGATCAGCTCCTTTCTATCTCTTTCTCTGCCATCCTTAGCAAATGGTTTGGTGTCTAGGCTTCTCAACTAATGGTCCCAAGCTGACGGCTGCAGTTCCTGGTTTGACATGGCCATTTCCTGCTGGTGCATCTTCTGACCAATGAGGGAAATCTTTCCCGGAAATGCCCAGAAGACTGCCTCTCATTTCTCCTGGTTTACTGCTTCTCTAAGAATATGCCTACCTTGAATCAGTTGCTGGCAAAAGGGATAACTGACAGAGGCCACGCTCCCTCCACTGGGGCTTGAGGAAGTATCATCTTCTCTGAGCTCTTGGCATGAGGGTGGGAAACACAGGGAAAAATACTGGGACTAAGACAGCAGGGAGGAAGCGGAAGCCTGGCTTTGGGGCTGGCAGCAGATTATCTGCCTCATTTCCGCTGTACTGTTTGGAGGATTAAGTGATAGAAAAGATCCATAAAAATAATTAGCGAAGTGCCTGACACATAATAAGGCCTCGGTAAAATTTGGTGGTTATCCTTATTCTTATTGGTATTTATTATTCTTATTAAATATTAAATTTAAATAATTTAATATTTCATTTAAATGGATATTTTCTCTAAGTGATGTGGGCAGAATCACCTTTCTCTTTTTTTAATGTGGATCACTTTTAATGTCTTTATTGAATTTGTTACACTACTGCTTCTGTTTTTTGGTTCCTTTTTTGGCCAAAAGGCATGTGGGGTCTTAGTTCCCCAACCAGGGATAGAACCCACACCCCCTGCATTGGAAGGTGAAGTCTTAATCATAGACCTCCAGGGAAGTCCCTCATCTTTCCCTTTATAGCTGGTTTGATCTTGAAAAGTGAAAGTTCTAGTCTCTCAGTCCTGTCCGACTGTTTGCAACCCCATGGACTATAGCCTGCCAGGCTCCAAGTCCGTGAAATTCTCCAGACAAGAATATTGGAGTGGGTAGCCATTCCTTTCTCCAGGACTGGTTTTATCTTCCGGGGTGGTAACTCTGATATTCTCTCAAAGATACAAATGGGAATTCATCAGTTTCCCAATCTACCTGGAAGGGCAGTTTTTTTTTTTCCTTCAAAGTATGTACTCTTCAGGGTATATACTCTGTAGGTTCAGTCTGAGCCATATTGATAATAGTATTCTGCTTCTTATTAGCTGAGTAACCTTGAATTAGTTATTATGTGTCTTCATTGCTTCATCTCTAAATGAGTCTGAACTTGATATTTACCTCATTGGGTTCTTACGAACACTAAGTTAATTCATGTACAGCCACACTTCAAGGGAGCTTAGTATATAGTAAGCACTTAATAAACGTGAACTATAAGAAAGCGAGCACTGGGGGACTTATCATTTAGATTTTCAACCTGCCTTCTGGAACATCATTATTGGTTTAGATTTATGCACAACGCCAGGTAGATTTTGGATTCACCTCACTGTATCCTCATGAGTTTCTGGTGACAGTGCATAGGGAAAAGAGAATGGGCATAACAAACCTTTATTTGTATGGTGACTTGATCAGAGAATAAACAGCTATTTTTATTCTCAGTGCTTTTGGCAGCGAACAACAGAACTGTGGTCTATAAGGTTTAGAGAAACAGGTTTATTTCGGTCCCACAGCAGAATGATGGTGCTGCCTACTGATAGAAGAGATGCTTTACAGTCTCAGAATGATGAGTGCAGTTCCAGAAACACATCCACATTCCAGCAGAAACAAGGGAAAGAAATATTTTCTTTTTAATGAGGAAAGTAAGCACTTTCCCAGGATCCTCCAACCCCCACCCCTGCAAAATTCCCCTTCTGTCCTAGTGGGCAAAACCAGGTGACAGGCCCATGTGAGCCTCAGGGGAATCTGGGAAAATGAATATTCTGTTTTGGCAACTTCTAAGTTACAGGCAGGTCAAGGGAGGATGATGTGGGGAATGGTAATTGGGACCGCCAATCTATGATGTCTGCCGGCATAGTTTTATTTATTCATTTATTTGGCTGCCCTGGGTCTTAATTGCAGCATGCGGGATTTAATTCCCTGATGAAGGATAGAACCCTGGCCCTGTGCATTGGGAGCACAGGGTCTTAGCCACTGGACCACCAGGAAAGTCCCATGCCATTACAGTTTTAAATGTTAGAGCCTCAAATCAATGCTTTGTATTTTCACAAAGTCCAAGGCAGAGAAAGCAAAAGGACACAACTGAGTGAAGATATCACTGCTCTGTTGAAATGGCCCATTAGGTATCTTCTAATTTGTATAGTGGCTTTTAGGAAAAAAAAAAAAATTATCTATTTGGTTTGACCATGCTGGGTTTTCCAAAGTCTCTTTCCTTTTGCATAATTTATTATGCAAATGAAAGAACACAAGTCCTGCCATTTGGCATGTGGGAGAAAAGCCTTAAGTTACCTTCTGTTTTAAATATAAAACATCCCCTTGGAGTCCTACCCTGTGATTCTGGGAAGTCAGAGCCTTCCCCCTACTCACCAAGCGAGGCTCACACAGCTTTCCTAGAAAGAGTCCATTTCCCCTCTCTTGGTGTTTGTAAACCCTCTCTTTGAGAAGAAAATGGTCTGGACTAGGAAGTCACAGGAAGACAGAAAAGCGATCTAGGCCACCTCAGTAGTAAAAGATAAAGACATTTAAATTCATTTGGTTGAGAAGATAAATACAGATAAAAGCCCAGTAAAGAGGAACCCGATGCCCTGGCTCAGGAAGCAGGCAGACAGTGGGCTTGGCACTGTCCGCCGGGCCCTTCACCTCTCTTGGTGCTTGGTTCTGAGAAGCTGTAGGTGCCCACCCACCCAGGGGCTTCACCCTCGTGCTGCGTGGGGAAGAGGAGCACTGGGTGATGAGCGCTGGGGAGGGAGGGGCAGGGGTGGGCAGAAAGGGTTTCAGGAGAGTGAGGAAGTGGATGGGAGGGGAGGGAGCCTGCAAGGCTTCAAGAGCTACATGGTCAGAAGAGCCTTGGTCCACGGCGCTCAGAAAACTTTTTCAAATATGCCCTTTGCTTTTAGAAGGAAAGCTCAGAATACCTCTGTCCTTAGTAGTGGAACATCATGTTAAACTAGAAAATATCTTTATTTAGAAAAAACTGAAAGAATGCTATTGACACCGCCTGGGCTGTCTGGCATTATGCTAGAGCAGTGACATATTTTCTGTGATTCAGATCAATTCATTAAGCACAGGTTGAGTGTAGGTTACAAGCTAAGGTCTCTGCTAGTTTCTGAGTTTAATAAGGTGAAAAAGATGAGGCACAACCCTCGAGTGGTTTATACTACACTTGGGGCTAATTTTTGTCCTCCTGGGGACATCTGGAGATGTTTTGGGTTGTTGTGACTTGGAAAAATTCCTACTGGAATGAGGTTGAAAAACTCTGCACTATCTTGAAGATACATGGGGGAAAAAATAAGAATAAATAGTAATATGATTTTAGAAGTGTACACAAAACAAAGAAGTGCCTTGAAGATAGGACTCAGAAATTCCATCCACAGGAAGCCATGAAGGATATCAAAGTGATGTCAGGTTTTCAGTGAGCCTTGAAGTATACTTAGGAGTTCATCGGGAGCAGCGGTGAGAGAGACCTCCTTAAGGGATTACATAAAGAAGAGAAATAAGACTGTAGGCAGAAGCATGTGCAAAAGCAGAGAGCCTCCAAATTGCATGATGTGAGAAGGAAGAAGTACTGGGAAATGATTCTGGGTGGGGTGGGGGGAGGCAAGACTGAATTATTACCAGCCCAGGAAGCCTTAGACTCAGAAGGCTGAATTCAGTTCTATAACTGATTGGGGGCAATTGAAGAATTTCAAGCCAATGAGTGACATAACCAGCATTTTAAGTGAGATAAGTAACTGTTACATTCTGAAATAAATTTAAAAGGATTAGAGTAGGGCCCGCTTATTCTAGCTATTAGCAGTCTACCAGTTCTTTCTCTCCATCTCTGTCTCTTTCTGCCTCTGTCTTTCTTTATGCCTTTATCTCTGCCTCTGCCTTGTTCTCTCTCCCTCTCTCACCTTTAATGATATAACTCCAGAACCATCTATACTTTTATACTTGACCAAAATTGTTGGTTATCAACAAAGAAGTCTGGTCTAGAAGGAAAATAAAGTCAACAAGTGTCTAATCACCTGGGAGAATATGGAAGCATTGAGAGCTTAGAGATTTCTGTGAAGTCAAAAGAATAAAGTTTAACAGGAAAGAGACCATGAGAAAAATTATGAAGGACAGGAGGTTGTGGCTAGAGTTGCTGTTGCTTAGTCGCTCAGTTGTGTCTGGCTCCTTGCAACCCCATGAACTGCAGAAAGCCAGGCTTCCCTGTCCTATACTATCTCCCAGATCTTGTTCAAACTCATGTCCATTGAGTCGGTGATGACATCCAATCATCTCATCCTCGGTCATCCCTTTGACCTCCTGCCTTCAATCTTGCCCAGCTTCAGGATCTTTTGCAGTGAGTCAGCTTTTCACATCAGGTGGCCAAAGTACTGGAGCTTCAGTTTCAGCATTGGTCCTTTCAGTGAATATTCAGGACTGATCTCTTTTAGGATTTACTGGTTTGTTCTCCTTGCAGTCCAAGGGTCTCTGAAGAGTCTTCTCTAACACCACAGTTCAAAAGCATCAATTCTTTGGTGCTCAGCTTTCTTTATGGTCCAACTCTCACATCCATATATGACTACTGGAGAAACCAAAGCTTTGACTAGATGGACCTTTGTCAGTAAAGTAATGTCTCTGCTTTTGAATATACTGTCTAGGTTTGTCATAGCTTTTCTTCCAAGGAGCAAGTGTCCTTTAATTTCATGGCTGCAGTGAGCATATGCAGTGATTTTGGAGCCCAAGGAAAGAGTTTCTCACTGTTTCCATTGTTTCCCCCATCTATTTGCCATGAAGTGATAAGACTGGATTCCATGATCTTAGTTTTTTAAATGTTATGTTTTAAGACAGTTTTTTTTTTTTACTCTCCTCTTTCACCTTCATCAAGTGGCTCTTCAGTTCCTCTTCACTTTCTGCCATAAGGGTGGAGTCATCAGCTACAGAATATTAGAATTTAATGGCTTGTATGTAGAGCAGATCCAGGCAAGACAAGGTGCCTAAGATGTTGGTGAATGAAGCAGAAGACAGTAGCCACTGGGTTTGAAGAGAGCAATGAGTCATTGGATTGAGGAGTTTATTCTTGTGCCCATCAAAGATGCCTGAGATAATGACGGGGCTTGAGGTAAAGATGAAGAATGTGAAGCAGGTGTCACATATATCCATGAGTATAATGGAATGATTGGAAGACCACAGAGATGAGATGGGTAGAAGACATCCAGCGGCTTCACCTGCATAATGAGAAGGAATTTTACACATATCAGGGGAGTAACTCTCTGGAAATACCAACAGGGAGCCAAGAATACTGGCTTAGTACTTAATGAATAGTACTCAGGAGAACCACATGAAAAGCACCATCCTTAAGGGAGTGCCAGAAATCAAGAAGTTATTTGGTGAAGAAAACAAAGAAGTTTGGACATTCATTTAGCATGGAATGTAGGGTCTAGAGATCACAGCTAAACTCCTTGAGAAAAGGAGCTATGTCTTATTCACATACATCTTCCTATTGCCTATAGTATGACACAAAGTAAGTGCTCAATAAATAAATGAACTAATTCCACATGGTTATAATATAGTCATGCTCAAAATTCTCCAAGCCAAAAATATGTAAACTGAGAACTTCCAGATGTTCAAGCTGGATTTAGAAAAGGCAGAGGAACCGGAGATCAAATTGCCAACATCCACTGGATCATAGAAAAAGCAAGAGAGTTCCAGAAAAACATCTACTTCTGCCTTATTGACTATACCAAAGCCTTTGACTGTGTGGATCACAACAAACTGTGGAACATTCTTCAAGAGATGGGAATACAAGACCGCTTTACCTGCCTCCTGAGAAATCTGGATGCAGGTCAAGAAGCAACAGTTAGAACTGGACATGGAACAACAGACTGGTTCCAAATTGGGAAAGGAGTACGTCAAGGCTATATATTGTCACAGTGCTTGTTTAACTTATATGCAGAGTACATCATGCAAAATGCCAGGATGGATGAAACACAAGATGGAATAAAGATTGCTGGGAGAAATACCAATAACCTGTTATGCAGATGACACCACCCTTATGGCAGAAAGCAAAGAGGAACTAAAGAGCCTCTTGATGAAGGTGAAAGAGGAATGTGCAAAACTTGGCTTGAAACTTAACATTCTAAAAAGTAAGATCATGGAATCTAGTTCCATCACTTCACAGAAAATAGATGGGGAAACAATGGGAAAAGTGAGAGACTTTATTTTCTTGGGCTCCAAAATCACTGCAGATGCTGACTGCAGCCATGAAATTAAAAGACCCTTGCTCCTTGGGAAGAAAAACTGTGACCAACTTAGACAGCATATTCAAAAGCAGAGACATTACTTTACTGACAAAGGTCCATCTAGTTAAAGCTATGGTTTTTCCCAGTAGTCATGTATGGATGTGAGAATTGGACTATAAAGAAAGGTGAGCACCAAAGAATTGATGCTTTTGAACTGTGGTGTTGGAGAAGACTCTTGAGAGTCCCTTGGACCACAAGGAGATCCAACCAGTAAATCCTAAAGGAAATCAGTCCTGAATATTCATTGGAAGGACTGAGGCTGAAACTGAAGCTCCAATACTTTGGCCATGTGATGTGAAGAACTTATACATTTGAAAAGACCCTGATGCTGGGAAAGATTGAAGGTGGGAGGAGAAGGGGATGACAGAGGATGAGATGGTTGGATGGCATTGCTAACTCGATGGACATGAGTTTGAGCAAGCTCCAGGAGTTGGTGATGGACAAGGAAGCCTGGCTTTCTGCCGTCCTTGGGGTTGCAAAAAGTCAGACACGACTGAGCGACCGAACTGAACTGAATAATATAGTCACATTTAGTTAACAATGAATTCATAGGGAAGTACTGGGAATGGAAATATATCATTCTTGAAAATTCACTCAATATCCTTTATAATATGGCAGCTTTTGCTGAAAGATGCAGTATGTCTATGGTTTAGACTTAAGCTGACTCTCTGGAATACATATTTTTTCTCTTATACAGTCAACTTCCAGAACCATTTACTACTTGACTGTTTCTAAGAGGTGGCAATCACTTTTATCCAAACAATGTTTGAAAATAAGTGTTCTGGTAGGCAAGGTTTTGGGTGTTTTGTGTGTGTTTTGTTTTTTGTTGGTTTCTTCTTTTTCAGTATTATAAATTTGATAATTCAGATTTGCCTGGTTGCACAAGAAAACTGTTTTGGCATCATTATTTCAATGGAGAAATTCAAATGCCTCTAATAATGGATTATGGTAGGTAGGTGATCTGATTAGTAGCATCAAGTTAATCTGAAAAGTCATAAACTATTTAGCTAAAGTTATCCAGATCATATGAAAAATGGGAAAAAAAGTTCTTGAATGATACATTCCAGGATTTTAAATATAAAAATTTTCTAGAAGGTTAAAATTATGTATCAGTTAGGATCCTTTTCACTTTGAGTAAGAAGTAAATTCAAGTTAAAGTGACTTCAGTGTCTTACTGTCTCATATGAGAAGGAGGAGGTAAGCTGTGCTTGGATTCCACATCTCAGGGATGTCACAGTGAATCTGGGTTCCTTCTGTACCACCTTCTATCACAAGTCAGGAAATTCCTTTAGCTGTAGCAGCTCTAGGCATAATATATGTTCATTTATTCAACAGGGCTTCCCTGGTGGCTCAGATGGTAAAGAATCTGCCTGCAATGCAGGAGACTCAGGTTCATTCCCTAGGTTGGGAAGATCCCTGCAGAACAGAATGGCAACCCATTCTAGTATTCTTCCTTGGAGATTTCCATAGACAGAGGAGCCTGGCAGGCTACAGTCCATGGGGTTGCAAAGAGTTGGACACAATTGAACAACTAACATTCAACAGTAATTTATCTAGTGAACATTATGTGCCAATGTTCTAAGTAGTGGGATATGATGGGACTATGTGGACTCAATGGAATAAGTTGGCCATGAGTTTTCAGATAGATGTTCTGCTATATTATCAGATAAGATTCTCTGCTTTTTTCAAGGTAACATTCCAATGGAAACTGAGACCAAAAAGAAGTGGGAGTGATGGAATAATTATTTATTTCAAGTAATTAAATAGTAAAGAGCAATGAAGCCAGGTTTAGTAATAGAGGCCATTGGAGGGCCTACTTTATAAATGATTGTCCAGGGCATTTCTTTGGCTACCGTGGAAGACTTGAATGAAGGTAGAGAGTGTGCATGGGAACTTCTCAGGGAAGGAATTCCAAGCAAGCAAGCACAAAGTTCCTAGTGTTGTGGTGCGGTTGATATGTTTGAGAAACAGCAAGGAGGCCAGTGTGGCTGAAAAGTAGTGAGTAGGGAGGGGACTTATAGGACCTGAGGTTGCCAAGGTAGGCAAATGTCAAATCATAAGGGCTGTATAGGCCATGGTCCCAGGTGGTGCAGTTGTTAAGAACCCACCTGCCAATGCAGGAGTCACAGGAGAGGTGAATTCAGTCTGTGCATTGGAAGATCTCCTGGAGAAGGAAATGGCAAACCATTCCAGTATTCTTGCCTGGGAAATCCCATGGACAGGATGCGGGTTATAGTCCATGGGGCCACAAAGACTCAGGCACAACTAAGCATGCACATACACACAGAATCTTGAATTTTATTATAAGATAAAATTTGGGGAGAGTTTTAAGCAGGTAGGTGATGATATATGTTTGTAAAGGATAGATTCTTCTTGCTTCATGGAGAATTGACTATAAAGGGATGAGAGGAGAAATATGAGGGTGCTTATAGGCTATTGAAAGCAGTCCAGGTAAGAGGCGACTGGGTTTTGGTGGTGGAGAGAAGGAGAAGTGGTCAGATTCAGGATATACTCAGATAACCATACTCATCAATATCCTGAGACTGGAACAAAAGAAACTTTCCTCCACTGTTCCTTTTTACGTTTGAGGAAAGGTTTTTGAGAAACTTCCCAGCTTATCTCTTCCTACTTCTCATCTGTTTGAACGGTATCTTCTACCCAGATCTAAACCAATTTCCTGGCAACTGGAGTGAAACTAACGTGTGTGGATCAGATGGGTAAAAACGTCCTCTGTGTTACAGAGGGGTCTGTACTTACCTGGAGGACAGGGCCACCTGGAGGAAGGAGAATGAAGAATCTGTGGAGCTCAGTGTGAAATGAAAATGCGAGGCCCTTTGTTGAAAACTGGAGAATTTCAAGATGCACCTCATAACAACAGAACATTAAACCAAGAACAGGGCCCTTCTAGACATGGGGGCCTTGTGACTGCCAGTGAAGCTAGCCCTGGCTGTTAGCAAAGCAATGACTTTGGGTGAACAACTAACATTTTTGTCTCACATCAAAATTGTTTTATGAGAGTAATTGATCAATACACAATCTTGGCGGCAACATCAAGGCTTTCTTTCAGGTCATTGAGTTCTTGGTTATTGTCTTACTGGCCAGAAGGAGAAATTAATACCTGCTTGATATATCAGTTCAGTTCAGTTCAGTCGCTCAGTCATCTCCGACTCTTTGCGACCCCATGAACGGCAGCAGGCCAGGCCTCCCTGTCCATCACCAAATCTCGGAGTCCGCCCAAACCCGTATCCATCAAGTTGATTATGCCATCCAACCATCTCATCCTCTGTCGTCCCCTTCTCCTCCTGCCCTCAATCTTTCCCAGCATCAGGGTCTTTTCAAATGAGTCAGCTCTTCTCATCAGGTGGCCAAAGTATTGGAGTTTCAACTTCAACATCAGTCCTTCCAATGAACAGCCAGGACTGATCTCCTTTAGGATGGACTGATTGGATCTCCTTACAGTCCAAGGGACTCTCAAGAGTCTTCTCCAACACCACAGTTCAAAAGCATCAATTCTTCAATGCTCAGCTTTCTTTATATTCCAACTCTCATATCCCTACATGACCACTGGAAAAACCATAGCCTTGACTAGACGGACATTTGTTGGCAAAGTAATATCTCTGCTTTTTAATATGCTGTCTAGGTTGGTAATAACTTTCCTTCCAAGGAGTAAGCATCTTTTAATTTCATGGCTGCAATCACCATCTGCAGTGATTTTGGAGCCCCGAAAAATAAAGTCAGCCACTGTTTCCACTGTTTCCCCATCTAATCATCCAGCATTAAATTCCTTCTAATTTGTATTCCCCTTTCACTGTCATATTGAGGTGAATCCCTGTGTATAATCTCAGAAACAGTGAACTCATGTTCTACTCCATTTCCTAACTTAATTCTAACTCCAACCACTCAACCCTTTTGAGGTATTGCCCCTCTCCTTAGAATCCACATGTGCTATTGTTTCTCTTTCCCTCTGCCTTGGGATTTCTCGCTATCTTTTTGTTTGTTTGTTTGTTTTGGCCTTTCTAGTCAAGGCAAGCAGGCTGTTGCCCAAGGCATGTGAGATCTTAGTTCCTTGACCAGGGATCAAATCCCTGTTTCCTCCATTGGAAGGTGGATTCTTTTTTTCTTTTTACTGAGATGACTTTATAGCTTTATTTTAAAAAGAAAGAAAAACTTAAATTTTACTTCATATTACACAGAAGAATTAATTTGAGATGGGTTAGGTGGCTCAGAAGGTAGAGAATCTGCTTGCAATGCAAGAGAGTTTGATCCCTGGGTGGGGAAGATTGGAGAAGGGAATGGCTATCCACTCCAGGATTCTTGCCTGGAGAATTCCATGGACAGAAGAGGCTGGTGGGCTATAGTCCATGGGGTCCCAAATGAGTTGGACATGACTAAGCAACTAAGCAATACTCTCTCAGAGACCAAACCTTAAGTCAAAATCATAAAGTTTATAGAAAAAAGATAGGAGAATATATTTGTAAACTTAGTGTAGGCAAACATTTCTTAGGACACAAAAATTATAGCCATAAACTAAAATTTGATAAAGTAGACTTCATCAAAATTAAGAATATAAATGCCTCTATAAAATGGGTGAAAACATCAATGAGATATTTCATAAGATATAATCAGATTGGCTGTTTAGCACATAAATAGTTACTCAATAGAAGGGGATGACAGAGGATGAGATGGTTGGATGGCATCACCAACCTAATGGACATGAGCTTGAGCAAATTCCAGAAAATGGTGAAGGACAAGGAAACCTGGTGTGCTGCAGTACATGGGGTTGCAAAGAGTCAGACACAACTGAGCAACTGACAACAACAGTAGAATTAGTCATTAACTAAATGCAGATTAAAACACAATGAGATAACACTACATACCCACTAGAGTTACTATTAAACTTTTTAATATTTAAAAGATTGAAAATACCAAATAGTGAGGCTATAGAGCAAATGGACCTCATATATTTGTAAAATGATCAAGCCCTTTGAAAATCATTTGGCAGTTTCTTATAAAATTAAATATATACCTATTCTCAGAATGAATTATACAAGGATATTAATAGCTACTTGTTGAGAGTTTAACTAAAAACAGCAGATTCTTAACAACTAGACCATCAGAGAAGTCTTAGCCGTGTTTTGACAATGCTTTGTGAGATCTAGCAGGGTATTTACCTTTAAGGATGGACATTGGCCCCTGGCATTGTGACCAGGGTCCCTGCAAGGCTTCTCTTTAGCACTCAGATCCTCTTTCCAGACAATTTTGATTTGTGGTTTTTTTTTTTTTTAACTTGGTCACCCCGTTAGTAGGACATCATGGCTTCCCTGGTGGCTCAGATGGTAAAGAATCTGCCTGCAATGCAGGAGACCTGGATTCGATTCCTGGGTTGGGAAGATCCCCTGAAGAAGGGAATGGCAACCCACTCCAGTACTCTTGCCTGGGAAATCCCATGAACAGAAAAGCCTGGCAGGCTACAGTCCACGGGGCCACAAAGTGTCAGACACGACTAAGCGACTGACACTCATTTTCCTGGAAGTACACACTACTTGCCACCTCAGAGGAATTCTTGACAGTTGTCACTGAATGGATTACTTTAGAGTGTCCCAGAATTTTAACTATATGGTCATCACTTGTGGGATTTTACCACGGATGGGGACAAGGAAAGGAGGGAGAAAATATCTCTGAAGTCAATATTGCTACTTGAGAATAAGCAAATTGTTTTCCAGGGGAGAAAAGTAACTGGCCAGTATGTAGAACAAAAGAAATTGCACATTGCTTTTTTTAAAGATTCTTTTTTAATTTGGACCATTTTTAAAGGTCTGTACTGAATTTGTTACAGTTTTGCTTCTGTTTTACATTTTTGCAGGGTTTTTTGGCCACAAGGCACATGGGATTTTCCCTCCCCCACCAGAAATTGAACCTGCATCCCCTGCATTGGAAGGCAAAGTTTTAACCACTGGACCACCAAGGAAGTCCCAAGAAATTGCACTTTAAATAGGCAAAATTTGGTTTTGGGAAGGAAAGAATGTCTTACCTTTTAGCAGATGTATTTTTTATATCTCTTGAAGGAGAGAACAACCAACTGCTCTGATGATTTAGATATTCACCAGTCAGAATAATTTGG